>NC_134701.1:85743001-86050501 GCF_043290135.1 Rhipicephalus microplus
ATTGGTCAACGCCCCATTTCAAGATCACCATCACCTCGCCGCCCCACGTCACCTAGCATTCCCTCGTCATCTTTTGCTCCTTTGAGAGGCCGGTCACCGAGTCCCCACAGGGGAACCTAGAAACCGCGGCTCCTGGGGGTGAAGCCGCGTCCCAACGAACTGTCAAAGAGCCTCCTTCGACGCAAAGACCCGACGAAGACCGTTCTGACTTTCCAGTCGTTTCCGAAAGTCATCAGACTGTTTCCGCCGACATCACCGTACACGTCGATAATCACGTCGTCACTGCCCTCGTCGACACCGGCGCCGATTATTCGGTTATGAGCAGCACCCTAGCATCCCAACTGAGGAAGGTTGCCAACATCAACCCCTTGGCAAGGACCGCCGTTGCGCACGGCAGGGGGCCACCTCGTCACGCCGACTGGAATGTGCACAGCCCGTGTTCGAGTCCGTGCTTCGACGTTCACAGGGTCTTTTCTCGTATTACCTGTGTGCTCCCGTCCACTCATTTTGGGGCTGGACTTTCTTCGCGAACACGGCGCAATTATTGACCTAAGAGAGTTGCAGGTGTCGTTCGAGGACCCGTTTCATCCTGAACCGGAAAACGCCCGCTCTTCGAAGGCTGCCCTACGTGTATCTTCTGAATCTGTTACTCTGCCTCCCCGCAGCAGCCTTTTTATCAACATTGAATGTGACCAAGACGTCCCCGATGCTGTAATTGCAGAAGGAAATTTGTCCCTACTTTTTGCACAACAAATCTGCGTTGCCCGAGGTATTGTTCAGCCCAGTAGAAAGCAGGCTTGCCTATTCGTCACGAATTTCAGTGAGGAGTATCGCCATCTTACCAAACACACTGTGATCGCATACCTTGAGGATATTGCCAACGTCCCTGGTCCCTCAACAATATCTGCTCTTTCGTCGTGCGACGATTCCGCCATGACATTTGCAAGCACTCTCGACGTAAACCAGGGTCTACCGTCTGCACAACGGGAACGTCTTTTGAAGCTACTCGGCTCATTTCGGGACTGCTTCTCTACGACTTCAAAAGTTAACCAAACACCGCTTGCCAAGCATCGTATCATCATCGAGCCTACCGAGAGACCCATTCGACAGCATGCCTACAGAGTCTCGCAAAAAGAACAAGACGTTATACGCCAACAGGTACAGCAGATGCTCAAGGACGATGTCATCCAGCCATCGACCAGTCCCTGGGCATCCCCTGTTGTGTTAGTAAAGAAAAAAGATGGTACTCTGCGATTTTGTGTCGACTACCGAAAGTTGAATAAGATCGCGAAGAAAGACGTGTATCCTTTACCACGAATATACGACTCACTGGACCGCATTCGCAATGCTCGTTACTTTTCTTCCATGGATCTACGCAGCGGCTATTGGCAAATATCTGTTCATGAGCGCGACCGCGAAAAGACCGCCTTCATTACTCCTGACGGACTCTACGAGTTCAAGGTCCTTCCCTTCGGCTTATGCTCGGCACCAGCTACTTTTCAAAGAATGATGGACACGGTTCTTTCTGGGCTAAAATGGCAATCGTGTCTTGTCTACCTTGACGATGTGGTCGTCTTCTCGGACACGTTTGAGCAGCACGTCCAGCGCTTACAGGCAGTTCTTCAGGCGATTCGAACAGCTGGACTTTCTCTCAAACCTGAGAAATGCCACTTTGCATTCGAGGAACTAAAATTTTTTGGTCACGTCGTCAGCCACTCCGGTATACACCCAGACCCTGAGAAAACGAAAGCTGTTGTCGCATTTCCTGTCCCAACGAACAAGCGCGACCTCCGCCGATTTCTGGGACTCTGCGCATATTACAGACGCTTCGTCAAAGGCTTTTCTAAAATCGCTGAACCGCTAAATGAACTTACGAAAGACGGCGTACCGTTTGTTTGGGGTCATGATCAGCATCACGCCTTTGACGCGCTACGAAACCCTCTCCAAGCCCCACCTGTACTCGGTCACTTTGACGATAACGCTGCCACAAAGCTACACACGGATGCCAGCAACGTCGGACTTGGAGCTGTACTGGTTCAATGGCAAAATGGCGTAGAGCGTGTGATTGCCTCATCAAGTCGAACACTATCATCTGCAGAGAAAAACTACTCTGCAACAGAAAAAGAATGCTTAGCCGTTGTTTGGGCTATAACAAAGTTTCGCCCTTATTTATATGGTCGACCATTCAGGGTAGTTAGCGACCACCACTCTTTATGCTGGCTCGCCAACCTCAAAGACCCTTCCGGTCATCTAGCACGCTGGAGCCTTCGGCTGCAAGAATTTGACGTTACAGTCATTCACAAGTCAGGACGCAAACACACTGATGCTGACTGTCTGTCGCGTGCACCAATTCGAAGCACGAACGCGGACGTTGAAGAGGACGATACATTCCTTTCCTCTGTGTCAGCAACCGACTTGGCTCAACAACAACGCGACGACATGGAGCTAAGCCCGCTGATCGGCTACCTCGAAGGCAGAAAACGCAGCCTTCCTCGAAACTTTGCACGTTCGCTGGCCTCATTCTGCATCAGGAATGAAGTCCTCTATAAGAAAACTTTCGACCATGCCCAGGCTACTTACCTACTGGTTGCGCCGACCTCGCTTCGGGACGATATTTTACATGCTTGTCACGACGAACCATCATCCGGACACCTTGGCTACACGCGCACATTGGAAAGAATTCGCCGCTTATACTACTGGCCCCGCCTCGCGAAGACAGTCAAGCAGTACGTCCGCACATGCCGCGACTGCCAACGCCGTAAGACCCCACCTGTCCGACCAGCAGGACTATTACAGCCTATCGCCACGCCGAAGACACCATTCCATCAAATTGGCATTGACTTGCTCGGCTCATTTCCCACCTCTTCGTCTGGAAACCGGTGGATTGTGGTTGCCACCGATTATTTAACGCGTTACAGCGAAACAAAGGCCCTGCCCAAAGCTACCGCAGCCGAAATTGCACAGTTTTTTGTCACCAGCATCGTACTTCGTCACGGAGCGCCAGCTGTGATAATTACTGATCGTGGTACAGCTTTCACCGCAGAGATGCTTCAAGAAGTGCTGAGACTAAGTGGTACAGAACATCGGAAAACCACGGGTTATCACCCCCAAACAAATGGACTCACTGAACGGTTGAACAAGACCATTGCAGATTTGCTGTCAATGTATGTGGCCGTTGATCACAAGAACTGGGATGATATACTCCCTTACGTAACTTTTGCTTACAATACAGCAGTCCAAGCGAGTACAAGTTTCACCCCATTTCGCTTAGTTCATGGTCGAGAGGTCACCACAATGCTCGACGCAATGCTCCTTCCCAACAACTTGAGCATGTTCAACACGGACGCTGAATTGTTCGCTCAACGCGCCGAGGAGGCCCGTCAACTCGCCCGATGCCGTATTCAAGCTCGCCAAACTACCGACGCACAACGCTACAACCTTACACACCGAGAGGTTACCTTCCAACCAGGCGATGAAGTTTGGGTGTGGACTCCCATTCGACAGCGTGGTCACTCTGAGAAGTTGCTTCGGCGCTACTTCGGCCCTTACAAAGTTCTGCGCCGACTCAGCAAAGTTACGTATGAACTTCTCCCTGAGGGCGCCTCAAGACGTTCCCGTCGGTTTCCACAAAGTGATGTGGTGCACGTGTCAAGACTCAAGCCATATTTCTCGCGTCATCCATCGAACGTGGACTGACTTACCATGCAATAACTATTTTTTTGTCACTTTGGTTTTTTATTGTCTTGTGTACTTACTCCTTTCTTTATTGAGTACTTCTAGGACGCCAGCCCATTTTTTTTCTCCCTTACGACGGAGTTGTTGGGTTCCATGATAGCATCTTTTTTTTCTCATTTGTTTTCTCAACGCTCATTACCAGCATCGAGCCGATGCTTCTCGAGGAGAGGGAGTAATGTCACAGGTAATGGGTATGAGCCATCAACTGTAAGTGGAATCCTTTGAAAGTGAAGAAAGAAGAGGGCTTTTGCGTCCTGGTCAGAGGGCAAGCAAGACGTCGTTTCGTCGCTGTCTGTTTTACGTTCGCGGCAATATATATATATATATATATATATATATATATATATATATATATATATATATATATATATATATATATATATATATATATATATATATATATAACGCGCTCATGGTGGGCTGGCGGCCATTTCGCTAGCTTCACAAGTACCGGATTTATGTTTAATAAATGACGGCAGTACTACACATCTGCAGGGTCTTACGTACAGCAGTTGCCTCGATTTCACTCTGGTATTCAGAAAGTTCCGGTCACAAGTGTAGTGGTTTTCAGACATCAAAATTTACGGGAGTAGCCATATTCCTACTTAAACGCGAATAAGAAGCCTTACTAACTTCTCCACAAGGACAACATTACCAACTATCGGAGGATTCAAACTTTAGCGACTCATCGAAAATGCATGCCATAAAAACCCTGACCACAACTTTGAAGGTGTCATCAGAGAGGCTATGAGGGAAGCTTCCTGTCTTCTTTCGTTTATAGGCAAGTGTTGAGATTTTGACGTTGAACTGGAAAAACTGTGTGCGTGGACGAATGCTACATTTGATTTGAGACTAGCACGATGCCCACAGAAAAAAAAAGTCCAACGACGTTTAGACAAACTTGCTCAGCAACACCGTAAATCATTCTGTGAGTAACTGGACCCCAAAAAGCCGTTGTCACTAATCTTCAGCCCTAATCGTGGCCTGCGCTCAACTCCACCACAATTACAATCTCTCGTGGCTTTAGTGTCACATTTAAGATGCACCCTAGTTGAAGTGGCGAAGGAGTTTTGCACTCAAATCGCTGGTGTTTTTGTCTTCGCCGCCTTCACAGTTAGGAGTAATTCCCTGAGCCCCGCATCTCGGAAATGTGCACTGTCTTCACTATAAAAAAGCTTGACGCATCTTTAGCAGCTTCCCGATGATCATCTTCACCAAGACTCGATTACCAACATTCAACAGGAGGTCAGGGGAAAGCTGTTATGTTATTACAACCACTCATGACAGACGGGCATTGTTCCCCAGGAAAGGCACACAAGTGTACTTGTGCCACTACTCAAACCAGGAAAATTAGCATTTTATTTGGCATAACGTCGCCATATTAACCTAGCAAGTTGCGTAGGAAAGTCATGAAAAGTATCATAACACCTCTTAAAGGTATCTAGAGTGCTGAAACGCGTACCAAAACTGCATGACGGGTTTCTGGCGAAGTAGGTCATCAGTTGACAACGTGTTTGATCTCACAACATTTATCCAGCAACAAAAGTGCCTGAAGCGCATACCACTGGCAATATTTCTCGATGTCAAAGTGGCACATAATAACGCAACACGTGAAGCAATTCTTGAACCATTTGAGGCTGTCAGAATTGGTGTTCGGATGTTGGAATGGATCCAGGAGTATTTGACGAGAAGGTCCTCTTTGTGCAGAAAGAAGATGGACCTACCACGAAAAGTATACTTCCCGTGGCATCCCTCAGGGCACCGTATTGAACCCCACTTTGTTTACTTTCGTGAAATTTCGCCCAGTACAATCCAGATGTCTATATATACTGACAATATTTGTTTGTGGTCTTCAGCTGTAATCCGTCTGCAAGTACGTGAAAGAGTACAGCAGAGTGCCACTCTGACATGCTCGTGTTTCCGCAAACAAGGTCTTTCCATCTCAACATAGAAATGTGCAATAGTCGAGTTTACTCACACGACGGTGATAACATACCCCCTTTTCATCAATCGACAAAATTTTTTATACAAACAGCGTCTTCAAAAGCTTATTCACCACTGCGCCAGATCGGAAGAACATCTTCTTCGAGAATTGGTGAAAAAGCTTTGCGGAGACGCACCCGCTTGCGGAGACGCGCCCGACCACCAAGGAATAATTGGGAACAGCAAACACTGACCTCGACCAGCTCTTCAGGCAAGCGGAATTTTACGCTGCCCTATCGAAGTTAACAAAAATACCAGCCCCGGAAAAGCCCAAATTGTCAACAAACACTTGCACAACTTAGCGCACCAAGCCACCGCAGCCATTCTCGAATATTACAACGGTTGCTGGCGGTTTAGAAAAACTTAGAATTCACCATGATTCCCAAGCCTAACAAACCTCTCAGCATTCAGAATTTGTACCCGATTTTCCTCACCTCTTGTGTGGGGAAGCTATTTGAGCATATGGTACATGACCGCTTGTCCCTGTACCTAGAAGATAATGGCCACCTACCAGATACAATGTTCGGCTTCAGACAGCACCTCTCGATGCAGGACATGCTTTTGCTACCTAAAGAAGACCTTCTTGATCAGATCAGTCACCGAACCAAGTACTCATTACTCAGAGTCGATGTCAAGGGGGCCTTCGACAACGTAAGCCAAGACGCGATCCTCACGAACCTTGAAAGAACCGGCAGCTGTGTTAGGACCTTCACGTATGTCCGAAAGTTTTTGACGGACCGTAGAGCAACCGTGGCCATCTGGAACATCCGCAGCAAAAGCTTCCAACTACCTAAAAGAGGTACGCCACAGGGTTTGATCATGTCACCGCTACCGTTTTACGTTGCCTTGATGAATCTGCCTAAGGTTCTGGATAAAATACCACATGTGCGACATGCGATCTACGCTGATGACATTATGCTCTGGACCAAGGCTTAGAGCATCGGGAGACAAGAGAGCTGCTTACATGATGCCATAAACACCATCAAAAGATATCTCTGACACTGCGGCCTCAACTGTGCCCCCGAGAAGTCTGAGAACCTTGTGCTCAAAGCAAGAACGAGAGGCAGGCCTCCCACATAGGAAGAGCTTGACCCTTGCGTCACCATCAACGGGACAATTATTCCGAAAGTTGATACGGTACGGGTGCTCGGACTTCACATACACAAAGAAGGATCGAGAGCGGCCATCCTACCGAGACTCCAAAAAACTCTCTAACCACTCACGCACCTCGTCAAGAGGATCGCAAACCAACGCAATAGGCTTAAAGAACATGACCCCCTACGAATAATGCAAGCTCTGCTCACAGCCGCATCATGTACGGCGCGCCATACTTTTGTTTAAAAAGTGCGGAAATAGAAAAAAAATTAATAATATTGTTACGAGTAACTTGTTCCATGATCAATTTACAGCGCACAGAACTCGACGAGCAAGATGGCGCCAGACCAGCATCCAACAAAAACAGATTTCGTCCTCCTCTTTCACGCAGCCGTGTTTAGCGGCTGTTTTGTATCATAACCCTCGGCGGTAGAAGCACCGTCCCGGTGCTAAATTTACGCAGATGATGTCGAAGGGGGGTAATAGGGCTTAAGGCGAGACACGTGAACGGTGTCGCTCGGAGCTGACGATGACTTTGACGGATCGGTTGGAACAATCTCATACGTGACGTCTGTCACTTGGTGAACGATACGGAATGGTCCAGTGTAGGGCGACAACAGTTTTTCAGACAGTCCCACACGCCGAGTAGGTGACCAGAGGACCACGAGAGAACCCGGAGAATAGTGCACGTCCCTATGGTGAGAATTGTAGAGCTGTTGTTGGCACTCCTGTGAAGCCTGTAGACGGTTACGAGCAACTTGACGTGCGTGGTCGGCGCGGGCAATGGCTTCCCCAGCATATTCAGTGGCCGCAGGTAGTAAAGTGTCTAAGGGTAGAGTTGGGTCCCGGCCATATAGTAGGTAGAAGGGCGAATAGCCGGCAGTGTTGTGACGAGATGAATTGTAGGCGAACGTCACATACGGCAAATGAATGTCCCAATCATGGTGGTCTGGCGCAACGTATTTGGCAAGCATATCGGTTAGGGTCCTGTTAAGGTGCTCCGTGAGGCCATTTGACTGGGGATGGTACGAAGTAGTAAATTTGTGCTTGGAGTATTGCTAACATAGCGTCGCTGTGCCCAGCGTGCGCGCGCGTGAGCGCTACATTGGAGTATATTGGGCCCTTCATGATGCGCTCGCGGCCGTTTTGCTAGCTCCACGCATACCGAATTTGGTGTTACGTGACGTCAATTAATAGCGAAATATAAGACTCAGGATTTCAAGACCTCAGGATTTTATGAACGACAGCTGATAAGAACGTGCAGCCACGGTCGGTGAGAAGTTGACGGGGAGCACCGTGCACTAATATTATGTCGTACAGCAGAAAGTCCGCAACGTCGGTAGCGCAGCTGGTCGGGAGTGCTCGTGTGATTGCGTACCGCGTCGCGTAGTCCGTGGCAACAGCAATCCATTTATTTCCGGCTGTGGAGAGTGGAAAAGGCCCAACAGGTCGAGACCAACTCGAAAGAAAGGCTCGTTGGGAACGTCGATCGGCTGAAGGTAGCCGGCTGGGGTGGCAGACGGCTTTTGCGACGCTGACAGGGCTCACAAGCGGCGACATAGCGTCGAACAGAGCGGGCAAGTCCAGGCCAAAAAACCGACGTCGTACCCGATCGTATGTGCAAGAAACGCCCAAATGGCCCGTCATGGGAGCGTCATGAAGTTGATGCAGGACAGTGGAACGCAGGTGCGCTGGGATGACAGGAAGTAAGTCTGATCCGAAGGAATCAAGGTTGCGGCGTTATAGGATCCCGTCTTCCACCAGAAACATTCGTAGGGATGGGTTGCGAGGCGTTGACTCCAGTTTGTCAATGATGGCTCGTAAAGAAGCATCCCGACGTTGCTATTCGCCAATGTTTAACAGCTGCGACACGGAAAAAACGTCCGTGATAGCGTCGGTACCGGTTGCTTCGTCAACAGGGTAGCGGGATAAACAATCCGCATCCTGATGTAATCGCCCTGTTTTGTACATTACAGAGAACGTGTACTCTTGAAGGCGTAGAGCCCAACGAGCGAGTCGTACCGTGGGGTCCTTCAGGGAGGCTAGCCAGCAGAGCGCGTTATGATCCGTGACAACACGGAATGAGCGCCCGTACAGGTATGGGCGAAACTTGGCGACTGCCCATACAAGGGCGAGGCACTCGCGCTCCGTGATGGAATAGTTGCGCTAGGCTGGAGATAGCAGTCGACTTGCGTAGGCTATAACACGGTCGTGTCCGCGTTGTTGCTGCAATAGCACAGCTCCTATGTCGTGTCCACTGGCGTCCGTGTGAACCTCGGTTGGGGCTGATGGATCAAAGTGAGCCAAGATTGGTGACGTTGTAAGCAGTGTCGTAAGTTGCGAAAACGATGACGATTGGTCATGGCCCAAGGTAAACAAGGCGTCTTTCTTCAAGAGGTCTGTGAGTGGGCGCGCACTGGTCGCAAAGTCCTTAACAAAGCGTCTGGAATATGAGCACAACCCCACAAAACTGCGGACATCTTTTGTGGTCTTCGGAACGGGAAAGTTCGTGACTGCGCGAATTTTCTCTGGGTCTGGACGCACGCCTTGGGCATCGAAAAGGTGACCGAGCATGGAAATTTGACGACGAGCGAAGCGGCACTTGGAGGCGTTAAGCTGGAGTCCGGCTCAACGAAAAACGTCCAGAATAGCTGACAAACGATCAAGATGCGAGTCGAATGTGGGCGAAAAGACAATAACATCGTCAAGATAACACAAGCAGGTGGACCAATTCAACCTTTGGAGCAATGAGTCCATCATTCTTCCAAATGTGGCTGGCGCATTGCAGAGTCCAAAGGGCATCACCTTAAACTGATAAAGACCATCAGGAGTAATGAATGCGGTCTTCTCGCGGTCCATCTCGTCGACGGCTATCTGCTAGTACCCTGACCGAAGGTCAATAGTTGAAAAATAAGTGGCACCGTACAGGAAGTCGAGGGCGTCGTCGATGCGAGGTAAAGGATAAACGTCTTTTTTGGTAATTTTGTTAAGGTGACGGTAATCGACACAAAAGCGCCATGTTCCATCTTTCTTTTTAACAAGGACGACTGGAGAAGCCAAGGGTCTGCATGAAGGCTCGATAATGTTTTTCGCAAGCATTTTGCCGACTTCATGTTGTAATATTGCACGCTCCGACGCAGACACACGGTAGGGGCGTCGGTGAATGGGGGTTGCATGGCCAGTATTTATGTGATGGGTGACAATGGTCGTTTGGCCTACAGAGTCGCTGGCAAAGTCGAAAATGCTACGATAGCCCTCAAAAACGTGACAAAGCGCTGCAGCTTGCTCATACGTGAGGTCCGATGACACCATTCGCTCGATGTCGGTGCCCCAAGAACGTGATGGAGTGGAACCACTGACTGAGTTGCAGCAATCGTCAACTCTGAAGGGCTCGACATGGTCATCTTGGAGCGCAGTATTTTTGGCCAGGGAGATACCCTGTGGCAGAACTTGGGTGGTGAGTGAAAAGTTGACCAGTGGAAGGAAGGTGCGGTTTCTCTTAATCGTCATAATCATAAACGGCACAGCAACCCTGTGCGTAAGCATCACTGCAGGAATCGGGGCCACCATGTAATCACCATCAGGTACTGGCGCCGTGGAGGATAAGTCGACATGTGTGAGAGAGTTGGGAGGGAGGCGCGTGAAATCAATGCAGCAGAGGCTGGTTTGCGGTGGGCTAGGCGGGTCGATCAAGAGGGGTAAATCGAGATGGAGAGAGCCAGCTGAACAGTCTATGTGGACAGAGTGCGTGGATAGAAAATCCATACCGAGAATGAGTTCATGAGGCCAATGTTCGATAACGGCGAAAAGAACGACAGTGCTTCTCTCACCAATAGACACTCGCGCAGAGCACATGCCGAGAATGGCGGCAGTTCCTCCATCAGCGACTCGTACAGCTCGGTTGAGGGTGGGCGTGACAACTTTTCTAAGTCGGCGGCGAAGGTTAGCACTCATAATGGACACATGCGCGCCAGTATCTATCAATGCACTGACATGAACATTGTCGACAGTAACGTCCAAAGGTTCCGGATCGTTGTTAACGTTAATCGAGGATTTCTTACAAAGGTCGTCAACGCAGCTCCACCTCCAGAAGCTGCACGGCCTAGTTTTCCGGTCTGAGATGCTGCGAATAGGTCGGGAAGGCAGCACGGCGTTGTGGGGGCGACCGGGACTGACGACGAGGCGGGGACGGTGACCGGTCGTAGCGAGGTCTGCTCAGAGGTGCTGTAGGAGCGGAAAATGTGGTCGGCGTTGATGGAGAAAGTGATGGGGACGACTGGCGAGCAGAAGTGGTGTGATACTGAGGTGCATAATGGGACGGTTGAGCCCAGCGGCTGCGGCAGTGACGTACGATATGACCAACGCGTCGACAGTTGAAACATATGGGCCTGTCATCAAGGGTACGCCATTCGGGCGGATTGCGTTGTATGCGAGGAGCAGAAGGGGGACGAAAAGAAGGCGCAGCAGAGTATACGGCAGTAACAGGATGTAGGCCGACATTTGATAGCTCTTGACGAACGACCGCTTGTATTAAAGAGATCGTGGTCGGGGAAGGCGCAGGCGTCGGTAGTGGCGTGGCTACCGGTTGTGCTGCCTCGGCCTCTCGACGAATGGTGCGTGTGAGGTTGTCACATAGGGGGGCCTGGTGGAAGGCGTCGTCACACGATGAAGTGGCCGCTGTGTTCGGAAGGCGCACGATGTTTTGGGCTAACCGGCGGGCTTTAGCTTGTTCGAGACATCGGCATTCTTTAAAGATGGTGTCGATGCTCGAAACGTTGTTAAAAACCAACAGGTTGAAAGCATCGTCGGCAATGCCTTTCAAGACGTGGTTGACCTTTTCGTCTTCCGACATGGACTGGTCGGCCTTGAAACAAAGGGCCAAAACGTCGAAAATGTAGGAGACGTACGATTCGGTAGAAGACTGGGCCCATGTGGCAAGAGTCTTCTTCGCAGCAAGCTGAAGACCAAATGAATCGCCAAACAGGTCACGTATCTTTTCTTTGAAGAGATTCCAGTTCGTTATGTCAGCTTCGTGGCCCTCAAACCATGCTCGGGGAGTGCCGTCCAGGTAGAAAAGCACGTTGGCGAGCATGAGTGTGGGATCCCAGCGGTAAGTAGCACTTACGCGCTCGTACCGCTTCAGCCAAGTGTCGAGATCGATCGTACCATCACCCGAGAAAGTGCCGGGATCCTCGAGGTGCGGGAGTGTGACGTAGGTGGTGGCTTGGACTGATGAGGACCGCGTAGAGGAAGTACCAGCAGTCGAACCAGTCGAAAGGTCGCCGATGGTGCGACCGCTGCGCGTCTCCATCGAGGTACGGGGGTCGTCCACCTGCACCAATAATGTTACGAGTAACTTGTTCAATGATCTATTTACAGCGCACAGAACTCGACGAGCAACATGGCGCCAGACCAACATCAAACAAAAACTGACTTCGTCCTTCTCTTTCATGCAGCCGTGTTTAGCGGCTGTTTTGTATCAATATTATAAGAAAGGCAACCAAAGCGGCCATGGGACTACCACCCATGGCTTCTACTACACAACTTTTTAAGGTTGTTGTCTATAACAGGTGGCGAGAACTCGCGGTTTCTCACAAGAACAGCCAGCTGGAATGACTCAAGCTCACGCCCACTGGGAGATCAGTACTCCGAAATCTCAACTACAGCGTATCATACATTGCGGATGCAGACCAGAAAACGTGCATCCCGGTGGACGTTCGAAAGTCCCTGTCCATCGCGCCTACATCACGCAACATGCACGCCACATTCCACAATGGTAGAAGAAATGCTAGAGCAGAAGCTTTTCAATGAAAGTTCAGGCAAGACCCGAACGCCCGCTAACTGACGCGGCCAAGTACCCCCGTAGAAACGCATAAGCCATCAGCGTCATCGACTCTCAAGGCTGAGAGTTAACTTCAGTCCCAGTCAAGGCACGTAACTCAGGTGCAGCTGAAGAAGCGGCAATCGCTCTCACCACCACATGCAAAGACGCGGCGGTGATTATCACTGACTCGCAAGCCACTTGCCGGAATTACGGGAAGAGCTGCGTCTCAGCCGACGCAGTTAACATCCTGCAACGGCGAAGTTCTCCACTTCTATATACCTGCGTAATCTGGGTTCCTGGACACGAGGGTCTACAGGGAAATGAAGCGGCTCATGCCGCTGCCCGCGAGCACGTCAGCCGGGCTGCCCTGGGACCAAAGGGTACCCTATCCGTGGCTGCGGAGATGGAGGTAGTAGAAAACACTTACTCGTCGCTACTTCAACACTACAAACTGGAGCGGCGGGTGTGCCCTCCACCCCATCCCAGACTAACCAAAGAAGGGAGCATGATTTTCAGACGCCTACAAAACAACACTTACATACATGGCATAATAATGCACCGCCTCTACCCAACGAGAAGTGGCTACATGTGCCCGCTCTGCAGCGTACCAGACACCCTGGCACACTTGCTCCTGGAATACCAGTGCCATGCAAACCACGACTTGCAACTGGAGCGGGACCAAGCCGCAAGAATAAACGACGACCACCAATAATGGAAACTTTGGAGGCTAAGATCATCCTAAAGAATCTCGAAGACCAGCGACAACTTGTCGCCAGAGCCAAGAGGGCCGTCGAAGCCAGAGGGTTCCTGGACTAGGGAATCCTCCCACCTTGGGGTGACACCGGGCCTCGCTCGGAACACTGTTTTCTGAATAAACGGTTATTTCTCCCTCTCAGAAGAACCAATGCTTCCCGGATTTGATTTTTGACAAAGACGTTTCCAAGAGCACTACTGTAAATACCTCCAGAAAAATAAACTTTGCTAAAACTTCTGATTGGGCGAGTTGGTTCAAGAATATTTAAACTGAGTTATCTGTGCGAATAGGACAAAACATTTACAAAAGACACACACACACACACACACACACAACACCGTGTGTTTGTGTCTTTTGTAAAGGTTTTGTCTTTTTTTGCGCCGATAAATCAGTCTAAATAACCTGACAAGAACGCTAACTTCTATCATCCTATAAAGTGGTTCCTCTACGAAAAATCTTTGAGCACGTTGATAATTTCAACGATGCAGCTATACAGAGGATTGTTTCTGAGATTTTAACGCTACAGGTTGCGGTTACTGTCGAATACATGGAAGAGAAACATCCACACCCTCGAATGTCTGCCAAGACAGACACTACGCGTGAGCTTAGGATTGCCACACTTCGCTTCAACCTACGGGAAAATTATCATCGCAAGAGACCATCCGACTCAAGCATACATGCACACTGAAAACTTAGGAGCCTACATAAGACACCTCTAATTAGTTCCCGGTCACCATGTAGCTGTATTATACCTTCATGAACCGCAAGCGATATTTTAAGAGATTATTTCCTCTCATACAGAATGCTTTCTATCGAGCTTCACTCCAGCAGCAAGGGCACCATTACCTCCGTAATTTCTGCAACAACCACATGTGTGCCTCACTATACCGGGAATTACGAACAAGAGCCACCATTCAACAATGGTCCTGCGACAGACGACATTGTCACTGCTGAACGAAAGTAAGGCCGAATCATTCACATTTACACCGATGGATTTGTCTCGGCTGGCAGCTTCACAGGTGCTGTTGTCATCCTGGTGTACCAAGTTATTACAAGGTTCGAAGTGTCCCACACGACAACATCAACAGCAGCAGAACTTGCCACTTTACGTGCTGCTATACTTTATACCGCGGAAACCCAGTCTCAAAAACTGGCTCTGTTCTGTGACTCTAAGACAACTCTTCAGAGCTTGCGATCAGCTTTACGACAAAGCGTGGGTGAACAACTAGTATAGGAAATGAGAGAAGTGCTCCACGAAGTTTTATCGAAAGGACATGGCGTGGTGTCCCAGTGGTTACCAGGACATTGCGGCATTGTCAGTAACGACCTTACTGATGATGCTGCCTGATCCGCCGACAAGGATCCCCAGGTAACTCCAATACCTTTGTAGAGAACTGACGCTGCAAGGGTCCTTCGCTTCTTCGCTAACACATTGTCGCAAACTTGGCTGAATGACCCCAGTGTTGAGAGGCGCCGCCTACATAATTTAAACCCATTAAAATACTTCAAGTTCCATCGAACCTCTTCCGCCAGGATCTAATTTTACGTAACTTTATTGTGCCGCCTATGCTTAGGAGTAGCCTTCACGAAAGCATACTCTTCTGGCATAGGATAGGCGCATAGTTCCAGATGTGAATCATGCGATAGTGACGAGACACTAGCACATCTGCTGTGTTCACGTGATCGGTTTGCGAGCGAACGCGAGGTGCTACGTGAAACATTGCAGAAATTATATGGTAGCCCTTTTTCGGAAGGCAAGATCCTCGGTTCGTGGCTCTGTGCGTTCAGGCTGGCAGAACAACGCGGGCATTGCTATGTTTTGTAAAGACGACCGGACTACTTGCCTGAATGCTATGCAATGGACAGGGTCACGTGCACCTACACGGTGCCTTTCAGTTCTCCTCTCTTTCTTCTGTTTTAATACCTTCAATCTTTCCCCCAGTGCAGAGTAGCAAACCGGACGTGTGTCTAGTTGACCTCCCTGCTCTTTATTCATCCCTTCCTCCTCCTCCTCCAGCGGATAGAGAGTGATGGATTGCTTTCTAGCGGATTAGAATATACTGCGTAGCTCCACTACTTTAGGCCGGAGCGGCCAAACTTGTGATTCAGGTGTTATTCTATGGCTAAGCGGCGAAGTTAGTGGTGCCGTGGCTCATTCATCATATATTGCATGCCGCGAAGGAGTCATCGCCGCCTCACGTGGGCCACCGTTGTGCTGTCGTGCCAGATACCTTCTCCTCTTCCTTTCCTTTAAAATTCGCCGATTTTCAAGGTAATGAAATATAACAAAAATTCTCTGTGCGCCAAATCATTTCTGTGCGCCAAATATTTATGCTAAATTACTCTCTGGAGAGATCCGCAGATTATTTAGGAATAAATTTATTTGATGACGAGTAAATTTATTTGATGGCGCTCGATTTTCCAACCTGGCTTTCCAGAATTATTGGCGTCGTAGTGCATGTGAAGGCATTCAGGGCAAAGCTAAGGAATCCATGTAAATGAGGTGTTACAGAAGTTCGCGCTCTCAACAACGCAACGATTGTGCATTTGGACAGCGATACGTTTGTTAGGCATGCGTGCGATGAATGAGCGGTAGGTAACGCTGTGGGCTCGGTACAATTATAGTTAACCGTCATGACACACATGCAGCAATTGATTACCCTTAGGCTCTGTACTAGAGTGATCTACCCGTAATTCTGGTAACAATTCCGGATAACCTCACGAGAAGCACGGTAATACCGTAGCTTCTTAAGAGCGCTCGTGCAGGAACAATATCCTACGAAAACATTGTCAGTTCACCATAACCGGGCTTATATCCGTATCTGGTAAAGCACGTGTCTTATGGAATGTTGCCCATACCTTGCTTATATTAAATTTCATCGACCATAACAGTGTGACGTCACATGCTGCTAACTGCAAACGCACCCATTTGTTCTACAGCAATAAGAAATGCTTTCGTTTATTCGCAACCTGCATATAGGTAGCATTTCACGCGGTCACAGTAGCCAAAAACTTTATCACCTGGACAGATGGTGGTATTGAGCTGTTGAATTTTCCACCGAGAGAACGTATAGCTGAGTAGCTGTTTTTACTTTATCGAAGAGTAATGGCGATTCAAGTTGGCCTCCGAAGGCGTCCAAATCATAGCTATTATTGTCCGACAGCTCCGAGGTAGTTGCGTGAACGGGGCATGGGCAGTCATAGACAGAGTTCAGTTGTCGCGACACGGTCACTTTTCAGTGGAGCGTCTGCTTTTTGCAGCATTTATACTCTGCACTTGCGGGATCAGCATGCCTTACACTACTTTTTGTTTTACAGCGAAAGCTGTTATAAGATCACAACGTAGTACGTGTGTGTCGTATTGTCCGCTGCCGCTATTTATTTATTTATTTATTTATTAATTTATTTATTTACTTATTGTACCATCAGGGCTTTACAGCATTGCAGAGGGGAGCGGGCACTGACGAACAATGTTAAAGAAAAGAATACATAGACAAGACACTAGAACATTATTAAACACTGGAAGCAACTATTTTCAACTGCAACTATGTTATACAGCCAGTAGATTACACAAGAAAACTAACAACAAAATCAAACGTTTACGTTTCCAACACCAAGTATGTTATCGAGCGATGTTTTAAAACTGCAAGGCGAGGTGATGGATGCAACTTATTGTGGGAGGTAGTTCCAATCCTTGCAAGTTTTAGGCAGGAATGAGTGGGAATATGTTGATGTCTTGAAGCGAGGAACAGCAACTTTCTGCGCATGGTCAGTACGAGTTGAAATGTATGACGGTGGGGTTATTAAAAGCGAACGCAGAAGGGAGTTGTGAATTTTGTGGAAGGGTACGAGACGGGATATCTTACGGCGTGTAGCGAGTAAAGGAATGTTAATAATTGATTTCTGGTTAGTTACGCTAGCGGTACGGCGATAATCTGATTATATAAATCTAACAGCGCGATTCTGAATGCTCTCAAGTTCATTAACTAAAGTGATATTACCAGGGTCCCATATCAATGACGCGTATTCCAAATGCGGACGAACGTACGTAATGTAAAGAAGCTTTTTTAAATCAACAGGAGCCATGTAAGTTTCTTCGCATGAATCCTATAGAACCCGGTTTGCCTTACATGTGACAGAGTTGATATGATGTTTTCAAGATAAGTTGTTAGTAATATGGACACCAAGGTATTTATAAAAGAGGACGGGATCGAGTACGGTGCTGTTAAGAAAATAATTTGGACATGCGGTAGTATTACGTGATATGCGTATAGACTTGCACTTCGAAACATTTAATTCCATTTGCCAGAATTTACACCAGTTAAGCACGTTAGTCAAATCTGTTTGGAGGGTAGTGATGTCATTATTATTAGATATTTGGCAACAAATTACACAATCATTCGCGAATAGGCGCATTGTTGAAGAAATATTGTTAGGCAAGTCATCAATGTAAATTAAGAAGAGCAATGGCCCAAGAACAGACCCCTGTGGCAATCCGGAGCGAACTGGTGTCCGCTGCCGCTACCGGTGTGCGCCACCACTGTTGCGTGAAATGACAAGAAAAAACCAAGTAAATAAAGAGGATGAAAAACAAAATGGTAATCGAACCCGTGTCTGCTGCGTGCCAGACCAGTGCCCTACCACTGAACCACCACGGTGCTTGCAACTCCATTACAAACTGACCCGAGACATGCTTGATGTCGGGAAAGAAATTGCGTTAGTATGAATAGCAAAGCGTTTTATAACAGCCAAAGAACAAGCAGGCATCAAACAATGCGAAATGCGCAACGAGGGGGTCGTCGGATTCTCCAACCCTTTACGAAACCTTCAGGCATAAATATTCATCGTTGTCAGCCACATCACGAACATTGCACAAAACTCCCTTCAAGTGTGTAGCGGGTGCCAAACTTCTTCTAAGAATGGCGAAGGAAGGTATGGTGCATACCCCGTTGCTAATTAAACAATATAGTATATGATCGAGGGGTACTCTGCAAGTGCGTGTGTAGACGTTACACAAAGAGCTTTAAAATTGCAGCATCACAAAGGAAAGGATGATGGTGAGGTTAGCCTCGAGTATTTTTGATGCTACCGTGAATCCCCCGAGAATCTCGTGCGACAACACTTTGAGAACCTCGCCGCTGCCTGCTCTCGCATTCAGGGGGCGCTTCTCGTTAAGCCCGTTTTGCAGCGGCATCCATGGCGCGCACCATCTCTGGATCCATCCATCACCGCGGCCAACGATCCAACACGTATGGCGAAGATCCAGGAGAAGGAGCCCCGCGCAGCCTACGCAGCAGCTCCTCGGAGAGCCGGGGCACCTCCCACACCGTATAGTGTCCATTCACTTAACTGCCATATTGCACACACCTCTATGGAAAATTGCCATATAGAAAACTAGGCGAGAAATGGTCATGGCGACACAGAATGCATACAGCACCATGTAGCATATTGTGACCCAACTGCAGTTCTTATGCATCTCAATGAGACAGCGCCATCTATTGTATGATAAGGAGACTCTACTAGGTACCCCAGAAGGAGGCATTGCCCTACACTATCAGGCAGGAGCTTCACCGCTAAAAGGCTCTGAAAGGCCACTCTTCCAGCCTTCGCTGTGACTGTGCTGCGCGTTGTGTGCATGCTTGGCGGTTTTTATCAGCTTTTGCATCACGTAAATAAAATACTATTTAGTTTCGTCTCGGTGCTTCGTTTCTTGCTGATTGAACTTTATGTCCCATTTTATGACACACTTTTGCCATCAGGACCATGACGGGAGCGTCTCAGGAACACAGAAGCACCATTAGTCAACATAGTAAAAAAATATCGCCAGCTTTGGCCTTTAAGCCTTCTCTCTCTCCTTCTTCAATGCTTGTTTTCTCTCTTCCTCCTCTTCCCTAACCCTTTGCCACCAACAGAGGAAAACTGACATATAGTATTATGGGGGCATGCCACTCTATCGTGAAGTAATAAGCGTCGTAACACCAAACACTAATAAAAAGAAACAGATAGAATACCAAAAGCGGAAATTTTGTTGAACAACAGCCAAATGAAAAACTAATTTAGAACACGGTAACACACTAAGGGCCTCAGACGTTCGCTCAGTAAGGCGAGAAAGGACTCGCCTAGAGAGTTTATTGAGAAACAATAAAAACAATGAAATGCGGTCGGCAACGTTGCCGACCGCATTTGTTTTGGGCACCCAGGAGTGCCCGAAAGGTGGTGTACTTCTAAGGCGGGACGTGACCAATAGCAAGGCTTGGCGACTTCAGACACTGTAAAAATAATTTATTTCTTTAGTTGTTGCAGTAAAAGCACTTAGTAGTTGCACAAAAAGTTGCAGTTCGCTCCGTGGGCCTTCATGATGTCTCTATGAGCCCAGTTCTGGCAATCCAAACAGTTAATACAGACAGACACTGTTGCTTTGTTACTCCAATCTCTTTGCAGATTAAATATTGTCAGTGTCTTTGTGCTGATGTGTGTTATGAAAAGCTTGCATTTCATTAGATCATTTAAAAATTGGAAGCTAGATATGTTCTGACAAGTTTTCTTCGCCTGTTTTTGCTGTATTGATGCAGAACAGCACGGGTGTTTCTGTCTTTCAACTTCATCAGCCGGGCTTCGTGACATGATGAATTTCAGACTTTTAAGCGCTTATTTTTACATTGGTAACTGAAAAGTGTCTCTAAATTTTAGTTTACAGCAGTTTTGTGAATTACTTGAAGATTTTTCTAATTTTTACTGGGCCTCTTGAACGCCTCTTGAACGCCGTCTTTGGGAACGCGAATAAATTTTGATTAGGCGCGAATGAAACGAGTCGTGTCCTCTAAAGCAATTAGTGATTTTCTATATTTTTCTACCAGGAAGCTATGTAGTATATTCTCCCTAGTACTTTCGGTGGTAACTAGCTATAACTAGAGAGAAACAAAACAAATACCTGCATTGTTGTACTGATGCTGGAGTAGCTTCATTCATGGATCAGGAGTTTTGATCGCGCAAAATTTCACCTCTTTTGACGGGCCACTCACACATTGACACCAGCTGCGTACTTTTTCTCGCGTGAACACTGTGAGCGATCATACCTTTACAGACAAAGAAGGCGAACAATTACCAGCATTGTAACTACGCTTGCGAATTGTAAGTGCGTCGGCAGTTTACTCACAACTCTTTCAATTTATTTGATGGCCGATGTAAATGAAGAATTTTGACCATCTCACTGCGAGACATTGCCGAGGTAGAGCTAAGAATGGGAAGATGGACGTAATCACGATGGTTCAGATGATCGCGATGACACAATGAAGAAGTGGAGTGCTCACTTATTTATTGGCAAACGTCAGTTCATTAAATACGAAGCATTTCTCAGTGAACTTCGTCAAATTTGAGCATATCTATCTATCTATCTATCTATCTATCTATCTATCTATCTATCTATCTATCTATCTATCTATCTATCTATCTATCTATCTATCTATCTATCTATCTATCTATATATCTATCTATCTATCTATTTATCTATCTATCTATCTCTCGATCTATATATGTATCTATCTATCTATCTATCTATCTATCTATCTATCAGCGCTTACGACATTTAGCCCTCCTAGACGTTTCAATAATGGTATCAATAATAAACTTTGTATGACACATTATGACTGTCTGAATAACATACATGAATTGTCACAAATTAAAAATGATGATATGCATGACATGAATATCATGATTCACAGGTCATGGACTTGCTGCTCTTGCAGTGGATTCATTGTTATGCTATGTTGCAAAAGTGGTATGGTATGACATGACTGCATGGCGAACACAAGCGACAAACACTAGCAAGAAAATCATGATATGCGTGTCATGTAACAATATGACTACATTCCACGCTGATATGCACTCGTGGCCGTTTTGCTAGCGTCACATATACCAAATCTTGTATTACGGTACGTTAATGGATGACGATGGTATGTGACTGGTGCAAACATGATAATCGTGAGATGCGTGTCATGTCACAACATGACTACATGCGATGCTCATGATGCACTTACGGCCGTTTCGCTAGCTTCACTTACACCAAATTTGGTATTACGGGACGTGAATGGATGACGACGGTATGATACTGTAAAACATGTTAAACATTCGATGCTTGTCCTGTAACATCAAGACTGCATGCTACGCTTTTGATACGCTCGCGGCCGTTTCGCTAGCTTCATATGTACCAAACTCAGTATTACGCGGCGCGAACGTGCGACATAGGTAAATGACACATCTAAACATGATAATCATGACAGGCATGCCATGTAACAACATGACCACTTGCTACATTCATGATGCACTCGCGATCGTTTCGCTACCTTCACATATGTCAAATTTGGTATTACGCGACGCCAATGGATGACGAAGTTGTGTGACTGGTGCAAACATAATATTCATGAGATGAGTCTCTTGTGAGAACATGACTACATGCCACAGTCAAGGCACCAATACTATTCGACAGAACGTGGTGCGCGTGCTCGCCGGCGTTCATTTCGTCACGTCACGCCAGCCTTGCCGCGCCAAGCGCCTGTCCTGCCATATACTCGCAGGAGTGCGCCGCGCTCCGTTGATTTGACGCATGCACGTTTTAGCGCCTCCGGTGTTCCTCCGTCATGAACAGAGGGAGACGCAGTGTTTTCTGGGTAACGCATCGGCAAAGAATAATGATACTCTACGGCATCAGCGCGAAACGCAGCATGCCTCATTTCACGCCGGTCGAGGTCGGGCCTAGTGGACGAATGCTGGTCGCGCTTGGCGTCATAATATAAAGTGCTCGCGTTTTGCTAAGTTTGCGGCGCTGTGCCCAGCGTGCGCGCGTCAACGCTACATCGGAGTACATTGGGCCCTTCGTGATGCGCTCGCGCCAGTTTTACTAGCTCCACATAAACCGAATTTGGTGCTCAGCTTCTTATTGATCTCAGCTTCCTATTGAGGTATACAACAGGTTTCTGATCGCCTTCTCCTTTCAGAAATATCAGAAGTTAGCACAAACTCCTTGTTCAGGTGGGGAGCACTTAGCAAAGACACAGCCTCCATAGCCTCCTTGATAGCAATACAAGCGCTTTCACTTTGTACGCTCCACGAGATGGCGTTAGGTACGCGGCAGTTTGTAAGGTATGTCAAAGAATGCACTAGCTCTGAGTACGTGGAGATGTATTCCCGATAATAACTAAGAAGTCCTAGCGCACTTCGCAGATCTCGCTTTGCACCTGGTGTTTTCAGTAGCACTATCGCATTAACCCTATCGCGCTTAGCATAGTGACTACAGTCAACGTTGTGTACGAGGAAGCTTATCTGCGTTTGTGGGACCGAACATCTCTCTATGTTCATCGCAAGGCCCATCGACACTGTAGCACCCACAACCAAAGTTAGAGTTAGCCAAAAATATGCACTTCAAATGCACTGACGTATTTTCTGTCCTATAAACATTCCCTGCTCACTGTCCAGTTCGTGCTCCGATTCCATGAGCAGTGATCTTTCTTCTCGTCGTTTTCTAACGTACATCTCACAACTTGAAGCCTGTATTTGTATCGCAGCCTCGGCCAATGAAACCTTTGTATTTGGTTGCTCTGGCATCTTATTTGCTTCAATTTTGCCTTTACTATCGACCTCCTCAACGTTAACTTGATCCATTCTCACTATATGAACCACCAATTTCGCCGACCTTGCTCAAATCTGCTTGAGGTTTTTCAACGTGCTTGGCGTTGGTTGGGCATCTACTACTGTAAGTTTATTTCTGATTGCGCACAGTTCACTCAGCTCAGGGGTACTCACTCAGCTCCACTCGGAATGCACAGCGCAAACGGGACGTACATTACGTCAGCTGCAACAGCCTGCCCAAATACTCCTCTCAAACGTACTTGGCCTAATCCCTAAAATTTCGCTGATTGTGGAACTACCTCTACGCTGATCACTGTAATATCCACCCCTGAATATAAACACGGGTTGAACTTGCGACTCGCACTTATAAATTCTATCCATGTTAACCTTGACATTCCAGCACCATCGTGCCCAGGCGTTAAGCTCTCTTGTCCACAGATGTCCCATTGCGATCTTACTCCCGGTTCTCAGTAGTCCCATCTGCCCTCCAACTTCTCGTCACCTTAGTAGCCATGGTGCTTCCGGAGAAAATGGTACAGAGACTCACCTGCGGATCACTGTGTGTAGATGAGTCACCTTACCACCTCCAGGTAGACGTTCTAGTCAGCAGGTAGTGGAACCAATTTTTCGCTGTAGTGGGATGTACGCCACTAAGTCTCTCTCTTGATAGGTGTGCTGGTCGCCGGTCATTCGCTGGCTCACTCTATAACTCCAATAGTCACCAGCCACTCTGGGTGAGAAGCCGATGCCCGAGCGTAAGACGCCGTCACTCCAAATTCTGGCTCAGCTGATCGTCATGGTCATGATGCGCCGAGTTCAGGTTTCTTGAACTGCATCTATTAATCTCTGCTCTGACGTCGCCTGATGATCTTCATCTCTCACCCCCTCCTTTAGTTTTTGGTGTGTTGCCAAGAAAGCAGTATGTCTCATTGTTTTCCAGAAAGCCACTGCGACCTACTGCTCGACTGCGCCAGTTAAGACTGGGATGCTTGATGTTATGCCGATGTTTCAGAAGATCGCGATGTTACGTTGAAGGGTTGGGCTGCTCACTTCCTGGCAAGCGTCAGTTTAGTCACACACTCACACTTATTTACAAACAATGGCCGGGGTGGCCACTAAACCTACCGCACAGTAAGCACTGGGCTATATTAAAGTCAGCGTTACTCGCCCAGCCCTTCGTATACTCCACACATCGGCACCAACTTCTTGATGTTGCATTAACCTTGAATCAAAATTGGCGCAAAGCACGACCTCTCCTCCTGCTTCCTGATCTTGTTCTCCATAAATAACCACTCCTCCTCTCCATTTCTCTCTAACAAATACCTCCTGTATCACCTGAGATCACATCTTGGGACGAACCCCTTCTCTATGCTTCACCAATGCTGCAAAACAACTCTCCTTTACTCACAGACATGTCTCTGCCTCAGCGCTCCCACACTTTGCGATCCTCAGCCTCTAAAAAATCGGCAAACGAAAAACTGTGTCATTTTTTCAATGTACAGCACTAAAATACTTTTTTGCGACAACAAGCCTGCCTAGACAGCCGGTCAGCTGTCTGAAATTAGTAACCATGATGCTGCAGTCTATCCACACGTATTGTGACAACACGGCACCACACAGCCTTGTCGGGAGCGGTGTCTTGACAGGGACCACTTATTTCTCAGTCTGGTTCACATTGAGAACACTACCGCTGTGCGGGTGAAAAGCTCACGTGGTTTGCCAACGAAGGCGCTTGCAGAGGTGAACAGGTTTGTCCACGTCTGCGCAGCCTCTTTTCACTACTTTCCTTTTCGTCGGGTGCCGTCTACTGACTGGCCATCTTTTGCGTGCACCAAACATAACTGGTGGTATGAGCAGTTTCTTGTAAATGAGGCACAACGTGAAACAAGTTAGCGTACAAGTGAGCGATAAACTGTGTGCTTTAAGAAGCACATGAAAGAAGCAAGCAACATAAAAGCGCGTAGAACAAATCAACATTGCATTATTAAACGCATTTTCAGATCATTATTTGGATCATCTATACTCTCGATGATCCAGTAATTAAGGCGTAATGAGCATTCCTGGTATTGTTTTTAGGACTAAATTTGACCCCTTCGTCAGTATCATCAATGCACCACGTGATATACACGCATGGACAACCAGTCGGGATTTCAATGTTCTACGCACCTAAAATGTCGTGCGTGTGTAGAGTGTAGGTCAACTACCTGTGCTAAATGCAGCTCCATTGCTGTGAAACCCGAGGAAATGCGCAGAACGGGCACCTAGCGATTTCCGTTTGTATAGGTCCCACTGTCCTTATAAAAACAGTCGATGACGTCAATATTTGAGATAAGCGTGTGGGGTTTTCTCAGCACGACAAAGTTTTGTTAGGGATATTTGCAAATTTGGTGTGTAATATGCGCGCTTTTTTATATTGTGTTTTATTGAATTCTTCCTTGGTACAGCAGCTGAGAGGCGTGTCATCGGCAGGGAGTTCTATCGGCGACGTATTATTCAGTATACGTTCATTCCAAAAACATAACCTTTCCAGCCAAGTTATAGTCGAAAGATAAACGTTAAGGGCTGTGAACTAACCCGGCGTTTTGTGACCAATTCGGCCCTTTCTTCAGGAGTGACTGGTCGGCAGCCGCTCAGCTCTGAAGCTCGTGATTTTTCTTGGTGGTGTCATCCTCTCCATCGTCCTTTTGTCCACCATTGTTGCTGCGGTGTTTTCTCAATTGGTTTTTTAGACCGTGCATGTACACACTGACTGAGATTCCAGCTGAGCAGTTAACATTTTCCGGCCTTTTTTCGATGTTCCATCACTCTAATAACTGTATTTTTGTGTGGCTACCCTCCGTGTCGATTACCCGGGCGTCGTCCAAATTTATGCGGTGGTTCATCTTTGCGGCGTGTTCGGCGATAACGTTTAGTGCAGCGCTTAGGTTACGCGCAGCGTTTTGATGTTGTATGTTTTCGGGTAAGTTTTTTGTCTTACCAATGTAGGTGGCGGGACAGTCTGAGCATGAAATTTCGTAGACCAGCCCGGGGAACCTTTATTTCAACAGTCGGTCTTTTGATCACGGCAAAAATCTCCCAATAGTTAATACAGATTTGTGTGCCACTTGAATGCCCTCTTTCCCTAGCGCCCTGAACAATTGCTTGCTCATTCCCGGCAGGTATGGCACAGAGGTGCGGTAGGATTGCTTCGAATAAGCCTCATTGTTAAGGTCATTCTCTGCACAAGGCTGCTGAGGCAGTTTTCTGGACGCCGAGTGGCTGGCGTACTCGATAAATAAAGCTATTTGTGTACCCATTAGTCAGCAGGTGGGTGGTGATCGCTTCTTCTTTTTTTTCACATTTCTTTGGAGCTGCAAGTGACCTCTGCAAGATTCATGAGTGCCTTTACCACTAACCTTTTGTTTGCTGTCAGTTGGTTAGAAGTGAACTGCAGATATCCAGCCAGACCGATATCTGTCGAAGACGTTCACCTCAGTCTAACTTGCCCGGTCTGTTATAATTCATGACGTCAGTGCAAGCAGCACCAAACGCCCCATCAGTTAATACCCCTGTCACTGAGGCGATGGGGGAGTGGAGGAACTCAATCTGGCAGCGCACACGGTGTGCGTCATTATGGCAACAGAGAGAGAAGGTCCAGCACGCCTTCCACACACTTCATTATCTACTGGCAATTCTGCGACAGGCTTTACGATTTTGCTAATTTGTGTTATGTTTTCTTTGTTCGTCGCGTCTTGGTCGCATGCTACGCGCACGCTGGTATTGTTTGTACGCGACACGTGTAGTCAACGTGCGTCCCTATTTATTTTTTTATTTATCTATTTATTTATTTATTTATTTATTTATTTATTTATTTATTTATTTATTTATTTATTTATTTATTATAAATACTCGCAATCCTAGAGCGATCACAACAGAACGGTATAAACACTAATTCAAAACAAATTTGACAAATTGTGTTGCAATGGCAACAACAAGTATTAACAAGAACGTGCAAAAAAAGATTGATAGCATGTGCATAAGGAAAAAAAACGCTCTCAACAAGTTGCATGTCAAAAAAAGGCAAAAAGGAGATAAAAAAAAAGAATGAGAAAATATCTGTCTAGCAGAATTTGTGGTTCACTTCAAGTACATTTTAGAACTGTGTTTGTGATGTGCATTCTATGATGTGTAATGATGTGTAAGGGTAGTGTATTTCAATTTCTTATGGCCAATGGAAAAAACTTGAGAGTTGAATGACGTCAATAATGACTTTTATGAATATATGTAAGTACATGAATTTATTTCTAGCTATTTTGGCTCGGAGCTGGCGGTAATCTGTAATAGCACTTTCCATCAACATAGTAGGTGAAACATGGGGCCCGTATTTGTTAAAAATGAACTTTATTGCTGTTCTCTGTACGCATTTATGTTTCTAGATGTCTTGTTTAAAAAAGGAATTCATACGACGTTTGCGTATTTCAGTATTGGTCGGATGTACGCGTTACAAGCCAGGAGTTTGGTATCCGTAGGAACTAATAGAAAGTGGTGTAGGATCGAAAAGAACCGCTTGAGCGCGATCGCTTTAATGTTGTTTATGTGATTGGTTCATCTAAGGTCCTCAGGTATTGTTACCCTTGTTATTTATGTTCATCGATAGCACCTAATACAGAGTCAATAATTTTATACGGGTATAACGATTATTTCTTTTTGCTTGAGACAATCAGTATGGTTTCTTTTTCCGCACCTATTGTCATTTGCCAGTCGGAGCGCCTCTTAGTCACTGTTTGTAAAGTGTAGTCAAGGGCTAGGTAATCTTCAGGCATGTCACTCACACCGTAGGTAATGCGGTCATCCGTGAGTTATCTGATGTTTACTTGTATATTACCAGGTAGGTCGTTAATGAATATTTAAAAAGGAACCAGGGTTATGCGACAACCTTGTGTATTTCCACATATCACTTCGGCAGTATCAGACGACTGACCATTAACTGAAACAAACTGTAAACAATCACTTCAGTAATCAAACATCAAATCAGTTATGGGGCATTCACGTAGTAATACCTTAAGTTTATAAATACTTTTCAGATGTGGCACTCGGTCGAAGGCTTCACAGAAGTCTAATAGTATAAGGCCAATTTGTTTTCCAGTATCAATGGCAATGGACAGGCCATGGACAAATCGCAAAAGTTTAGTGACCATAGATAGTCTGTGGTGAGCCATGCTAAAAGAGTGTAAGAATAGGTCGGCGTATAGAAATTAATTATGTTCTGAGAATAATGTTTTCCAGTAATTTAGAAGCTGCGGATGTTATAGAGATAGGCCTAAAATTAGCTGCATCATAGTTATTTCGTGATTTATGTATTGGTGTAATTCTTGCAGTCATTCAATTTTTGGAAGCCTATCACCTAATAGCTATTCGTCAACGGATAAACAAAGATACTTGCCTACCCGTTCAGCATATCTCCTTAGAAATGCGTTGGGAATTTCATTAGCCTCAGATCCTTTCCTGGCATCTAGATTAGGCCGCAGAAAGAGCACTCCTGACTACGGGGTTGTAATAAGTTCAAGTTGTCATTTAGCAGATGAATCCTTATGAGGAATACTTTCACTCTCACTTGTAATTACTGATTTCAAATCAATATTAAGAACATTTGCCTTAGCTAAGCTTGCGCAGTAGGAAACAGTTTTTTCATACAATCACTTAAGATCGAGGTAGTTCCTAATTTTGTAGGTGGTAGATTTATAAAGTTATTCAGTTTGGGAGAAAAAAGTTTTCCCTTGCAGCCTTTAAAGTTACTTTCAGTATAATTATGGCATCATCAAGCTTGTTTTTGTTGATGTAGTAAACTTTTTCTTTAGTGATTTCCGTGGTCACTTCATTTTTTTTGCGTGAATGACGTCATGCGCTATCCATAATTTGTGTTTCTTTATTTTTTGTTTTGTTTTGCGAAATACGACCTTGTGAATGCACTGCCAGACGATATCTTTGAACGCATGCCTTAAGGTTTTGACGTCAGTTGAAACGTGGCAAAAGTTTTTGCTGAAAAAGGTTAGTTCTGAAAGATGGTCGATATTGCTAATACCGCCGGCATTGTAAAAGTCGGGAAAAATTTTACCACTCAACCTTCAAGACTATTGTTATTGACTGGTGTACTGCAGGTCACTATCTAACGGTCGGATATTCTGTCGGTTACGTCTGTTTTTATGTTTTGAGGCGGAAAGTTACTGCTCAAGAAAATCAGGTCTCGTGTACAGAACAAGAACTCTGATAGCAAGTAGGCATATTAGCTTTTCGCATGCACGAATTTTTTCCGTAACTAGACACATATGAAAAAATAAAAAACTCGTAGCTTGAACTAGCACACACCACGTCATCATCATCAGCAGCAGCTGCAGCAGCAGCAGCCGCAGCAGCATGACTGCGCCCTCTGCATGAACAAATAATTTCCCACTTTCCGCCATTCAACCAATACAGTACTTTTTTTCTGCCACTTTATAGCCGCAAATTTTCTAATCTCATCGGTCCACCTATTTTCTGTCTTCCTCTCATGCCTTTGCTTTCTCTTGGATTCCAATTAGCAACCCTTAATGACCAGACATTATTATGCCGGCGCGCTGCGTGCCTACCCCATGCACATTTCGTGATTGCAACTACAATACGTCCTGTCACGATTCACTGACCCATCCTTCCTGTCTTTCAAAATTACACCTAACATTTCTCTTTTTTTATCAATTGTCCTCAATTGAAATGAAACCCTCTTTGTAAGAATCCAGGTTTCTGCTTTGTAGCTAAGTACCTGCAAGATACTGCTGTTGTATACCTTCATCTTGAACATAGGGGTAAACTATCATTCATAATTTCAGAATGCATGCCGAATGCACTCCCACCCATCTTGAATTCAGTTATTTTGCTCTTGTGGTTCAGCTACGTGGTTACAACCTATCCGAAGGAGACATAAAGCTTTACAGCTTGCAGCTTGCACCTTTACAGCTTGCAGTGTGTCACAAAGCACTGTTCTCTGCATAGATCGTTGATAATAGTGCTTTGCGATAGCTGGTGAGACACCTTGAAGTTTTAAAGCAATATGCCTACTTACACCAAGTAGTAAACGCTAAACCGACACAAACTCCGCCTAAGCACAGCTAATGCTGGCCGCACTTTCCTGACTTGATTTTGCAAACTTTTACTTTCACGTAATCAGTGATGATAAACACTGAGAAAATGAACAGGTGTGATTGAAGGATTCATCTCATTTGTCCTTGAAATTTGCCAATTCTGCCATTCTCCAGCTTTTCTTTGGGCACATCTGTCAGCTGTGGCTTTCAGGAATACCCCAAAAACTTGTCTTTCCTTAAAAAAGTTAAAATATCCAACAAGAATAAAAGACCTATTGAGTCGTGCAAAAGCAGACTTTTTTTCTCTTTGAGTGATACAAGTTTTCCGCGTCCACGCAGAGCTTTAGAAAAATGGTTAAAAGAAATGCTGTTAATAGCAATGGCGATTGATTAGCCAGAGGCAACTTCAAAGCAAAGCACGTATTCAAGAACGTGGACACGTTGGTCAATGAGAGATGTAAAAGTGAAACTGAATTTACCCTGCCAGTGTTTTAAATTTGCTGCTTATTTTTTTAACGTCCACAAGGTGTTCTTTTCAAATCAGTCATGATGAAAAACGTGAAGTGTGGCCTGACTGCAGAAACCAGCTCATCTGTATGACGGCGAATGCGACATGACACATCAAACCATGACTCAATCGGCAGGCTCACCAGTTGTTCTTTTGGGAGACAGCCGGAATATTTTTAGGAACTGCTGCATTATGCGAATATTTGAAAAACAGGATGCTGAAACAACATCAAGCTTTAAAACATTGTGGCACACCGATGACGATGGCACGCTGATGAAACATATTGCCGATGACGGTCAACGCGAGCCTCGGCTGCAGCAGACACGAAACTGCAACGAATGTCGCATCGCAGCCGGCGTGAGCGAGAGACTTCGTAGAGTCGGAAGAAAAAGGTGCCCGAAGTTCCTGTGTTAGTGCAGTAAGATTCTTTCGCCAGTGTGGTTCCGTCCAATTGTTTGCCCATCAGATAGATAAATGAAGCACCGATGAAGTGCTGAAGAAGGAGCCATTGCTCGCTCGGTGAAATAGTGGCTGTCCGCTGCACGCATCCAAAATGTTTTTAGTGATTAAGTGATTATTGCGACTATTTCTACGCTTTTTGTAAATATATTCTCTCAGATATTGTTCGTTTATGTTCACCAGATTTGAAACGTTTGTAACGTTGTTTGGGCCTGTATTGCTCACTTGACTTTCGACGTGATCACGGCACATGAGCTCTGAGTATGGAAAAACCGGGATCATAAAGAGCTACGAACCAAAAAGTGGTCACTTTTTGCATTTGATAACTTCGTCTGGCTGTATCAGTACTTGTGTTAAATACAATAAATGTTCTATTTTTTGCTTATTCTCGTTACGTTTCGGTAAAATGTGTCGAACACATTAGTTACTTGAATTAAGGCCTACTTGTGTGGGATATGGCGTGGGACAGTCTTGAAAGGGCTCTATTTCGTCCAGGTAGTTAAAAAAGATTTATTTTCACGTTTGAGGCCCTAGAGATCCTGCTGCTACTTTTATGACACTGTTCCTCGCGCTTGTTCGTACTACACCCCCTTCGTGTCGTGGTCCGCTAGTGCTCAAATTATAATTCACATTCCCGGCCGCACAATGAAGTGAATCACGCATTTCTATCGGGAGTGGGCTCTGTCACGTTGAGACGTCGTTGCTGTTTTACCTAGGAAGAGAGAACAAGCCCATCTAAACTTTTAAAAACCTGTACGATCCTTGCAATATTCATATTGGCCTAGGTGAAGTCTCGGAATCCACTATACTGATGCCGCCTTCTTTTAGGTTCGTGGCTCGGTAACTACGGGCGAAATGCGCAGATCGGAGTCACACCAACGCAGATCGGAGTCTCTCCGCCATCACTTCTAAAATTTCCGGCTAGAAGTTTTATGTAGTTATGTCAGCAAATGGTATCCAATCGTCTCCAGCTGGTGTCAACTTCAATCGCATCCTATGTTATTGCAGTTTGTTGATGTCCAAACAGTACTTCGGCTGCAGTTAATGTGCACGGTGCCGATGTCTCTGTCTCGACAAAGGTTAACGGCCTAGAGTTGGATAGAGCTTCGATCTCTGTCAGCACTGTCGTTAGTTGTTTGTGTTTAAGGCAGGCTCTGCCGAAAATTTTAGCAGCGAAGTATTCAGCGATTTCATCAGCCGCTCCAAACATCCACCGCACCATGATGCCTTGGGCACCATAAACATGCGAACACCATTGCCGGTGAAATGGTTCGTGACGTCCTCTTCTTTGAACATGTTGAATAGGCGTTTTGGATTCGCTGATGACCTCTTAAAGGTTCTCACAATATTCAAGTTGATAACGCGAGGCAATCACCTTCGGCTGACAAACCGTCGCAACCCCAAGATGAATGTTTTAGCTGTCATGCTGGTGACACGCTCCAGGTAAATTTCTCGCGAAACAGCACAAGGGATCAGTGTCACGTAATACTTTGTGCCACCATCTTGCCATTTTGGCACCAATGCCATCTTCCAAGGTGCAGAAGACTGAGGCGCAAAAAACATACCGTGATGCAGGAAGAGCAGGAGAGAAGACTTCTCACCTGCTCTTCCTGCTTCACGGTATGTTTTTTGCGCCTCAGTCTTTTGCACTGAGTATGCGCCAACTAGCCCAAAAACGAGTTGTTTTGCCATCTTCCATCTTGCACTGATGTTCCAGTATCATCAATTTATCCGGCTTGTTTGACGTGCTGCAAAAGATGTCATCGGGGCTTCTTGATGACTGCTTGGTCTTGCATTCGCAATTGCTTATTGATTCTCACTACCTGGGAGGACTTTTCTGGACCATTTTCCAGGCTCGTTAATTACAGTTGGCTTCCTGTCGTCTGCTGATGGTGTCTGCTGATGGTGGTTCCACGGTGTCTGCTTTCTCTTTTATTTCATGAACCAAATCTTCGTGGTGTCCTTCCTCAACCAGCTTCTACATCACCCTGTCCATCACAGAGTTTGCCTGTGATGGACAAAATAAAATCTGGCTTTAGCCAGTGACTTCAGCCCCCGTATGTTTACGACCACCTGATCATAGAGTTATCGAAATACTCTTGTGTCACCGGATTCTCGAACAACAATCAGATGACGAAATATTGCAAAGTATTCCTGTTCCTGGTGCGTCTTATCACCGAATTATTTCTGTAGCATGCTTACAGCGTCATTGTAGCACACCTAAGTCATTGGAGTACTAGCCACAGGTGGAGCGGCGTCTCCTTTCAAGAACTGTGACAAATAACAAAACTTCTCCGTCGTCGTGAGAGATGAGTTGTTGTGGACATTCTGGACAAACTGCTCTCAGAACCCCAATCATTTACACATAAGCCCAGAGAAGGGCGCAATCGTGAATTTCGGTAGCTTGGTTCCCATCCTGTCATATGATGTAGCGGTTGTATGGTAGCCGTCACCAATCCAACTTCTGCTTGTGTACTCGTATTGTGTTTCTGCTTCCAATTCTTCGTCTGATATGAGACTTCATTTCAGCGTCAATCTTGTTCAGCTCATCATTGTTCGTTTGGAGTGTTTCGTTATATGAAAGTGAGCTGCTTCTGCGTCGCGGAATCATTTCGAAGTAGCACACTTGCCTCAATGATGCTCGGCTGTTCAGCGATCATGATGACGTCCGTTTCACATTGATCTTCGCCGTATCTTTCAGGCTACTCGTAGGTGCCCGTTGGTCTATCCTCGCTTTCGGCACCAATATGTGCACGATGTGGCGTGGAGCACCCTTGTAAAGACTCGATTAGCGAGATAGTTAAAAGAGACTTCCATTTAAACGTATGAGGCTTTTGAGGCACTGATACTACTCGGAGGACCCCGTTTTTAACTTGAGCTTGTTCATACATCCTCTTCTTCTGGTACTCCGCCAGCGCTCATGAAAGACTTAACACTGCTTATAGTATGTTTGCCACACCAGCTTGTTGCGTGTTGGCAAAATAATTGTTCAGAAGTGACAGATATTGATGCCAAGGAAAGTTAAGTGGTGCCATTTGCAGTTGTATTGTGTATGTGACAAAAAATGGACAAAAAAATAACCATCTGTCGGAAGGGACCCAACCTGCGACCTTGGAATAACGAGTCCGATGTTCTAGCAGTTGAGATGCGGTGGCATTCATCCCTACGTAAACCTCAAATTGTATACATGTATACTTTAACATGGAAGTGTTAGTCAGCACCGCCATTAGTCGTTACGGTGAGTGCGAAACACTCTTTTGTTGCCTGTCGGTGTTACGTAGCAGGTGATCTTATCACGAGCTGGCAGATGACCAGTAATTCCTCACATACTATAAAACGACATCAAGTCTACCAGGACGAACTTCTCCCAATGAATGATAGGTCTACATTCAAGTACTCGTCCTTTTGCCAGACAATATATTCATAGCTAACAGACAATGATACCAAACATAGCATAAAGGATGCTATTAGTAATTAAAATGTTAGTGACCTCAGTAGTAAAGTAAAGTTCATTGTTGCGCAATTGTAGTAGAGAATATCGCAATACAACGGAGATGAGTAATACCAAAGAGAACCAGCGCTCTCCTGCGAGGTCTTCCTTGTCTTCCTTGCATTGTGAGGTTTTATACTCTAAGAAATCACACATTCGTGGTGTGCGGAGCTCGAATTGTTATTTTTGATGGTGAAATTGAAAAGGAGTACATTATTTACGCCGGGGGGCGGGAGCAACTAAAGCTCCAGGAGCATAAAATTGAAGAATAAAAAACCAAAGTTGTACGCAAGCATGTGCAAGAAGGGCTATTTTAAAGATGTGCCCTGTAGCATCATCATCATCATCATCAGCAGCAGCAGCAGCAGCAGCAGCAGCAGTAGCAGCAGCAGCAGCAGCAGCCTGACTACGTCCGCTGCAGGACAAAGGCCTCTCCCATGTTCCGCCAGTCAACTTGGTCCTGTGTTCTCTGCTGCCAGCTTATACCAGCAAACTTCTTAATCTCATCTGCCCACCTAACTTTCGGTCTCCCCCTAACGCACTTGCCTCCTCTGGGAATCCACTTAGTTACTCTTGATGAACAGCGGTTATCCTGTCTATGTGCTACATGCCCCGCCCATGTTCATTTCCTCTTCTTGATTTCAACTATGATATTCTTAACCCCGCTTTGTAACCTCATTCACTCTGCTCTCTTCTTGTCTTTTAAGGTTACACCTGCCATTCTTCCCATTGCTCGCTGCGTCATTCTATATTTAGGCTGAACTCTCTTTGAAAGTCTCCAGGTCTCTTCTCTGTAGCTACAGACCGGCAAGAACCAGCTGTTATATGCCTTCCTCTTCAGAGATAGTGGCAATCTACTTGTCATGATTCCAGAGTGCTTTCCAAATGTGCTCCACTCCATTCTTATTCTTCTAGTTACTTCAATCTCGTGGTTCGGATCCGTGGTTATCACCTGTGCTAAGTAGACATAGTCTTTTACAACTTCAAGTGCACTACTGCCTATCTCGAAGTGCTGTTCTCTTCCGAAGTTTTTGTTCATTACTTTTGTTTTCTGCAGATTAATTTTATTATCTACCTTTCTGCTCTTTTTGTCTAACAGAATAATAATGAGTTGCAACTCGTCCCCTGAGTTACTCAGCAATGCGATGTCATCGGCGAAATGCAGGTTACTAATGCACTCTTCATCAACTCGTATGCCTACCTTTTCCCATTCTAGGCCTCTAAAAACCTCCTGAAAGCATGCGGTAAATAGCATTGGGGAGATTTAATCTCCCTCCCTTACACCCTTCTTTATTGGTATTCTGTTGCTTTCTTTATGAAGCACTATGAAAGCAGTTATTCTGTGTGGATTTCTTCCAGGATGTTTATATATGCTTTGCCGACGCCCTGATTCCGCAGTATCTGCATGACTGCTGATATTTATACTGAATAAAACGCCTTCTAGCAATCTCTTAGGGCTTTGTATAGTGGTTGGCTGTATTCTGAGTATTTTGCTATTACCTCATTGATAGTATGAATGTGGTCGTTTGTTGAGTAGCCTGTTTGAAATCCTGCTAGTTCTTTTGGTTGATTGAATTCTAATGTTGCCTCACTTTGTTAGCAATTGCCTTTGTGAATAGCTTGAATACGATTTAGAGCAAGCTGATCGACCTGCCATTCTTCAAGTCCTTGCGATCTGCTTTCTTATGTACTAGGTTGATGATAGCATTCTTCCAAGATTCTGGTACTCTTCCCATCAGGAGAAACCTCGTAAACAGGGTGGCTAGTTTTTCAAAGAGCATGTCTGCTTCATCCTTCAACAGATCTGATGTTGTTTGATTCTTACCTGCAGCTTTGCCTCTTCACATGCTCTACAAGGTCTTTCTGACTTCTTCTATCATTACTGGTGGGGTGCCGCCTGGCTTACTGCTTGTTCTTATATCAAGGTCGTGGTTGTCCTGGCTACTATACAGATCTCTGTGAGACTCCGCAGCTAGTTTAGCTATCCTATCCAAATTGGTAGTTATTTTGCCTTCCTTGTGCCTTAGTGCTGTATTTTGCCTTTATTAAGTTATCTCTTGACTGCTTTCATGCTTTCTCCGCTCTTCAAAGCTTGTTCGATTTTCTCCATGTTATACATTCTTACATCGGATACCTTACGCCTAATAATCAACTTCGAAAGCTCTGCCAACTCAATTTTGTCGGTTGTAGTTGAGGCTTGCATGCCTTGACACTTCTTAATGAGGTTTTTCATTTCCTGGGACAGCTTGCCAGTGTCCTGTCTAAGTATCCTAGCTCCAACGTCCACTTCACACTACATAATAATACTCGTCAGGTCATCATTCATTAAGTCCACGCTAAGGCTGCTTTTTCTATAAGATCCGAGTACCTGATATGAAGCGACGCTCTGAATTTCTTTTCTTTCCCTCTCAGTGCTAGTGCATTGATTGGCTTTTTGCGTATCAGCTTCTGTCGTTACTTTTTCAAGTGTATACGAATTCGAGACCGTAGTATTCTATGGTCACTGCATCGTATATCGTCAAGCACTTCGACATTTTGCTCATACTTCTAGTTTACTTCTTTCTAATTGTACGTGATTGCATGTGGCCACGAGAAATCTTGTGCGGCAATTTTCACATGTTTTCTCGTCTTTTATCACTACATTTAAATAGCTCTCTGTATGCAATACTACAGCATGTAATTTTATTTCATTTTGCTTGCAGGTTCACCAGGATGTGAGTTGTACGTATGGGACAGTCAGGTGAATAAAACTTTACCCGAGTGCGATAAAGCATACAAGTATTGGTGTAACGGAACTGAATATCAAGTTTACTTTAGCAATTGCACAAGGGGTGCCTTTGACAAGTGCTAATAACGTCTTGGGCACAGGGCACGAACTCATCGTTACCTAGGGCTGCTGTTTCTCTCCCCAGTGAAAATGCAATGAAGTTTGCGAAACTGAACTGAGAAAATATCCTGTCTCTTTATTTATTTTTTTTTATTTACAGAATACTGTCAATCCCCCATTGGGATTATTACAGGGCGAGTATCACTGTCACAACGTTTGACGTTTTAAACAAAACAAATCTGAATAATAAAGAACACATAATCACTGAACACAGCAGGGCGGCATAGCACAATCATACATAGTTATTTGAACCATAACCAAGTAAAAAGTACACATATGGTACACCAACAAAGAAACAGGAGTTGAGAAAAAACGAAGCATTAAAAGAAGAAAGCACAGATCGGGTATTATTATCAAGGAACCGTAATAAACCATAAATATATGCAGACAACTGCTTTGGTATGACAATTAGAAGCAGGAAGGACTGCGTGAAGAAAAACAGGTGATCACTGAAGATGCTAACTAGGTTAGAATAGATCAGTACCTTCTATTAGCTTCATAAATGTCTCTAATGTTGGCTGCTGTGTAATGACTGGATTCAGTGTGTTCCATTCTCTAATCACGCGCGGGAAAAACGAATAAGAAAAGTATTACTACTAAATGAGTATTCTCAGAGTTCCTATGCATGCCTTTGCCTTGTCGGTCTGGTGTCTCAAAAGTTCAAGTAAAGATCTGGGTTTATGCGGAATGATCTGCGTAAAAGTAGGTAAACAACATTAAGCCGGAAAACCTTTGCACGACTGTAAAGGGTAGTTAGACCAGCACGGTGCAGTATAGCAGTAGGTGACTCGTTGCGCCCGTATCTGTTGAAGAATAAGCGCACTGCTTTCCGCTGAACCCTTTTTAGTATACCGATATTATTCACAGTGTAAGGGAACAACACAATACTAGCATATTCTAAGACCGGAGGGACAAATGTGACGTAAGCAAGAAGCTTAGTTTCATGTGTGGTGAATGACAAAGCCCGTTTAATAAAAAAATATTTGCTCATAACTTTTTTTTGACACTTGACGCACGTGCTCTGTCCAACTAAGATCAGGCGCAATTGTGATACCAAGATATTTATTTGTACTGGTTAACTCTTCGTAGTGGCACATTATTAAAATGATATTGAAAATCAAACTTGGACACTTTGATGGTAATGGACACAAATACAGTTTTGCCAATGTCTATATTCGTTTGCCAATGAGCACACCACTGAAATATTTTGTTTAGTGAATTAACTTCACCTGATCATCGTGATGACGTATTTCATTGCAGAGCATACAGTAGTCTGAAAAGAGTTTGAGTTTAACGTCTGCGTAGTTAGTTAGGTCATTTACACATATTAGGAACAAAACTGGAGCTACTACAGGCCCCTGCAAAACGCCTGACAACACCGAAGCTAATTCAGAAGTGTGTATTCCATGCTGTACATATTGTTGATGGTCAGTTAATTAGTTATTCATTGGAATATGGGGCCATCGCCTAGCAAGTGATTTAGTTTAAGTAGTAGTTCAGGGTGCAAGACGCCGTCGAATGCCTTCGAGAAGTCGAGAAATATTACATCAGTTTGAATACGTTCATTTATGCCGAGAGACAGGTGATGAAGTGTTCCAACAAGCTTTGTAACTGTAGATAGTCCTGATCTAAAGCCATGCTGGCTGAAATGCAGAATGTTTTGATTCAATAAAGCTAATTAGAAATTGCAACACCATATGTTAAAAAATTTGCTGCTAGTGCAGGTGATCAAAATAGGCCTCTAATTAGAAGTACTAGTGGCATTACCTGATTTAAATATTGGAATAATTTTGGCAATTTTCCAATCAGCTGGATTGCAGCCATCTGCCAGTGATTTGGAGTAAATCAAATAAAGATATTTACTGACTGGTTCCGCATATAGTTCAAGGAATATATGTAAGATTCCTTCTGGGCCACTCACTACTTTTTTTAATTGATGCCTAGATGCAGCGACATAACGCCGGCCTCTGATAAGGAAAGCGTGCCTAAAACAGGATATCCTGATTATAAAAAGAAGCATTCATGTTCACAGTGCCATTATCGACTGTTAGAACCGAACGAAAATAACAGTTGAAATTGTCTGCTCTTGCTTGGTCTTGACCCTCTGGTGAAGTTCGATTAGTGATGATGATGATGATATGTGGGGTTTAACGTCCCAAAACCACTCTATGATTATGAGAGACGCCGTAGTGGAGGGCTCCGGAAATTTAGACCACCTGGGGTTCTTTAACGTGCACCCAAATCTGAGCACACGGGCCTACAACATTTCCGCCTCCATCGGAAATGCAGCCGCCGCAGTCGGGATTCGAACCCGCGCCCTGCGGGTCAGCAGCCGAGTACCTTAGCCACTAGACCACCGCGGCGGGGCGAAGTTCGATTAGTTATTTTTTGTGTTCACATTATTTGCAGAATTTGTAGGGAGAGTTTTTAATAAACTCAATCAATGTGGACACGCAGAAATTCTGTTTTGCGTTAAACACCTGGTCCTTAAGTGATCTAGTAAGTGGGTTTAGTATAGAACAGTAGCTTGGAACAATCCGGTTTTTGTTAGTTTTTCGCAACATCTTGATTTTGCGTTTAGTAGGCATTATTTCATGTGTGATCCAAGGATTGTGTTTTTTAGTTGATCTGAAAACCATTCGGACAAAGTTCCGCATACAATGCAAGACATGGAATTTGAATTTCAGCCAGACCGCTTGAATGCTAGATCAGACAACAGAACAGGGGCTAAAAAATTCAGTGTACTCGTGTACAAGGTACGTCAATATAGCCGCATCATTGGCCTTGTTAAATGCGGGTATTTTTTTTAATTTACCACGTAATTTTGGCGGGCTAATAAACAGAGTGTGCATAATACCATTTTGTGGTCAGTTAACCCATCAAGTACGTCTACTCGAGATTCAATTGTAGGAAGGCTGTTACTTACAAAAACAAGGTCCAAGATCAAAAATGACGTTCCCTGTACTCGAGTTGGGATTTACAAAATCTGCTCGAGATAAAAGTCAAACATGAGATCTAATAGGATGCCTTGAGGTTTAGATTCATGTAAAAAAACACCAGTAAATGTCAGGAAGATTAAAGTCCCCGGCTAGTACAATCGAGCCCCCATGTAAATTTGAATGCATGTAATCAAAAAGAGATCCAAGATATGTACAATCGGCATTAGGGGGCTAATAGAACACGCTCACTTTAGCGATCGTGTGTTGTAGGTGCACATTGCACCACAAAGCTTCAGCATTCTTAACGTCTGGCATTGTTGAAAAGAAGCGCAACACCCCGCCACGTGATTCCCTGTCTTTGCGCACTATCGCATAACCGGGGGGCACAATTTCCTTATCGGAAATGCCAGATTATAGCCATGTTTCCATGACAGCGACAATATCAGGGGAATGTGAGAGGAGTGTTGCTTAAAGCTGATCAACTTTATTAACGATACTGTGAGCATTCAAGTTTATAAGAGTTGGCGACTGCGGCCTCGCGTTGCACGCGCTTTGGTTCGTGCTTGCTTTTGCGTTACAGTCTCCTTGTCGTTTTTTGAGATAGCTCCCATTTTATTGCTAGCTTCGCTGTGGGCTTCGCTTGGTACTCTTTTTTGCGTTACCGTCTCCTTGTTTTTTGGAAAAGCTACCATTTATTGCAACTTTCGTCCCATGAAAACAGTCTGCCCTCTACTTTAACCTTATCATATACAAGGTAAACCTTCTTTTTCCGGTCTCAATTCTCCATCGTGTGTGCCCATAGCTTCCTTCGAATTTCCCGGACAGGCTGGGAGAAGTCTTCACTGACTGATAATGAGGAGCCTTTCAATTTGGAGCAGTTTATAAAACTGTTGGCTTTGTCTCGGTAGTCCACAACTTCAGTATGACAGGCCTAGGTTTTGGCTCGTGACCCTGTTTTGCCCTACCAAGACAATAAATACGTTCAACGCCTGATATTTTGACATTAAACACATCATTGAAAAATTCCTTGACTACAGCCGTTGAAGTTTTTCAGGTGGCTCGTGTTCTTGTTCGTTGAAACCGTACACAATTAAGTTAGAGCACCGACTTCTATTTTCCAGGTCATCAAGTTTCTTAGCCATAACAGCCATACTGCATTCAAGGTCATCTATTCTCTTAACGCAGCCAGTTACTTTGATCTCAAGGTTAGCAATTTTCTCAAGTTTTTTATCAATTGCACTTAGCTCTTCGTTAGTCTCTGCTTCACCTGATTTAATTTCTTTGATATAACCCGTGATGCGTTTCACCTGCTCTACCAACTTGTTGAATCCGGGACCAGGATTGAACTCTCTATCTCAAGCCATAAGCAGCAAGAACCTCAAATTTGCACAGACATTGCAAATCAGGCCGTACAATGGCCGTGGGCACGGCAGCAAAATAGGAAATATATTATTACTGCGGCTGCATTTTCCGAAATGTTTTCTCACCTGGATAAAGAATTGAAACGGATTTTTAGGTGGCATTCTGACGCTGCCGCCGTGCCCACAGCCGAGAGATCCGTGGTGCGCCAGCTTTATACCGAACAGACGTACTGACGCTGGTGGCGTAGTCATATCTTCCAGGGGAGAGACTGAGGCTGACTGGGTGCTGCCAACGACGATTTCAAAGGCCGAGAAGTTGGATGCTTCTTAACAAACGGCGCCGTCAATGTCCGGAAGTCATATCAGCTGCGCATCTGTGATAGGTAGTACCGTCAATTCTTCCTTTGAAGCAGCAGAATCAGAAGCGTTGACGCTGGTAGCGTTGTCATTTCTTCCAGGCGAGACGCTGAGGCAATCCGGGCGCAGCCAACGACAATTTCAAAGGCCGAGAAGTTGGATGCAACTTCACAAGCTGCGCTGTCGATGTCCGGAAGCCATATCAGTTGCGCATCTGTGACTGGTAAAACCGTCAATTCTGTTCTTTGAAGCAGCAGAATCAGGTGCGTTGACGCTGGTGGCGAAGTCATTTCTTCCAGGGGATAGGCTGAGGCGGTCTGGGCGCAGCCAACGACGACTTCAAAGGTCGAGAAGTTAATTGCAACTTCACAAGCTGCGCCGTCGATGCCCGGAAGCCATATCAGCTGCACATCTGTGATCGGTAGTACCATCAGTTCTTTTCTTCGAAGCAGCAGAATCAGGAGCGTCTGGATAAAGAATTGAAACGGATTGTTAAGTGGCAATCTGACGCTGTGCCGTGCCCACCAGCTAGTCGTTGTGATAAAATTCTTGAATGCAAAAGAAAAATATTTACCTAAGTAGCCAACTACCGCCGCGGCAAAGTGTAGCCTAATGAGCGAAATTCGGGTACTGGAGCCTTTCATAAACCGTGTCCGCCACTCTTGTCTAAGCATGTGTAAAAACAAGACAACCTCCATCGCGATCGCTCCGAAGCGCTCTTTGATTCATGGTGTAATCTTTGGTTAGAGTAGTGAGTCTGCGGATCAACTTCTCGTCTGCATTGTGTATATCGATGGAGCAATAGGCATTGCACTGCAACGGCACCAATTTAGAGAATTTGAACCATTGATGGGGCCATGGTTTATAAAACAGTATAAACAGTGGCCATATAAAATGCGCACAATCAGGCATCCAAGTTGAATTTCGTGGTTGCTACGTAGGATGACCCGGTGTTGCAAGCGGCCATTGCAAGCCACGGAAACTCAGAAGCAATTTGACGAGGCAGCAAGAAGAGACTGAAGAAAAATTGTGCAAATGTTTCATTATAATATTTACATGGCTAGCACTTCGTTACGTGAAGAACATGTCCGAAGATTACCTTAGCATGATTAAAGTCATTTTATTTTGTACTGAATGAGCCCTTGGAGCTCATCATGAAACATATCTTCTCCCCAGATCCGTCAATAGTAGAATGGCTCAAAATTACGGTGTCATGTTATGCGACACACACCACTTCCGAAGGTACCGCCCACACTCGCCCTAGTCAACGTCTATGACTGGCGCATAACCAACACGCCCTGTAGCTCTAGCACCAAGGTTGTCGTTTCTTGACAAGGGAAGACCACATGATGATGGGAAAAAAACAACAGGCATGCGTGCCCATCAAAAAGGTGCACTGCTCCGAAGTGCCTCGCCAGACAATTGGCGGACCAAGTTGTCATCCACGCTGACTATTCGATGAAGATGTCACGACCAAAAACCGTAGTGATCGTGTGGTATTATTCTGCTGTGTCGAACCGCACGGCGCCTCACTTCCTGGCTCGAGAGCACAACACACGAGTTTAAACTGCTGTCAGTAGGTCAGCAGACCTTCAGAAATTCGTTTGAAGAACAGGAAACACAGCTCCGACTTCGCTGAAATTGCCGATTTTAACGGCTGGCTTAGCAGGGGGAGACTGGACCTGATAATGACCAGCTGAATATACTGAGCGAAGCGTCATTAGGGGTCATTGTCCGGTTTACTGCCGATTACGCCCAACTGTCAACTCCCCCACTTGTTCCTCATGCTATCTTCCTGGGAATGTGAATACATACACAGGCTTAGAAGAGCACCCTGCAAGCACTCAGGCACACTGATTCAGAGAAAACCCATTTAAGGATATGTTTCAAGTACTAAAACTAAAACACAAAGCAACAGTCGAAGCTTTTCTCCGAGCTCTGACTGAAGCTTTAAATCTCAATACCACAATAGGCTCCATAATAGGCTATACTCAGAAAGCACAATGTCACAAGGTATGTGGCTTCAGTGGCCTACCTGTGTGCAAGTGCTAGGAATCTACTGCGAATCCCCGATGCTCCATACATATTACCAAAAGGTGCGCACGCTAAGACGTTAGCAGGTACAGAACAACTGAGCCAGAAGCCACCGTAGGCGCAGTCTAATGTGTTCTTTAATTATTTGCTTGTTGGCTGCGTTCATTATATTTACCACAGCCTTTCCCATCACGCAAGCTGCAGGTGTCTGTAGGTGAAGTTTCAACAAGCCTCTTGAGTACTCTGCCCTCGTGTGTTGGAGGAATCTCACACTAGCGTACCGCGATAACTACGTGCCTCTGCTGCTCCAGTTGGTGGCCATAGAGCATCGTTTTTTTTTCTGATGCCTTAAAGGTTTGCGACATGGGCTTCGATTGAACTTTTATGATACCCATGTGGAGATGAAGATACTGCTTTTTCCATATCGCCCAACTCTGAGAGCCTTAACGTTAACCTTGCATCTCGACAGAACCATTTCTGGTATTCTGGGGCCGACTTGATGTGCCACAGCTTCTACATTACGGTTGATAACGGATTAACTTCCTGACGAGTAAGCCCGCAGGGCATGCCAGAAATAAATGAGATATTTTCGATGAGCTTGTGTGTCATTTCTCGAGATTAATTCCCGAGTCACTCATATAAGCCTTTGGATGTATCGGCGAGTCTTCGACAGTGCAGTTCTGTTTTGAAGTTCAGGCAAGTGCTCGGTGTTCAACGCTTGCTCTGTTCAAAGCGCTGTTTACCGTCAGGAGAATAGAATGGAATATCGTAGATGCAAACTCTCCGTTTGTCGATGTTGTCGCCAAAATTTTAACGATCGTTTTTCCATGGTAGAGCTACCTAGTGTCGGCAGCCAGACTTCGTCGTTGTCTGTTTACACTAGTGAAGGTTCCGCTCAGAGTGATTTCCGCTGGAGCCAGTAATTCCCACAGACTGTACTATGAAAAAAGACTACAACATTTTCCTTGTATCCCTTTCTTTGTTGTACTCACTCACAAAACACTCTTCACATGAGTACCAGGGCCCAAAAAGGTCATTTTCTATTGTAGTTCTTACAAAGCCGAACCATATATGGCGTATACTGCTACTAAGGATGGGAAAACGTTTATACATAGGAAAAATGAAATAATGGTTAGAAACAGGTGTGTGGGGCCCCTAGTCCAGGAGTGTCACTTGGGCCTTCTTTTTAAAGCTGGCGAGCAAGGTCTCCCAAAGCTCCATCGTGAATTTTTTCGCTGAAACCTGAGGCGTATTATTTTAGCTGGCCTTAACTTGTATCCCCATGTAATGTGAGTGAGTGTTGGCTGTCCTCCTCACCACGGGCAAGAACCCGCGTATGCGGTTAGTTGCATCGCATGTTCTAAACGCAGGTGCGGATATGTATTTGTCTGCAGGCGGCGCCACTCATGCGCTTCTTTTACACTCAGCCGAAAATGAGGCGGTGAGCATTGCTGTCGTCGATACCAGCGTTCCAAGATATCTCGAGGGGTGTGGGGAGCCTGGAGTAGCAAACGGGTATCTGGACGAGAGTCGGTTGCTGAATGAGTAATAGCTCGAGCTGCACTGTCTGCTCTGTCGTTACTCGTTTCCGCTACATGTCCGGGGCACCGTCTGATGCAGTGTTCCTGGTCTAGTGTTGCACCTAGGTGGCGGGTGACGCACGCAAGTACACGGCCATTAGTTGGATATCGACAGGTTATTTGAGAGCCTGTGAGGATATAAGATTGCTGTCCCATAATATCTTTGGTTTTGATGGTGAGTGCTACCACGAGGGCTTCCACGGTGTCCGCTGAGTTCGTCATAGCTGAAGCACAGGTGAACAAACGCGGGCTGCGCACCGAACCAGCATTGTTCGATGAAAGGCCATGAATACCGCAGCGGGCTGGGTCCGTATTGAGCGTGTCTGGGTCCGTACCGAACTGTTTGGTGAGCTGCCGGGCTCTGGCATTGCGGCGCGCTTGGTGGTACAACGTATTCATGTTTTTGGTATAGGATCGATATGGATTGGGGCAAGGATGCGAGCGGAAAGGGGCATCAGTTCCTCGTCACTATATTGGGGCCGTGCAGGATAACCTAAGCCACGTATTATTTCCCTACCTGCGGGTGAGAGACTAAATTTCCTCGCTGCGAGATGAGGACCGCTGCCGTAAGCTCCTCGAAGGTGTTGTATATTCCCAAGTCAAGAAGCCGATCTGTAGATGTTCCCATTGACTGGCCGAGGTCAGCTTTATAAGCGGTGCGAATGAGGATATTCACTTGTTCAATTTCAGCCTTACCGAGCTCTTAGTAAGGGAGACCATACGTTATTCTGTTATTACAAAGGCTTAGATTATACGAGGCGTGTCCACCTCTCCAATGCCTTTACGGTGATACGTCACTCTGTGTATCATGCGCGCAATTCATTTAGCAGAATCACGAAGAGTTCTGAGGGTGTGGTCTACGCACCTATTTTTCTGTACCCAGAGATCAAGGATACGTGTATGCACTACCTCTCGCATGGAATGATCACCTATTTTCAGTGCAAACGGTGGTTTACTTCGGTAACTCCTAACATGCACCCGATCGAATTCTAATTTTTCCGCGGAGCAACTCATATCACAGCTCTCCAAAAAGAGATGCACTGTCTGAGCTGCTTCTTGGGGAGTAGTTTTCTTGCGACCGAGCGAGCCTCGGGTCGCCCAAAGGGTTACATCATCGGCATTCAGGGCGTATTTCAACTCTGGTATTGACTCGAGCTGTCGAGCAAGGCGGGCTATCCCAATAATAAGAAGTAAAAGAGTTAATACCGCCCCTTGAGGCGTTCCTCTAGGCAGCATTTGAAAGGCCGATGATGTAATGTCTCCTAAGCCTATTGTTGCAGCCTGATCGGCGAGGAAAGACTGAATATAGTGGTATATTTTTTCCTCACAATGGGAGAAGCTGAGTTCCTGCAACATGAGGTTGTGGCCCATGGTATCGAACGCGCTTTTTAGGTCGAGAGCAACCAAGATGTGCTCTGTGCCCGAGGGAATGTCGCGTAATACTTCATCCCGAAGCCGGACGAAAACGTCTTGTGTTGAGAGGTTAGGGTGGAAACCATTCATGTGGGTAGAGAAAAAACCCCGTTCCTCGAGCCAGTGTGACAGGTGCATGTGAATGACTATCTCGAAGAGCTTCCCGAGGCTGGTGTGAGCGAAATTGGACGGAGATTATGTAAGGTGGGGGTTTCCCTAAGCTTGGAAATCAGTATGATTGAGGCCTCTTTCCATTCTGGGGGAACAATCCCAGGCTCCCAAATGGGCTCAATAAAATAGTGGACTAGTTCATCGAGGTAGTCATCACTAAAGTTTCGTAACGTGGCGTTAGTAATACTGCTACTGAACTTGGAACGTCTCGGCAAAAAATGACAACACCGGTGATTACTTGGCATAGATAATTTGGTCCCAATAGGAAGCCCTTCCAAGAGTATGGTGTATCCTCCACTGGGTAATCATCCGCCATCAGCTTGCGTTAGTTTGTTAGTGATTGCATAAAAGCACTGTCAGCCACCGGCCAAGCTAGAATAGCAAAATACAGGATAACTACAGCTTCCACGCGCACGAAAACGTTGCTGTACTAATCTTGAAGTGCGAATTTCACCACGTCGTGCTTTTGTGTTTGCCAGGTGGAAGCGCTTCCGACGGTGTTGATTGCAAGACATGTTTCGTGGACCACATTCAGGTTGAGCTTACAAACTGGTCTTCTTCGATAAAATTCCTTTAGATACCTTCACCCAGAATGCCTAAAAAAGGCTTGAGTTGTTGTTGGCTATGCAACTGCAAGTTGTAGGTAGGTAGACCATGTTTCCCTTCGCAAATTGCCCAGTGGAACGACGATAGGTATAGCGCGAGAAAAGAACGCCAACAAAAGGACACAAAGGAGACAGTAGTTCGGGTAGCACATCCTTTTAGTTGTTGTGTTCTCGCGCTACAACTATCGTCATGTCGTACAAACTGGCCGAATTTGTCACACTTGTAAGGCCAGGGGAAAGGGGAAGATGCGTCTTCGCAGGACAAAAGAGCGTTCGAAAAAACGCACACTGTGGGACTTCCTGAGGTTCCTGCCATCATCCAAGTCCTCCGGTAGTTCGGGTAGCACATCCTTGAGGCGTGTCTTCCGTGGCGGCAACTGCAGGTGAACTTGACGTGGTGATCGTTCGCTCGGTGACCTTTTGACATGTAGGAAAAGCGCCGGTTAGATTTTTTAAGCTGGTCCTCCCTGACAGTCAGAGCAATATTGGCATCCCAAGTGCGCGTCTTATGCTGAACGGTATGGCAAACGAAGCACGGGGGGAAGGGGATTGACACAGGCATCAGCTTTCTTCTGTTACGTGACTGTCAGGGTTAGTTTCAGCAGATTGTGTACAAGTGTCTCAAATTCATGAGGCTCCCCCTCTCCCCCATGCGTATGCTTCAGTAATCGCAGTAAAATACAGTAAACATCAGGTACACTCACCCTTGCATCATTCAATATACTAGTGTTCGAAAACGCATCATTGGCATGACCCGCCGTATCGCAGAAGACTGCGGTAATTGTTAATCTCAGTTAGGCGTACATGGCGTGGTCCTCTTCGGGGTGATTTGCGTTTCACAACTAAAGGACGGCTCCGCTTACGCAGCATATTTTGTACTTTCACGTTTATTTGTATGGATTTATTGATATGTGTGATTTAACGTCTAGAGAGACGCTGAAATGAAGGGCTCCAGAAATTTCGACCACCTGGGGTTCTTTAACGTGCACCCAAATCATAGCACATGGGCCTCAGCATTTCCGCCTCCATTGTAAGCGCAGCTGCCGCAACCGGGATTCGATCCCACATCCCACGACCTGCGGGTCAGCAGCCGAGTACCTTAGCCACTAGACCACTGTGGCGGGGCATGTAGTTTCATTTTAGTTTCGCCTATTTTGCTGAGTGAATAATTTCTTACTGTTAATGTTTGTGAGCCCTCAAGTAGTGATAGGTTATAGTGACCACTTTTTCTACTTTATTGCGCGCATCTAAGCGGGCTTGTGAAATGCAATGGGCAATTTTTGAAAGTTATGCTGCACATTGGCAACACAATTTTCGTGCGCGTACTTTTTCACGCAGACTTTCTCAGAGACACGCTTGACAATATAGTGGCACTGTAACTTTTATTAGCAATATAGTACTGCAATCGTAGAGGTTTCATTGCGCAATCTGCAAAGGCAAGGTAATCGTTGTTGAAAATGTTCAGTTGGTCTGAATCAAAATGAACCTTTGATGAGACTCTACCTACGCACACAGAGATAGCTTGTTCACTGCGTAAATACACCATAAATCTTAAATACGCGCAAAAACACGTATTGTTCTCCTCTTTCTCGTAGCTCTCGTAACTCTGCTCTCTAAAACAACAGCATTGCGACAAGGAGTCTTCCGTTGTATGCAAGCATGAACCCGTCATTTTCATTTAGGCCAGCAGATTCAAAACTATACAGAATATTTCACCGCGCAGCGTAGATATGCGCTAACTCTTCTGACTGGTATGTGCATTCTTGTTTGCAGCACTGACACTGGCGCGGATAGGAGCAGCCTCGTACCCAATGGCGTACTCTTTCCCAAAAGTGTATATTATATATACATATACATATATATATATATATATATATATATATATATATATATATATATATATATATATATATATATATATATTCAGGAAGTCCTCAAGCTTTGATAAGAATTCTCACACGCAAAGCACTTGTTCAATTAGTTTAGGACCAGACAGTTTTAAGAAGCTTGCACTCCAACAACACATATATTCGTGTCATGTATATACTAATATTACACGCGACGCTTTTTGTGACGAAATACTTTGCCTTAGTTGTTGGTTTCCCTAGCGTGCAGCCAAGAGTGACCACTGTAGAAAGTAGGGGGGCTGAGCTTCCCTGACTTTTTTGAGTAGGGGGGCTCACACACTGGCTGCCCCGGCAGATACGCTTATGCTTGTACCACATAAAGTCTCGAGAGAGTGATTCCATGGTGATAGCTCATTGAACTCCGGTTTTTTTCAGAGCATAGTGCAGCATAATCAGTTGCTCAGGACACGTGAACTCAGACAAAAACTGACAGTGCATGCAACAGGAGTTTACTTACTCTGTACTGTGCACCATCCGTGCCTGTTGGTTATCTGTTTCCGGCTTTCTGAAGTGAGTCGCTTGAACTTCACTGCTGGCAACAACACCTTCACGGTCATTGAGGTTTGTTATATGGCATCACATTTCAGCAGAACCTACCAGCCTTCTGTAGGGGCGCCATCACAAACGCGAGAAGTTTCGCACGGACAGTATGGTACTGGGCAGGCGCGACCTTGCCGGCACATGAAGGGAAGCAGAGGGAATCTGCACCCGCGAATATTTCTTGCAGGAGAAGAACGAAGGCTAGTGTTCAAAGCGGAACATTACCAGCCCATATGAATCGTAGCTAAAGTTCTCGTTTCTCGCTTTTAGTGTCACTGCAAGAACTTCGCTGAGCGCGTTGCTTCCTAGCAATGGGAAGTCATCCAGAAGAAATACACTTCGCACACGTATTGGTGAGCAGTTCGCTTTTTGTGTCAATCAATGCTTTTTTGTGAGACTCAACGGCCGTGCCGACAGTATAGGGTAACGCTTAATGATGATTTCTCTAAAGGTGACGCTTGCCCCAGTGCATACTCGGCAACTGGGGAAAAGGCTAAATCAGCCAAACAAATGGTTCCCAGCTGTAGCTCTGCGCCTCCTGAACACGACTAGTGCACTTGAAAAACTCCTGAAAAACGGCCGAAGCATGATGCATTCAAGAACATCGTTATTCCTGACAATGACATTGTTCTTTACGAGTTCAACCGGCCAAGACGCCAGGAGCGGCCGGGCGATGAGATTAGACGATTTTTGCTATATGCCATAGAAACCAGGCGCTAATACAGCTTTCTTTCAGTTAGTATGCGCTAACTTAATTTGCAAGCTCTCCGGCAAGAAATGTTTTAGTAGCGTACACTGGCCTCGCTGAGCCAATTTAGCGTGGCACTGGTCTGCGCATGCGCAATGATACTCCGCCACCGCTGCGCGCGGCTCGTCGCCGGTGTGCGCGCAATTCGATGCGCTGCGCAGACGGTCAGTGGTGTCACGCACCGGAGCCGACACCTCCCTCGCACTCGGCCGCGGCCGCGCGTGACTCACCGCCGCCTCCTGTGCCCTCTCTGCTGTCGACTATAACGGCAAAGTGGCCACAACGGCATCCTTCACTGTCAACTCTTCGGAGAAGGCAGAGGAGGCTGCCATCGCTTTAGGTCTATCCATCCCCGATATCACTATGATTGTGACTCCAAAACTGCCATACGAAACTTCAGCGCAGGTCGCATCTCGTCAACTGCCCTTTCAATTCTTAAAAAACATCTTCCCACGCAAGACGTTGCTCTCATACGGACGCCCGCGCATTCGGGGTTGAGTGGCAATGAGGCGGCTCATACCTGTGCTCGAGGAATCACCGGCCGAGCGCAGGCCTCTGATGGCGCCTTAGACCACGCGGCCTTTTTGAGCGCGAGAGATCGTCTTTTGACCTTCCACGAGATAATAAATCACTACCGCCTTTACCGCACTATATACCCCCCCCCCCTTACATCATGGAGCTTCGCGCTACCATGAAATACTTTGGGGCCAGTTACAGACCCGTACGTTTCCTACCCCATCTTTTCGCCATCTTATACGCCCTGCGGTATACCCCTCCCCTTTGTGCATTTTCTGTCAACAAAGAGCTAACCTAGACCACATCATGTGGGGGTGTACTCGAAACCTACCATTCAATTCTCTACACATTAATAGCAAGGAGCAGTGGGAAGCTGCTATGTGCAGCTCGGCGCCCGAGGTCCAGGACCAGATTTTGGATTGGGCCAAGAGGGTAGCGGAGACCTACGCTGGGTAGGCTCCTCTGACACTCCACCACCGCACCTTTCCCTCTTGGGATGAATAAAGTTTTTCTCGTCCTCCTCCTCACCGCGGCCGGTGTGCGCTTTCCGGAGGAGGGCCGTCATAGCCTTGGTAGACATATGGACGCCGACGCGCGCGCCTTCCCTGTGCAGTCGCCATCTGACACTGCACTTGAGCCGCTTAATAGCGCGTATGACTGGCGTTTGCCACTGTGGTATAGCCATGGACAAGGAGAGTGCGAATGCGGCTCCACGGTGCAGTAAAGCGGAGAAGCTCAACTTATCGGATCCCGAAGTAGTTTCTCGGCAAAATAAATATACATGTGCCACATAATACGTATACCGTGCGTGTGTTATTGGAACAGCTGTAAGCATGATATCTGGAAAGCTAAGAATATTCAGCTGAACCTTTGCTAACGCTACGTATATCCTGGCATAGCTGAGCTAAGCCAATGCCATTTTCTGGCTGGTGTGATTCAAGTATCAGGAGGGAGCTCTTTGCAAGATATTTGCGATTTTCGGAAAAGAAATTTGAGTCAGCGGGACTCACCAAGTTTTAGGTGCCTTGGAACACGCTGAAAATTTAAGAAGCCACAGTGAGTCTGACTACTTTAAGACCACTGCTCTGCACGCGTGTCAATCTTCGTGTTCATTGAAAAAAAGATAACACTATTCTGGTATGTCATATATCTACTTGCTGCGTGAAACCTTTCTTGCATAGAGTTTTTTTATTTCTTGTAACAATTTATTTTTACCATGTGTAATGTTCTTATTATTGTACATGATAACTTTTCCACCCATGTTTCTTTTATCCTGTGCATTTCTTGTTGCGCTTTCTGTCGCTAGTTGCTGAAATCGCAGGGTGTGCCCTTCTATAAACATATCAATGTAAAGGAACAAGCAGATAAAGCGAATCAATAAGTATATATATATATACATATATATATATATATATATATATATATATATATATATATATATATATATATATATATATATATATATATATATATGGGATATGGCACAACGGGAGCGTTGTCAACAAGGATAAATATATTTATTTCCCAACAGTTTCGGGAGGGGTCCTCCCTTCATCAGGGGATGAGTTATACTGACATGAGCTTCTAAACTTCGCTGCGGCCGCCTCCGTCTGGCCTTGAAAGATGTTTGCGAGAGTGAGAGGGAACTAAAAAAGGAAGGAAAAAACAAAAAAAAGGGAAAGAAAAAGGCGAAAAAGAAAAAAAAAGAAAGTAAAAAAGAGGAAGAACCACTGTCAACGCTGAGAACGAAAGCAACTGTCCGTGTACGTCCGCATACGGTTCATATCACGTGCTGTTCAGTTCTCGACGTGTGTCGGGCCACAAAAGATTGTCGCCGCGGTGCCGGGAGGGTCCGTGACGGCGTGCGTAAATAAAGGGTTTCCCCGTAATGGGTCGGTCGGCATGCGGCGTGCGTAAAGGAAGAGTTTCCCGTTAATGGGTCGGTCGGCTATTTACCTTTATTCTCCGTCCGTTTCCCTTCAATGTTCATTAAGTGGTAGGCGAACGTAAACAATTTGTATGTGCATGTGAAAAAAAAACAAAAAACAAGAAAGGACAGTGTACACGTACGAGTCAGTCAGAAAAAAGCATGGTCTCCAGCTATCAATCTTTGTCACCAATTTCCTCCTGGCTTACTTCTCGAGGCAGTTGAGTTTTCCGGGGTCCTCGTTGATGCCGTCTACTAATGTTCGAAATTTGAAAATAAAATATGCCTCACGCTGTTCGCGCTCACGTCTGTTTGAGAAACCGGACTGCAAAAGAGTTACGCTGATATTTTCATAACTGTGGTTTGGCAGGCGCAGATGTCTAGATAAAGGTAGCTTCGGCAGTGAAGTGGCGTGGTACCGGTGATTATTGAACCGCAGCCGAAATGGCGTGTCTGTTTGACCGATATATTCTTGTCCGCAGATGTTGCAATGTAGCATGTATATTACGTCACTGGAGTCACAATTTAGGCTTTCAGTTATGCAGAATTCGAAATCCGACAAGTTCGCTTTGGATTCACGTGTTGTGACCATCTGTGGGCATACCTTGCATCGAGCTTTTCCGCAGGGATGGCACCCTGATTAAAATTTGGGGGTGTTTGTTTTTGCTCTGACAAGAATGTCCTTTAACTTTTTATCCCGGCGGCACACCACGTGAGGTAGCTTCGCGAAAATAGAAGTTAGTCATTTGCTTTGCCTGATTATGTTGAAATGGCGGGAAAGTATGTTGTTGATTCGTGGCGCTGATGAGGAGTAAGTTAGTACAAGGTTCGTTTGGGGAGGTCGTTTTAGATACTATGTTTGGTGCCTTAATTATATCATTCCTGTTCACGTTGCGAGCACGTAGTATGGCGTCGTCAATAATGTCTTCCGGATAATTTTGTTTCAATAAGGAATGCTTTAGGTGTTCCGCGTGTCTGTCAAATTCCCGCATATCGGTGCATATTCTTCGGTACCGGTTGGCCTGAGGATATGGAATACCCGTTTTGCAATGCTTTGGGTGGCTGCTGCTGAAATGTAAGTACATTTGACGGTCTGTAGGCTTTTTGTAAAGGTTTGTTGACAAGCGGTCATTTTCGACCGTGACAGTGACGTCCAAAAAGTTAATGGTAGTTTTGGAAATTTTGTGCGTGAATTTTATTGACGGGTGGCACTTGTTAAAATCTTCTATGAAGCGGAAAAGACTTCCCTCATCATGGTTACATATCATAAAAATATCGTCTAAGTATCTTCTGTAGTAGAAAGGTTTCAAGGTGCGTCCCTCAATGAATAGGATTTCAAGTGACGCCATAAAGATGCTCGCAAAGTTTGGGGCCATTTTCGTGCCCATTGCAGTGCCACTGACCTGAAGGAAATGCTTGCCATTGAACTCAAAGTGGTTATAATTTAGTACAAGTTCAAGAAGTGTAAACAGTACCTCGCCACTTACACTAGTTGATGAGTCAGATTTTACATATTCAGAAACAATAGCCGCTATTCCGTCATGGTGGGGTATGTTGGTGTACAGTGAGCAGACGTCCATGGTCACCAGAAAACAATCTTGGGTGGCCCGACACACGTCGAGAACTGAAAAGCACGTGATATGAACCGTATGTGGACGTACACGGATAGTTGCTTTCGTTCTCAGTGTTGACAGTGGTTCTTCCTCTTTTTTCGCCTTTTTTCTTTCCCCCTTTTTCGTTTTTTCTTTCCTTTTTTAGTTCCCTCTCACTCTCGCAAACATCTTTCAAGGCGAGACGGACGCGGCAGCAGCGAAGTTTAGAAGCTCATGTCAGTATAACTCATCCCCTGATGAAGGGAGGACCCCTCCCGAAACTGTTGGGAAATAAATATATTTATCCTTGTTGACAACGCTACCGTTGTGCCCTATCCCATACCTTCACAAAGACTAACTGGCCCATTGAATTATTACTCCCACTATATATATTTATATATACATATATATATATACATAACCGCCACATTGCTTCGCCATGGTGGTGGTCAGATCTGCAACGCAGCAGGGTGCGCTAAAAATCTTTGGATCCGGACAGGCCGCCATTGAAACTTGTTTTTGGCAACATTTAACGCTACAAGCTTATCTAGTTAGGCACGTCTAGCTGCACTATTCGAGCAGCTAGAGGGTATTAAATGGGATTTAATAGGGCTCAGTGAAGTTAGGCGGGCAGATGAGGCTTACAGAGTGCTGCAGAATGGACGCGCACTTTCCTATCGGGGCTTGGCTGACAGGAGAGAACTGGAAGCGTTGTTTTTTGTCCACAGAAGTGTAGCTGGCAACGTAGAGAAATACTATAGCATTAATGAAAGGGTAGCATGTATCGTAGTTAAACTGGACAAGAGATACAAGATGAAGCTGCTAAAGGCTTACGCGTCAACATCGAGCTATAATGACACGACCGTTGAAAGCTTCTATAAAAACGTTGAATCGGCAATGAGTAAGGTTAAAACAAGGTATACTATACTAATTGCAGACACCAATGCTAAAGTAGAGAAAAAACAGGCTGGAGACCAGGTAGTAAGATAATATGAAAACGACACTAGAAATGCCAGAGGGCAGCTAGTAGTAGAATTTGCAAAACGCAATAATTTAAGTATTTTGAATACCATTTACCAAATGCAAGGGAACCGTAAGTAGAAACAAAGGAGCCATAATGGCAAAAATAAGAATGAAATAGACTTTATGCTGAGTGCACACCCAGGCATTGTGCAGGATAAGGAAGTGCTTGGCAAGGTATGATGCAGGGACCACAGAATGGTACGCTCTAGAATCTATCTATCTATCTATCTATCTATCTATCTATCTATCTATCTATCTATCTATCTATCTATCTATCTATCTATCTATCTATATCTATCTATCTATCTTTCTATCTATCTATCTATCTATCTATCTATCTATCTGTCTATCTATCTATCCGCCTACAACTTTTAGCTCTCCTGGCTGTTTCAATAACGACATCAATACCAAACTTGGTATGGCATCAAATGACTGTATGAAGAACACATTTGTCTACTCATAACATGAAAATCATGACATGTATGTCATAGATGTCAAGATTTACATTTCATAGTCCTCCAACTCTCGCGGTGGTTTGGTTACCATAGCATGTTGCAAAACTAGTACGGGATGACAAGATTGCATGGTGAACACAAGCGACAGACCACAACATGAAAATCATGACATGCGTGTCTTGTAACAAGATGACTACAAGCCACGCTCATGATGCGCTCGCGGGCATTTCGCAAGCGTCACATATACCAAATTTGGTAATACGGTACGTGAATAGATGGCGAAGGTATGATACTGGCGCAAACATGATAAACAAGAGATGTGTGTCATGTAACAACATGACTGCATGCAACGCTCATTATGCGCTCGTGGCCGTTTCACCAGATTCACGTGTACAAACTCCGTATTACACGAAGCCAATGGATGACATAGGTAAATGACACAACGAAACATGATAATCATGACATGCGTGTCATGTAACAACATGACTACATGCCACACTCATGATGCGCTCACGGCCTGTTTCGCTAGCTTCGCATATGCCAAATTTGGTATTACGTTACGTCAATGGAAGACGAAGGTATGTGACTGGTGCAAACATAATCATGAAGCGCGTGTCATGTGAGAACATGACTAAATGCCACAGTCATTATGACAATACATTTGGACGTGACGCGGTGCGCGTGCTCGCCGGTGTTCATTTCGTCACGTCACGCCGGTGGTGCGACGCAAGGCGCCAGTTTTGTCATATGCTCGCAGGCGTGCGCCGTGCTGTGTTGCTTTGACATCTGCGCGTTTCAGCGCGTCGGCATCCCACCGTGACGAGAAGAGGAAGACGCACTATTGTCTGGGTAACGTATCGGGGCGAATTTCGTGCCAGTTGCCGTCGGGCCACGCCCACCGACGCTGGTCGCCCCAGTCGCGTCTGGCTTCAGGCTATACCGTGTTCGCGTTTTGCTAACGTAGCGTAGCTGTGCACAGCGTGCGTGCGCGTCAACGGTACATTGGAGTATACTGGGCCTTTGATGATGAGCTCGTGGCCATTTTGATAGCTGCACATATACCAAATTTTGTGTTACGTGACGTAAATGGATGACGATATATATGACTAGTGCAAACATGATAATGCTGACATAAGTTTCAGGTAAGAACATGGCAGCACACCACGCTAATAGCGTGCTCACGGCCGTTTTGCTATCTCCACATATACTAAATTTGGTATCACGTGATGTGAATAGATGACGAAGCTAAACGACACATCCAAACTTGATAATCATGACACGGAAGTCACGTACGGCATCACTTGCCTTTAACTCGTAACGCTGTGCTACCTTTAAAGTGACATATAAACCTTTTTTATTCGTGCTTCGCATATATTCGATTCCCACTGTATGTGGGATCTGGCGATCTTTTTTCTATCATTTTCATTGCTTCGCCTTTGCGGCAGAGCTGTGACCTTTTTGTTGTATAAAGTCGGAGTACATATTATAGTCACTAAGGAGCAGAGCTTTATTTTGGTGTTGATTTGGCATATGTTAATTAACTTCCAGTGAAAACTTTTTATAAAAAAAACGTATATTTATAGAATTGCTTTCTTTCGTTGTCTACATAATTCTCTACTGAGACTACTGAAACTACTGATAATCTACTATACCATATTTATCCTACTGTCGGTGAACTGTTTTCTTGGCAAAGTATTATCTAGGCATCCCTTCTATTTGGCATTTGGAATTAACACAAGTGGTGTACACTTGTGTTAATTCAAGAAGTGCAACAGTTGACCAGCAAATTTTTGGTTGGTAGTTAGCTCAGCAAATGCTACTCACTCTTTCAGACCCGACATTCTAAATTTAAAGGATCAAAACAAACTCAACCCAATTTAATTGATTAGATTGCGGTGTAGAATCGAAGAGCATGAATTATAGTCACAGATGACAGCATACTTTTTGAGATATGTCTAAGCTTTATACTTTTTATTCGCATTGAAAACTAACTAAAACCGGCATGGCGAGCCCCTAGCACAAGAGCCATGAAACACAATTATGAAGTCCTAATAACTTTGTAGTGATTCTCCCCGCCGTGGTGGTCCAGTGGCTAAGGTACTCGGCTGCTGACCCACAGGTCGCGGTATCGAATCCCGGCTGTGGTGGCTGCATTTCCGATGGAGGCGGAAATGTTGTAGGCGCGTGTGCTCAGGTTTGGGTGCACGTTAAAGAACCCCAGGTGGTCAAAATTTCCAGAGCCCTCCACTACGGCGTCTCGCATAATCGTATGGTGGCTTTGGGATGTTCCACCCCACAAATCAATCAATCAACTTGAGCAAGATGGAAAACTGGGCTAGTTGGTGAGCATTCATCGTGGTTAACAGCGCGAAACACCCGGACAGGAGCGATAGAAGGACACGGTACAGCGCTGACTTTCAACTGAAATTTTTATTGAAAACACGAGAATATATATATAGACAGAACAGAAGACCTCGTGACCAAACCAGCCCCCTCAAGTTTACTTGAAGTCCACGATCGTTTTACTTGAAGTCCACGATCGTTCAGTGGCAAGGAAGGACAGTTATCCAAAGGGCAGGAGTGTGCATAGGTTCCTGCGTAGCGCCAGTACTAAGCAGCATCTTTTTAAGTTTCGTTGACCGCAAAATAAATGATAACCTAGGTGAATTAGCTTTGAGAATTTTCCGCTTTGTGGATGACTATTTGGTTTTCGTCAATAGGCTAAATTTCCAAAGATCGATTGTGGACGTCGTAAAGTTGTTTAATGAACAGGGACAAGGTCTTAGGTTTACTATTGAGGTTCCTGAAAAGGAGGAGTTGCAGTTCTTAGACCTTAGACTGTCTTTCAAAGCGGAACATGTGTGTTGGACCTATCAACCGAGGTCAAAGAAGTCTCTTCTTGATTTCAGATCAGGGCACTCGAAATTGATTAAACGAGGTATAGCCACTTCCGCTATAAGGTCCGCCCTCAATAAGAGTTGTCCCCATCGTATGCTTGACAGCGTTAACTATCAGGTGGAGAGGCTGCGTGATGCAGGCTTTCCTCACTCTATCATTTCTACGACTTGCGATAAGCTGCTGCGTGAGGTCAAGGGGCAGTCCTCCCGAGTGAAAGAAAAAGATTTTAGCCGTTCTGTCTACATTCCATATGTTCATTCTTTTTCGCACAGATTAAAGAAAGTAGCATCTAAGTTCAGATTAAACGTTGGGTTTTCAAGCAGAACGAAGCTTAAGGGACTTTGCCAGGCAGTAAACACTCGCATAGAAGGCAGGAAGACTGGAATTTATCAGCAGTGTAGTATCAAACATACTATGAAGTTTCTCCCGTGCATGCAGAATGTCGTGTACTCAACCCCATTTTCATGCGGGCGAGAGTACATTGGTCAGACCGGGCGTTGTGTTAATATACGGCTAAGGGAACACCACAGTTCCTTGAAAGGATTTGCGCATTCACATTTGTCTTTGCATTGCCGCGAATGTGGATGCCACCCACTTTTTGAAAAAACAAAAGTACTCTTCAAGCACCCAGACAAGCTTTCAAGAGAAATTATGGAGGCATTTTTTATAAATAAGAAAGGGTCTCAATGTGTTAGCCAGCCGTCTATCGCCTTACTTGGTAATGAATTATCTTTGTTAGATAGTGGCTAAAGTTCATTCGTCTGCTCATGCCCGGTTTTCTTGGCGACATTGGAATCTTATAGTTTGAAGTATGTGTTATTTTGCGGCAAGATTGCGTGCACATGACAAAGCCTTGTCGCCGTGTATAATTTTATCGATTGAGGGGGCTGGTTTGGTCACGAGGTCTTCTGTTCTGTCTATATATATATTCTCGTGTTTTCAATAAAAATTTCAGTTGAAAGTCAGCGCTGTACCGTGTCCTTCTATCGCTCCTGTCCGGGTGTTTCGCGCTGTTAACCACGATCAATCAACTTTGTTGTGATTATTTTAAGCGCACCGGAATAAGAGCTTACATTTCGAAAATGTATGTTATTGTTCATTTTAGTTTGGCTTTTAGTTTTTAGTGTAACGCTGGTAACACCTCTCCAGTGAAACGGGTGCAGTTGTGCATACGCGCTGCCGCGCGGCGTTTCAACAGTAGCTGGATTACCATCGCATCGGGCACGTTCAAGAAGCACGCGAGCTTTGCATTGCGATCACTGCGGCGCGCGAAATGCCGTCAGCCTAATGCTTTGTGGAGAATTGCTTCATGCGTGCGGCTGGTGTTGCCGATGGTGGCGGTGCGTCGGATATGCTTCCGCTATCGCCTGTGGAAACATGTCGCTCTGGCACTACTTGATAGAGGTTCTAATGTTGCGCTTGCAAGCGAGCCAAAATTTGTTCCTCTGACTCGCTCGAGTTGTCAAGCGATGACATCGAAGCTGATCACAACGGCCGAACGTGCACCACTATGCGTCAACTGTCGATTACGTTTAAACATGCCGTTTAGCTTTTGAAGACTTGTCTTGACTCAACTTGGCTAAAGTCGAAAGTGCACGGCCAGAAGTACTTGCATAAGAAGTCTGCATAAAAAGCCTAATAGTAATTTAGCACGCTAGAAAGCAGTGGTCGCGGGACTGCAAGCATGACAAACACAACACTACGTGTTTTTATTTAGAAGTTCACTTTACTCACTGCTGGCGTTAAACTGGCGTATATTCGCTATCGTAATCACATCCACATTTTGCAGCATGTCTTTTTAATACTGCATAATAACCGCGAATTGAAAAATTCTGAACATAAATGTTCTATGTTCTTTTCCGCGTTACCATTCCGTGATTACATGCTCCGACAGGTAAGCTTTCCGTTGCACTCCAGAAAACGGGTACCATAAATATTGGTTCTGGGTTCCTTCAAGTGAAACTTTCCATTTCTTTAGAATCGTACAAGCTGAGTTTTTTGCTCTACAGTTTTCCATATAATATTCAAAAATTTATGTACATCCTCTTCGTGAAGACGCTGTATACGCGGCTTCGCAGAGGCATTCCCTTGATTTTCATGTTAAGCTGGAAATTCACAACAAAACAAGAATAATTCAGGTACCATTTTTAGCCTTCACTACACTGACATAACTTTTGTTAGCAACATTTTGTCTCGTGCAAACTAACACAATACCCGAATTTCACGGCATTTTGTTTCACGGCAACATCACGCCTCTAAGACACTCATTACTCTAATATGCATCACTCTGTTACGCCTCCATCAGAGCTTAAAGCATACTGAAGCAAAACCGGAAAAAACGACGAAAACAACAAAGTTCCACTTGAAAGCAGCTTCTGTTCCGATACACCACTTACTTTCAATGTTTCTGAAAATCTGCGTATTTTTAAAACGTTGCTAGCACGCCGCTATTGCACACCAGTCTTTGTGAGGAAGCACATTGATGAGCATGGTGTCAGACGTTCCTGCAGCGTATGTAAGCTGCACGCTTTCCTGTTCAGCTACTTCCCTTTCTACACCTCTGCTTTGCATCGTTCACTCTTCCTTCCATAGAGGCGCTGAGATGCCCCCCCCCCCCTTTTTTTTTTCGGCACTTTACTTACAGTGGGTAAGTACCCTACAGTGATAATGTAGTGGCCTGAGAGAAACGAGTGATGGCTGGTGAGATTAGCAAGCCCGTTTCCGTGGATGTAAACGTCATCTCCTCTACTTGACCGCGTGGTCACTAGATGTGGCAGTTTCTGAAAAGCACCAGAACGGACGACACGCGCTCCTGTGTTGCCTTTAACAGAGAACCTCTGTGTACATATACTGCGGGTGTTGCGCATGGTCCGCTTGATACAATTATGTCACTACATACACAATCTACCGAGAAAACTATCTTTTACTGCTTCCTGGCTATCTCTGCGCAAAGTCTCTTTTCCATGCCTTGCGGCGAGCCAAGAAAAAATGGTGATTATATGGGCATGAACGGCGGAAGAGATTTTTTTGTTTCAAAATTATTCTAAAATGAAATACAGGAGATACACTGCATGTGTTAATTACAAATACAGAATGAGGCCTTAAAATTGCAATACTGTCAGTGGGACCTCCTAAAAATCATTCGTCTGAGTTACAACGCAATAGCAAATAGTGGTAGGGATACAAAAATAAGAACACATAAATGTACAGGTAAGTACGAAATAACAAATAAAGTTATACAAAATGCGTAGATAAGCACAAATAATCTCATAAGAAATGCAATAACATTCACTCAGTATAATATCAAGCACTATAACGGCGAGGAAAATAAATTGAGATACATAAAAAACAGATAAGCATGATGTTAACAAAAATGCACATGAGCACAAAAGAACAAAGAAAGTGCAATAAAACACTGTATAATAGTAAGCACTATCGATTTAGTGTGCTAACGCAAGCTTTTTTGAAACATTACAAGGAATCTATTGTTTATGTCCAAAGGTAAAAAAAATTTCAGAAGAATATAGACGAATATTTTACGGTGAATATGCCATAATTGGCTCTGGGTTTGGTAAAAACTAGGTAGTAGCCTTTGCAAAACGAGTATAAGATACCTGAGGAGACTGACATGAAAGTAGTGAAAGAATGGAAAGCTTTCCATTCAAATATATATAGATAAAAATGCCCCAAAAATATTAGGCCAGCTTCTGGACTGATAAAATTTCACGTGAACAGAGTAAGAATGTTGCATTGGGGATGAAGCTACTGAATGTTATTAATCTCAATGCTTGGTTTGAAGATGTTGTATGGGGAATAAATGAGTGGCATACGTATTTCCCCGTAAAGAAATGCAATGAATTATGTTGCTGAGAAAGAAAGCGTAGTTAACTGGCAGGGCATGGGAGAGGCCTTTGCCTGCAGTGGACGTAGTCAGGCTGATGATGATGAATGGCATTTGCGGCTTTGCGGCTAAACTGTAGAACATTTGAATTAAATTTTAAATGCTCATTAAGTTCCACCCCGTGAAACATTGTACTGAAGGTTGAGGAAACTTGAATGCCGCTTACGTAGACAGAAAGGTTATTAGGTATATTTAGATTAGGTGAAAAAATTACCACAAAGTTTGACTTCCTAGCATTTATTTTAGTTTTGTTCCTATTGAACCATTCAACAATGTTTTTCAGGTCGGTGTTTAATTTAAACAGCATTCAGTCAACCTCTTTATTTGCCGTTAATACAGTGGTATCGTCTCGATAAAGAATGCAGGACGAATGAGCGAGGCAATCAGGAAGATCGTTGATGTATATTAAAAATAAAAGCAGGCTCGAATTTGAATCCTGCGGAACACCGATGTGTATGAATTTAGGGCTGCAAAAGGTACCGGACACATATACCAACTGTTCACAATCATGCATATAGCCACGAATCAGTTCTAGTGGGATGCCAGATACACCAATTGACTCTAGTTTTTAAAATAAAATGACGTGGAAAATAGAGTCAAATGATTTTGAAAGGTCAAGAAAGACACCACCAACAACACAACCGTGTCAATAGCAAATTTAATTTCTTTGATTAGGGATATCATGGCAAGTTTGGTTGAGTAACTGGGCCTGCAACCAAACTGATTATTAGAAAGAATATGAAGCTGGTCTAAATAACTTCTTAAATGTCCCACAAAAAACTTTTTTATGAGTTTACTGAAGAATGAACTATGGGTTGGTAATTCGAGATTAAACGCTTGTCGCCTTTTTCGAAGACAGGAATATTTTTGGTTTTTTCAGAGCTGTTGAGAAATTCCCAGTTTTAAACACAAAGTATATATAGTATGATACAACGTCACAGAATAAATGAGCTAAAAGATTTATATCAGCAGCAGAGAACTTATCGAGACCAGCGCTTGTATTCCTAATACTAATGATGATGGTGAACACTTCTTCTGCTGACATCGGATTAGGAAAAAAATGAATGAGGTAATCGTGAGGAAGCGTATTCGAGGGATGCTGTCGACTGAGGAATATGTATGCTGAATGATTCATTAAAAGAGTTCGTAATATCAGAAAGGTTTCTGATCACACAATTTTCTGAATGAATCAAGGTAATGTCTGAATATACCATGGTCCTGCCAAGAATATAGTTTACAGTATTCCACCGCTGCTCAACATCATTTCCGGCTCGCTTTATTTTATCTTTGATGTACTTTACTTTAGCGGCCTTAATTAACATAGCTAAGGTGTTTTAGTAATCTTTATAGCGCTTTTGAAGGTTGACACTGAAAGAGGACTTTTTTGTCCTTTTGTTAAAATTTTCTTTTTTCCGCCGAGATTTTAGTAGGCTAGATGTAAACCACAAAATAATTGGGACAAGGTACTTTTTTCTGCTTACTACTATTCCAGAAGCGGCCATGACTGCATTTGAAATGATAGAGGGTAAATGTTGACAGGCTACTTTGGCATTTTCGCACTTCTTAACGGACGACCAATCACACTGCTCAATGATGTTTATGAGTGAAGCAATACTTCGTTTATTGCTGAAGCTACTAGTTCTTTTACAATTACTGGAAATGCCTTTGCATGCATAAATAATGATTTGTGGCAGGCACCTTGATGACGGCTGCTTCAGATGAACTAATGAAGGAACACAAAATGTGATGTAATATAGTGTAATTACCATAAAGTGGAACACGGGTGGGTGCAGTTGAGACGTACTCATTGCCATATCCACAGAAGCAGAAGTTGTATTCTGAAACCTTGGCGTTGGTGTTATCAAGAAGATTGATGTTTATGTCTGTTAAAAAAATCACCCACTTCTCTTCCAATGACATAATATTCAACACCTCTCCTAAAGCTAGACAAAACTCCACGACTGATGAAGACGGCGAGCGATAGATGCAGACAACAACTAAATTCTTACTATCTTCTAAAAAATGTGGTTCATGAAGTTCGATTCAAACGAATTCGCAACCAGGAATATTTAGTGTCAATTTCAGTCGCCTATGATAGTCAAGGCATGATGACATAAGAATAGCTGTTCCACTATGTGCATCATCGCTACGATGACAGTATACAGAAGAATAGAATGGAAAGGTAAACAGGTTTCTGTCATATTCACTGAGCGAAGTTTTACTGATGCAGGTGATAAAAAACAGGTGACCAATTCCTGATAACAATTTGGTAATATTATCATAACTTTTTCTTAGAAATCGAGCGTTAAAATAAACAAATGACCTGCACGGTTCAGGCAGCCATGATGAGAGTTGAGACGATGAACTATAAGCCATCCTGAGTTTACCTAGACGTTACAAACGCCAAAGTGAAATATATCTCGGACATAATGGAGTGGTCAAGTTCTTATTCTATGCGAAACACTCTGGTATCAGTATATTTTCTTACTTTTATCTGACAGTTGTCAATTCAAACAAACGCCTTCTTTTTTTTGAGAACAAGAGCTTTAGCAAAGAGCTTTTTGTTTTCCGGCGACAAGTAATTATAACAAAGACAGCAGGGGTGCCATCTCCGAAAAACCTAAGAGCACGCGTATTCAAGCGAGCTTTGCGTGCCCTCCTAACAAAGTCATTTTTTTTTCGAGAACAGTAACGAGCCACATTGCCACAATATTCTGTTTTCCAGACTTACCTAGCACTCTGTGAAGAACGTCAATATCAGTGACCTGTACAGGAATTTCATTTTGTTACAAATTGACTGCACTATAGCGAAACAGTTCTCTCCTTGGAAAAAGGGTACTCTCTTGATCTCGACGTTGTTCAGTCAAGTGTACTGCTCCAGGCCAGTCACCTACTTCTTTAGAGTCTCGTTCTCATTTTCAAAGCTTTTTTAGTTGAACAAAGCTCTTGTTGATGAATACTGACTGTCTCTGCAGTGTCATTAGGTATTTTGAAGCAAGCATTCATGCTTTTCACCTCTAAATATACAGCACCGAGATCAGAGCCCGCTTCTTGAAGCCTCATTGTGACATCAATCACAACTCTGTTCATGAGCTTTGTCAATCGGCTGTCAATATTCGCCTCAAGGTCTTCGATTCTCTTAGCTAACTCTGCATTCCTAAGAATCGTGATACCGCTAGCAGAAAACTTCTTGAAGAAACACAAGTGAATACATGAGCGTGAAAACAATAACATGAACAGCAGCAGCAGTGGTTGTGGTTTAATACAGAGCGGCATATAACAAAGAGTTAAGTAAACCCAACTGACCTATAGAAGGCAAGAACAGCAATTAGACGAGTGTTAGCATCCGCTACCACCACTTCTCTGACGCGGGCGTGCTTCCTGGCACTACTTTGGATGCCTAGACTGAAGATCCGCGCTGGTGCAGGTCGATGACTGGAATGCTGAGAACAGCAGTTATTATATGCCAGAGAACAGCTTTCCACATTGGCTTGTGGATACAGCAGTAACAGGTGCTGCAGCAATCAGTATCGGGAACCCAGCTTGTCTAGCATAAACGCCTGTAGAAGGCAGGAACAGCAAATAGACGAGTGTTCACATCCGCAACCACTACTGATTTGCCAGCCAAAACATTAAAAGCCTCATGCATCGTGAGAACGATGCATGGCTCACCACTTTTTTTGTAACATAGCTACTTGAAACCTTCAAGAATAAGAATGGTGATCGGGTTGACATCGGTCTTGATGCAGTGCAAGCGTGGTGAGCAGGCAGAGGGAAAGATGGGGTCAAGCAACGCGACATTCATACTTGAAGGGGGGGGGGGGGGGGGTCTCACACTTACGTACACGAATGCAGTTCTCAGATTTAGTGAAAAATATGAGAGTCACTTTATTCAGCTATAAAACAAGTTCCCCTCGTACCGCAAATGATTTTTAAGAAAGATGCGAATTGCACCCGTTGAACTTTGAACAACGAATCTAATGATATCATATTCACCTAAATTTCAAATCCAAAACTTAGGTATTGAATTTGATTTGCATTTGGAAGTATTCAATTTAATGTGAAAGGTCTGGTCGGGAAAGCCTGAAGACCTTATCAAGCGCGAAAAGTGGCCCTCGCCGTCTACACGAGCAGTAAACGACACCATTGACCATAGATCGCCAAAATGTTTGATAGCATGACGTCATCACGTGACATCGCCGCTTGGTCTAAATTCAGCAAATCCCTGGGAAACTGACACACCGCATGAGGTGCAGAAAGCTTTTGGTGAAGAAATAAAATCGACCGAGAAGCGGAAAAAAATATCTGCTACTGTGTTCAAATGCTCTAAGGCAAATGCATATGAGATCTTGGGAGTCTTATTAGGACAGAAATTTTGCGCACAGCCTGCACACTTACCGGACTTTCATGAATGCGACGGCGCACCTGTCAGAACCTGATCAATTTGTGCACATGATACTGCAGATTTTTTACTTACAGTTTAACAACCTCAGCACAATGGTGTGGTATACGAAGCGATCAAACGAAAAGATTGCGTCATGAGTGCTCACCGTTGTGAGTACTGATGGTACTAACATGTAAGATGGCTATCGTGAAAACTCACGTACAGCCTTTCTTTTTTCCAAGGTTCCAACTATTTTGTTTCAAACTTAAAATTGTCGCCCCCTGCCCCCTTTGTGCTTTTACCATCTTCAGTGTCTAGACAGCACGCTAGCTCATTGGGACTCTTGGCTTAGCGAATGGAAGCTGCGAAACCAGTTCTGGTATCGCATCGCTCATTTGGGGAGGGGGGGGGGGGGCGTAGGGGAATACGCCGCTCATACATTTGTTGCTGCACCCAGTGGCCACTCGAAAAGGTTCATCGGAGAAATACGCTTGAGTGGGTCTACATTTTCTGCAAACGCCTTATCTTTGAGATGTCTATGGCGTCCGATGCTGAGAGTAAATGAGTTATGTCCCGCTTTGGTAAGAGAAGGCCTGTTGCCTAAAAGGTAAGACATAACTTGACCTACATGAGCGAACAGATTATTTGCCAAAGCTTAGCTTTGCTAGAGGTATATTATGAACGTCTTGTCTATATCGAGCAGTTCAAGCTTTCTTCCTGCTTCCTGTCTGCTAGACCATTAACTGCCCACTACAACAAGCAAGTGGCGTCACATCAATGATTTTCGAGGACACAATGATCATTCACAATTCATGTGTTTCCATTATGTGAGTGTAAGTGTTACACTAGAAAAACAGTTTTATCAAGAAGTTGAAGTACTGAAAATACCACTTCAGAAAGCGTCGAGACACTTGACGTTTGCTTTGCTACGTGTGGTTGGGAACGCTATAGAGCTCACACAGCCACCTGCACTTTTTGATGCAGTCAGGAAAATTTGACTCATTCACTCACAGTTTACAATATAGTTACTGTGCACATGAAAGTTTGTTTTCCACAAATGCAAGTTCGTTTTCTACAAACTTGTCGAGTGGCCCTTTTTAAACCTGAACTGCCCCTTCATGGAGGTCACTGAAATCGAAACTGGGGGTCCGTGGCCTCTAAAGTTATCCGCCACGCACAGGTAAAGAAATCTCGTGGGTGTGGCATTTTTCCAGAATGATTTGCAGACGATTCGAAGGAACTCTCAGTCGGCACCTTTCACCACGCTGTGCACGTTTTCAAAGAAACAAATGCACATTTTTTTTTGTGTCCTACAAGTCTGGACGGCTACACAAGCACGCCGCCTGCGTCTCCCGTTATCCGATCTCACCTGACACCACCGAAACTGATCATATATGTGCACGTCACCGACGAGCAGCACCACGACCCACATTCGTGAACTCTTATATAAAGCCTCACTTCAACTCCACAGGAAGGCTTCCTTCTTATGCTTGTTCTGCTTGATGGTACTTTATATCGATGCATTATGGCACCACATCGTGCTGAACTGCTCGTCATTGTTCCTCAGCATTTTCGACCAACCATCCTCTCACAATTCCACGAGGCTCCCACCGCATTTTTTCTATTCCGTTTTTTTCTTTTTTGCAAAATCAGCCGGTACGAACTGATCTGCTTTGAGGTTGAGGCTAGTGCCACAGGTTTTCGTGTATAATCACTTTTACGGCTCCGGATGGCGCACATATACCTATGAAGTACAATATTCTGTACGCCTTGAAATACACCACAATAGATAGAATACCAATAAATGCAGATATCATAAAATATTGTTATGTTTGGCGCAGGTTTCTCCGGAAAAGTCACCGGTAGCTGCGTGGTAGACGCTGCTTAGTTGAAATGGGACGACTTCATGAAATGTGAAGGCTTGGACGAGCCATTAACCAGTTCACCCCTGCCTGCGCTTTTGTCTCTGAACACCACCACCATCACCCAAGGCTCTTCGCAGCGAACCCAGGAAACCGCCCTACAAACAGAAGAGAAGAAATAGGGGGACTAACCCTACCCGATATAGGCTGGGACGAACCTTATAACCACCACCAGGACGAACTATGCGCATTCGTATGCCTAAAGCTAGCTAAGCAAGCTGTCGAATGACAAAAATGGCACCGTCATTGAGCTTAATCAGTGGGCTAAATAAAAATTATTGACAGAGAAGGAAAGATAGATAGGTGAAATAATTGATGATTGATATGTGGGAATTAACGTCCCAAAACCACCATATGATTTTGAGAGACGCTGTAGTTTAGGGCTCCGGAAATTTCGACCACCTGGGATTCTTTAACGTGCACCCAAATCTGAGCACACGGGCCTACAACATGATAGGTTAAATAAGGCCAAGATAACCAGTTTGCTGCACTAAACGTGGGATTGGGGAGAAAATTTTGTTACGTTGCTATGCTAGGGCTACTCAAAAACAGAAAACAAGTTCAAATTCCTTACTTTTCCCGTGCAACTGCCTCAGATTCCAATGAAAAATACTTGTGCATCAACGCACAACCTGGTGTCATCTTCGCCAACGAAAAACCAGTCGTGAGCACGAAAATATTATTTAGGCCGACTGTCAAACTCAAAATCCCGCGGAAAAGCACTCTTACAAAATATCAAATTATTATTTCTATAGAAACTTATCGTACAATTTTTTAAAGAGGAAGCACACAATCATGCAAGTATGGCCATCAGTCTCACCATTTATTTTACATCACTCAACCATCAAGGCAAAACTCCTCTCATCGAAAAGAAACTTTACCGTCGGTAGAATCAACAGGAGGGAAACAAACAATCATCACATGAAGACGTATCTACTTGACATCATCATAACACCACATATCGCCAATATTTGTGACGCCACATGATGATGTCATTGCAACACATGGTCACTTGTTCCAAAATGGGCTGATCAGGGAGAGAGTGCAAAAACCAGGTAACGTGCAGAAAGCTTGCAATGCCTTTGATTCTCAAGGCAGGGCAAAATCACGTTGGGTGGCAAGCAGAAATCTGTAGAAAGCTAAGGCGAACGCGTAAGCAGCCCTGTTTGTTTTTGTTTATACCACGGTCCTGACCTCTCACAGTAATTTGTGACAAAAGCGCATTTTCCATCAAAATGGACGTATCTAACATAACGATATGCGCTATTAGAATGCTCCAAGTTCAAAGCTTTGTCTAAAAAATTGTACCGCCATGACCGAGGACTGTACTATCTAACGATACGTTTTTTATGCTGGGGTCTTTTTCTACTCTTTTCTCATCACCAGCGACCTAAGCGATGGCCACCCTGTGATATTATCAACGTTTTCAGCCGCGTACGAGAAAAACAAAAGCAAATAATCTAACATGCAAGTTTCAGGGAATTACGGAGAGTGTAATGTCATCTAGGTACAAAATATGATCATTCCAACCCTTGGCGTCACGCGCGATTTTAGCGCGAGCCTTAGAATAAGCCTTCAACCTCAATTTTTTCCTGAAGTATGAAAGCTACAATAGCAAAATTGACATTAATATTTTCAGAGCATTATTATTCAATATAAACCGAATAATTGCTTTAGTCTCCCTAATGCATTAGGGGAACACATGAGAAATAAAGTGGTACTTAATTGTAAGAAATAAAGTTGTGGTACCGATTCTAATACAGCACAAACAAAGGCAGTGCATCTCCAGTGACAGCGAAACTAAACACAAGTTCTTTTCGTCGTATTTCTGCTACTGCCAGCAAGCACGAGCGAGTGTGCACGCGATTATAGTAAGTTCATGCGTCGGGCTGCGACAGGTTGTGGATACATTAGGGAGTTTTAGAATAGCGCACTCTGAGCCCTTGCGGTGTGGTCGCTGCCACTGCGCATGCGTCGCAAAGCGAGTCACCGTCAAGGTTCGTGGCCCGCACGCAGAAAACCTGAAATAGCGTGCGGTGTTCGCGGCCTCTGAGGCCCGCGAAGTGCTGTGCGTGGATTCCGTGCATTTGGATTTGTGGTCGGGGTGAAGTCCCTAGACTTTTTTCCAGGGACAGCAAACGCTATTCTAAAGCTCGTACAGAACACGCTATGCCCACAACGCCCGCAGTGCCTGCAAAAGTTATTTTAAAGCTCCCTGTTATGTACCAGATAGCGAGTATTTGATACACCTGCAAACAAACGACTCTCTTCTCCTGCGACGGTGCACGGCACCGACAGGACGGAGTCTCTATATTGCTTACGGGCTTCGTGGTGAAATTTCACGAAACAGAACGTGCAATTGCACAAAACTAATGTGTTTCGATAACCATCCGGAACAAGCGCAACGTTTTCATTTAACAGCGAATAATATGCGAAAGTAAGGCGGCTGAAGCAAACAAAAGAATTATCTCACGTATTCGACGCATATCTGATGATGAACCCCAAGATTGAGTAGGCTGTAAGGGTGGCGTACGCCTTTTTGAGTCGTACTTCAGCCCCCCTCTAGGTGATTAGGAAAAGGGAAGGAAGAGAAAACTGCCGCCCGTAACTGTGTATCCTTACCACGACACTTGAACAGGTCGGCAACGGGATGGGTAGTAGAATTAAACGGTATAGGTAAGGGAAGAATGAAGTCGTTTATTATTGTTGCCCTAGCTAGTACACGAGGTATTGAAAAAGAAGATAATCACTTACCTCTAAAGAGTTGATAGGGATTCAACAGCCACAATGAGCGCACGCTATCCTCACGCACTGCTCGAATATGGGATGTGCCTTATCGAGAAGGAGACGTAGTCATTACCACTTTCTTTCGGGAGCGCTGTTATCACGAGCACGGCCGCTGGACCTTCTTTTTTACTTCTTCTTTCTCCAGCCGCAGTGGCAAAGCACAGCGCTTTCACGAGGAGGAGATGAAAGTTGTAAGGAGATGAGAAAGAGTGGCAACGTAGTTGGATGGTTACGTTCACTTGCAACTGATGGCTCCGGCAGCAGACGCGCCAGAGTCCATGCAGGCATGTCCATGCAGGCATGGTTCACCCCTCTCCTTTCCACCCCCCTCCAATTCTATGGAGTGAAGCGAGCGTGGAGGGAGAGACCACTGCATAGAGCGCACGATGCGTCCGCACTCTCCCAGTAACTGTTCCCGCATACGCAAGCTTTCACTCCTCCATCTGTACTCGCGAGTGCGCGCCATGTTGATAACTGCGGCGTCGACAAAATTACTATCTGCGCCGCTCGCTCAGCACTGAAGGGTTTGGATAATTTTGATGATTGATTGATTGCTGTGCTTTAACGTCCCAAAACCACCATTTGATTATGAGAGACGCCGTAGTGGAGGGCTTCGGAAATTTTGACCACCTGGGGTTCTTTAACCTGCACCCAAATCTGAATACACGGGCCTACATTTCCGCCTCCATCGCAAATGCAGCCGCCACAGCCGGGATTTGATCCCGCGACCTGCGGGTCAGCAGCCGAGTACCTTAGCCACTAGACCACCGTGGCGGGGAAGGCTCAAATGATTTTGGCGTGCATTTTCTTCATTGCTGCTGAGCACGTTAGAACGTCAATTTTGTGCGCTGCGTCATCCGAGATGCCAAAGATTCGTTGTCTGCTGAATGTACCGCACCTTGAGAGAAAACGACCGTACTACTTGGAAGAAAGTTCCGTGGTCGCCCTCAAACATGCGGTCACCACATGTCCTGCTCTTGCGTCGAAAGTACAATTGTCTTGCAACAAAATTCAGACAAGTGACTGCTCATTTGTTCAGCTGTGTATTTGTTGAAAGCGATAAGTTCTTTTCGTGGTCGTTGAAAGCTGAGGCTCGTTTTTTGCTTCGAGCTGCGCGCCTGCAAAGTTACGTATATAAAGGCTGTGGATGTGCAGTTGTGTACTGTTGTTAGTGGGGTTCGGTTTTCCTAAACAGCGTTGCTAATATGAAAACTAAGCGCGCAAATTTTTGTACTGCTTTAGAACTCATGCGTTTTCGTTTTGTGAGCCTCATACATTGTACGCGTGCCCACATTGGCAGTATGTCGAAACGCAACTAAATGTACCGCTTTGGACATTGTAGCTAGGCCATTCCGGATGCATGTTAATGATCGCAAGCCTTGTGTTCACGTTTATTAACCTCTCCTTAATGTAATTTATTTCGCCTTGCACACAAACAACAAAAACGTGTTAATATTTGGGATAACATCGGCTGCGATGGGGCTGAACGAGTTCACCATGCGCCTTTGAACTTAGTTCGCCGAGCATGCAGCCCCATTCTCGGCGAACTACACTCGCCTCAAAATGTTCATTTATAATGAACGTTTGACAGAGCAAATCACGTTTTAAAGAATGCACAATTGCTTTATTTTGCAGATGCTTGCTTTATTTTTTCAGGAATGTTACTCTTGTTTTTTTCGTAGAAGAACGTGTGTTATGGTCGATCTAGAGTGTATTGTGATTCGGAGCGTTGTCGAGTGTTTTGTATTGTTGAAATAACATAGCGCACACGATGCGAATTGTGGATTCGTCTCAAATGTACGTGAGTGGAGCTGCATAGTCCGGGAATCAGTCGAAAATATGTTTCGCGTGAAGGGGTTTCACACCCTGCCTATGCGTACTCGTCGGTGTCTGTGTGCGTGTGTTTGTGCGTGTGTGTATACGTGCGAGAAGTCCAGAGGCCATGTCTCCAACAGGCCACGTGTGCTGGCAGCTGAGTCGTGCCCTCGCGATCCAGGAACATAAAATAGCAATGATAGAAAACAAACACTCATACATCTTTATCATTTCGGTGACAATATACTGCGACAGTTTGCAGGTAATAGATTCGCTAATCAACCAACTTGTCAACCTCGCTGCTGAAGACAGCACACCTGATATGTCGAAAATCATTCTTGTGGCCCACTAATGTAGGAGTGAAAGAAGCGCCGTCATGTTCATCGTCACACGTAAGTTTTCCCAGTGTTACGTTTCTATTGCTCTTTATTAGAAAGATTACACGCTGCTTTATAAATAATTCATCAGTTATTTATATTTGATAATCGATTGCAACTGTTAGCGCGAGCAATTTTCGGCAGCGAGAGCAAAACAGCATAGAATGTCTGAGTTTGTTATCAGCTTATGTCATTTAATATATCACCAATTCCAAGTTATGCTGAGGTTTTTCCAAACCTGATGTAACGGTCCTAACGCCTGATGCTCTTCTGTAGATTAATTGTTGAAAATAGTACAAGTCTTTCGCGGATGTTGCGATCTAGCTGCTTTTTAAGTATTAGCGGCTTATGGTAATTTGAATACATTTGCTTATAATAATTACGGCTAGAGACACGGATGCTGCGGATGAAAGGAGAAGTGGGATTGTGAGCAACAAGGCTGGGGGATTTTACTCAAGAACAGTGTTTCTTCGCTGAAGGTGCGGGTTAAATAGGTGTTGTTGCCGGATAGCAGGGAATTAATAAATGAAGTTTAAAGTCTTTTATCTAAAGCGTTATTCTGATATGAAATTTTTATTGATGAAATCGTTTTACTATCTCCACTTCTCACGCGCTGTCTCGCAAGGCCCCGGTTATCTTTTTTTTTGTGTGCGACACAAACTTGAACAAACTTTCACACAATTGTGTGAAAGTTTTTAAGACAGTGAATTGTGTTCTTTTTAAGACAGTGAAATGTGTTATATAAAAAGATTATATAATGCTGGTTCCTGCCTTTTCGCACATAAACTCGATGTCGAAGCGAAAGTACCTTTCTGCCGCTAAACTGAGGTCCACTTGACAAATAAAAAAAATCTTCAATTAGCATTCTAAAGTTTCAAAGTTTCAAAGTTTCAAAGTTTATTTGCAGGAAAGAAGAAAAAAATACAAAAACTTCCCTGCGGGAGGCAAAGACTAAAGGCTAAATAGCCTGACGAGGTCTTGACCTGCTGATACAGTCTGCATCAGTGCCATATTACACATATTCACACATCAGTAACATACATATACAAATAAGTGACATTATACATATCTTATTTAGTTACATAGCTTATTTCTACATGATATACATTCAGAATATGTTTTACATAAACAGGAAACAATTTTGGTATCAAGCGATTCTGTTTAAGTATCATTGTTCACAGTAAGAAAAAAAAAATCAACTCAGTATACAAGTATTCCTAAATATAAAAGCCTATGGATCTACTATGTCTTTAGTCAAAAGAAGAAAGGATTTATGATGACATTTAAATTGTTTAGTTTTCAGAGTAAAGTCTATATTCGATTCGTGAAGGTTTAGCAATTGTATGATCTTATAATCAATAGCCTGCTTGCCATAGTTCGTGCGTGTTTTCTTAGTTTTGCGGGTAGAATTTCTGAAGCCATATGTTGTTGATACAGTGCGTGGAAAGAAATCCTGTAGTTTATGTTTGTGGATGTGTTGCATCAGTTTAAGATTATATACTTTCCTAGGAGATAGAATTCCATGTTTAAGAAAAAGCGGCTGAGTGTCTAAGTCCTTGGGGTGACCTTTATATTTTTCTATTACACGGAGCGCGCGCTTTTGCAAGATTAATAGTCGATCGTAATTGGTCTTAGTTGTTGTTCCCCATACAAGCATTCCGTATAGAAGCTTGGAGTAAAACATGCTATAATATAATGATTTACATAACCATGAAGGGAGGAGGAAAGCAATTCTACTCAAGCACCCTACAGAACGAGCTAGATCTACCAAGAGACTATTTACGTGCGGTGTCCATGTTAAGTGCTCATGAAACCAGACTCCAAGGAATTTTTGTGTGCTGACTTGTTCGAGTCGCTGATTGTCAAACAAGATTACTATATTATCACTGATGTGCTTGTTAATGGGCCTGAACATAATGAATTTTGTTTTTTGTGTGTTTAATTTTAGTTTGTTTTTTGTTAGCCAGCCTGAAAGTTTCGAGAGATATACATTTGTCGAAGCTTCTACTTCCTGAATGGTGGAGCCTGTGAAGAATATACTTGTGTCGTCAGCGAACATTTTAATTTCGGGTGTATACTGAACCTCTGTAATATCATTTATATATAAAAGGAAAAGCACGGGGCCTAAAATGGACCCCTGCGGAACTCCTTTCTTTACGCTTAAATAGTCTGACTTTTTACTGTCTATGCTAACAAATTGTTGTCTGGATAATAAATAGCTTTTAAATAAATCAGAGACTATTCCACGAATTCCATAGCGGCTTAATTTCAACAGTAAGATATCATGGTCAACAGAATCGAACGCTTTACGCAAGTCAAGGAAGACACCTAACGTGAACATTTTATTTTCAATATTTTCTATTATGCGGCTTTTTACATCAATTAGTGCCTCTTCCGTGGTTTTATTTTTGCGAAAACCATATTGATGCGGTGATAAGATATTGTACTTCTCAAGATATTTCATAAGGCGCGTATTTATACATTTTTCATAAATTTTTGAGAATACAGGTAATACGGATATCGGACGATAGTTTGTTAATTCAGTAGTGTTGCCACCTTTATGAATGGGTGTAACTTTGGCCACCTTAAGTTTTGTTGGAAAGATTCCAATAAGAAAGGAATAATTTACCAGATATGCTAATACGGGGCTAAGTATAGATGCGACAGCCTTAACTGGAGCTACCCTTACGTCATCATAACCACTCGCAACGTTTGTCTTTAGTTCTTTTATATATCGGTAGACTTCCTCGGGTAATACTTCGTGTAGTACGAGAGAGTTCATGCAACTACTTGTTTCATCTTCATATTGTGTTGAGTCTTCATCATAAACAGCCACATTTACAAAGTATTGGTTAATTGCGCTTGCCAGTTCCTTACCCTCCAGAATGATATTGTTGACTTTTCCTTGTTTAGGTGTATTTGACGTTGCTGTTCTCCCAGTTAAGGAAATAACTTGTTTCCATATTTTTGCCGGTTCTGATTTTATACGTGAGAAGGTGGCTTCATAATAGGCAAGTTTAGCCTTCCTAGTGTCACTATTTAGTTTGTTGCGGAATCGCTTGAATTCACGCAATATTGCAATATCTCTAGTAGCAAGAAACCTGTGAAAAAGCGCGTTTTTCTGCTTGATTCTTTTCAGAAGGTCACTGTTTATCCATGGTTTTCTGTTCTTACCCTTTCGTGTTCTGATCTGTTGTATCGGGAAAGCAATATCGTAGCACTCAAGGAAAATAGCTAGGAAAGTATTATATGCGCTATCTGGGTTGCATTGCACATACACAGGTGACCAGTCAGCACGTTCAATTAATTCGGTAAACTTAAGCAGTGATTTGTCATCAATATATCTATACCGCGTGATATTTGGACATTTAATTTTGTGCTGCAGGTTTTGTGTAGAAATGTAGATAGGTAGGTGGTCACTTAAGTCTGAGCACAGTATGCCCGAGGTGTAATCGCAACTATTTAGGCTTGTTATACAGACGTCAAGTGACGTGGAACTATTGTGAGTAATACGGGTTGGATATATAATGGCATTCCGACATCCATATGATGCTACAAGGTTTTTCCAAGTCAAGCGCGTACAGCTCTTCACTCATCATATTAATATTTACATCACCCATGATAAAATATGGTTTTTTTATCTCATTAAAACAATGCATGAGGTTTTCCATATGACTGAGAAAATGCCTCTTATATCCAGTTGGGGGTCTATACACCACGGCAAGTACAAAAGAATTTGTTTCTATTGCTAGGCACTCTATGTCACCATTACTCACAGAAAGATCATCAAGCATTTGAAAACAATATCGCTGCCGCAAGTATATAGCCAACCCTCCACCTCTTCCTGCGCGATCCAAGCGTGCTATATTATAGTTAGTGAACTGAGGAGACATGTCAGTATTACACAGCCATGTCTCTGTAAACAATATTGCATCGATGTCCACGTGAAGAGAACTCATAAAGACATCAAATGCTTCATGCTTGTTCCTAATACTTCTTATATTTTGATGTAGTATGGTAAAGGAGGCATCATTAATTATTGGTATTGTTGTTTCTATAGTAGACATGGTGAAAAAAAAATCCGACTTCTCTTCTCCTTCCCTTCCCCTTTCTTTACTTAATGAGACCTAAATCAATTGGGCTTGTTATCCGGATTACATCTGACGTTTCATCTTTGCGCGCAAGAATTTTTCCTCCACTAGACCATACGAATTTGCATTTTGCAGTTTTCGTTTTTGCTATGGCTGCGCCATGAAGCTGCTTGTTCTGTCGCGTCAGGTGCTCGTTAACATAAATAACGCTTTCCGCTCCCTCGTAATCGAGGTGACTAGAAAGGATCCTTTGTTTCTTTGCTTTTGCGAGCACCGCATTACGTTTGTTGCGCGAGATGAGCCGGACAACGATGTTCCGTTCATTCCTTTTTGCCGTCGACACCCTGTGACAGATGTCGATGTCACTGTCAGATATTGGCTCGCCCACAAGCTCACCTATCTTTTTCACGACGATAGTTGAGTCAAGTTCCTCTGGTGCACCCTTTATCTCAAGATTGTTACTTCTTTGATATTGCTCAAGTTCTTCAACTTTCTTTTCAAGCCGATGATTCTCGGCTTTTAGTTTTTCGTTCTGAGAAACCAGTTCTTTTACTTCCGCTCTTAGTGCCCTGATATCGGTTCCTATTTTCTTTACTTCATCGCATGTATCGCAGCAAAATTTCAGGCTTTCTTTTAGTGACCTTATCTCGGCACGTATTTCCCGTTGAAAATCAGAGATTAACGTTGCGATTTCTTTCTTGTCACCCTTACTCATGATAGGAACTTCACTTGACAAGTACAAAAAAAAGAAAAAAAATGTTTGTCCGGCAGCAGTGCAAAAAGCAAGGAAAGTAGTCGAGGGATACCTCTTTCTTACCTGCAAAGAATTGCAGATGTATTTTTGCCGTCTGATCGCTTTGTGCACCGCTGCCGGACTGTGTGGGAGACGAGAATCTCAGCGCTTATAAAGCCAGCCGAGGATCAGCTGACAGCCTTCTGCGTCGACTCCGTGTTATCTTGTTCCAGCAATCAGGCCAGCAGCGTCACGATGCCGGTTCTCGATGCGTTGCGGGTCATACGTCGATGAAGGGTAGTTTTGCCGTAGCGTCCAACCGAAGCGTACACGTGGAAATTTCCTGCAAAGAATTGCAGATGTATTTTTGCCGTCTGATCGCTTTGTGCACCGCTGCCGGACTGTCTATCGTAGACTTTCGTGCCGTATATATCAAAGTTTCATTGCGAAATCAAAAGTATTCGCACCCAGCCGACAAGAAGCACAGCATGACACCAAAATGACCCACGGAATGAAAATGGTGAAACCGAAATGAAATGACATGCAAAATCAGAATCTGAACGTAAAAAGTCTCCAAGCATTCGGAAATACCCAAGTAGACAGCTTATCGTTTACCTGAGATGGGTTGTCCTGATCTTTTCCTTTCTAAAAATGTAAATAGGCATCGAAGACATTTCACTTCTCTGCAAAATAAATGCCAAAAAGGCTGCGCCAAATGTTTATGCTTAGACTTCCGTGTGTATAGTTCGAAAGAAATTGATAAACGCCGCACATTGCAAGCAAAAGCAAAGCAATTTGCTGGTGCAGGTGAAATGACTTCGGGCAGCTTTTAAAAAGGGTATACGACCGAAGTTCAGTTTCACTCAAGTTCTGTCACTTCCTTTTCACGGGTCTCACAAAACTGAACGTGGCGCTTTGCGTGTGCCTTGCGTAATAAGTAACGGTTTTGCCTCAAATTCAGTCATGAACGCATCGAACTGTGTGCAACATTCGTGATTTCTTAGAAATCGCTGCACCATTAGCTATCCTGGCTGCGGCGGCTGCACTTCCGATAGAGGCGGAAATGTTGCAGGCGCGTGTGATCAGATTTGGGTGCACGTTAAAGAACCCCAGGTAGTCGAAATTTCCGGAGCCCTCCACTACAGCGTCTCTCATAATCATATGGTGGTTTTGGGACGTTAAACCCCCTATATCAATCAATCATCAATCAATACTGCACTATTATTGGTAGGCAATACAGTGTTGTTATATGAACACCTAATATTTAGTAAATAATAAAAAGTTATGAATATTTTTTGCGCAAATTGACTACAACGGTGTCATTCAAGCTGCCGTAAAACATTCCCCCTACACATAAAATTTGTGTGAAAGAGTGACAAAGGCCTTGTCATCAAATTGTTAGAAACTCTGCATTTCCTGAACGAAAAAAACACCCTCTAGAGTTGCAGAGTGCGTTCTGTCGTTCACAGCGTTTAAACATGATATATCTGTTGTAATCTATTTAGCTAACCTTGAATTAGGTAAACTTAGAGCTCGCCCCACCATATGGCCGACATAGTATACAGGCTCCCAAAAGCACATATACTTGCCCTACCACACATGTTCCTGCCCTACTATAGTTGCATGGGTATGGCGGGAGTGTCATCTAAGGATTTAGCTGCTAGAATATGTCATTGCAAAGTGGTTTTACTCCACAAGACTAGTACTACCTCTAATAGGTCATTTTTTGTATCTTCCGCTTTCTTCTATGGCTGGCTTCCTTTTTGTAAACCTCCTATTTCTTTGCCTTCTCCTATTTTATCTGTTTTCTGTCTTATTGCTGTGTGGTTCTCTTTGACTCAATTCCTTCTATGTGTGTTATTTTTTTGCTCTCTGTACTCGGTCTTTTGCGGTCAAAGTTATTGCATGCCACGCCAGACGAATATAAGAGCGAAGCAGAGAAATAATATGAGAGAGCGTGCACCAGTTCATGGTAATCAAGATTTTCCCTCACACTACCTGGTGCAATAAAAAGCTTGAACAGCTCTGCTGTTATTATCGTAAAATACGACCCTGTCATCGCCAAGTATGAATACCACTTTGCCGCTGCCCTGTATGCCATTTATCGTGTCTTAATATTGCACATTGTGCATTCCCACCACTGAAACTACCCGCGAGGGCTTACAGTATTTAAACGATAAATAAATGATGGCAATATGAGCTAGAAATAGGTTTACAGTTTTGCAGAATGTGTTCTGAAATCCTGGCGTGCATTTAAATATCTCTGTGCTAGATGGAATATCTAGTACATTCACTTCCTACAGTAATAAAAGATTGTGCTCTCAATTATTGACGTCTCTCATAATCATATGGTGGTCACAAATCAATCGGTATCAATCTCAAATATTGTAACACTGCCACTTTACGAAATACAGCTAAGTTAGTTGCACTTACTCTGTTATTACTCACTACTCACCAACAGCTATCAAAGTACCATTGAACAACGTTACAAATGGAGTGCAATGGAGTGCATTAATGTGCCTAATGAGACATCAAAATGTTGTTTATAGCGCATAGTACAGATGAAACGAGTACTACGGGTCTTTTCAGCCTTCATAAATGTAAATGAGGTATTGTAAATGAGTTCCCTGGAGACTTCCAAGGTGGCACAAGGTATTTTGTAAGACTTTGTGTTTTTATTCTGAGAAGAGATTCATTGAAAAGGCAGTTATGCATGTATCATTGTGTGCATGAATAAATTGAGCTTCTCCATTTTCCGAATTGACAGGACTTTTGGAAAGCAGCCCTCCACAATAAATATAAAATAAGGGAGCTGGATGATCATGGTGATGTGTTAGCAAGTCGCCAGAAATTTGGTGCCCAAAGGAGAACAGGCGGCACCACTGAGCTTCAAAGAAACAAGACAGTTTTAATGGTGAGGATAGTTTAATACCATTCTCACCAAATATCCCACCCATTTTAAAAGCTGCACAAAGAGTGTCATCAATAGCTTGCAATTTGAATCCAATTCCATAGATGAGCATCACGGATTTTACAGCACAAGATGACTGTATTGCCAAACATGAAGATCAGCTTGTTTTGGATGCCGAAAAACTATTGCCAATCGAGGACCTCGTGGAAAGGTTATTGGCCTTGACAGCTGGGAAGAAGCTTCCTGACGTTGCAACGAAAAGCATTCGTGACGGGAAAAAAAAAACATTCTATATGATGGACTTTCAGTGAGTACGTTGGCTTTTTTCTTACTTCTAGGTAGGTTTTTATAATACTAACAGATATTTCGACTCAGTCTTCATTATGCTCCTCTTGAAACACTATTATAATGCAAAAGTAATTATTGACTTGTTACAGTTTTGCAATATATGTTACTAACACGAGCTTCTTAGCTATAGTGTAAACACAGCATAAGCATACATCAAATATAAGTGACTGAACACACCGAACACCAAATAGCAATGCGATTTTCAAGTGATGTTGCCTTAAGACAAATAACATAGTAAGGACAACCTGAAACAAACAAGTGACTATTTTCACATTTTAAAGTGTGCTGTAAAATAACTAAGCCACCATTTTTCTATGGTCATGCCCTATTTTGCAGGAAAAAGAAGCAGCAATAAAACTATCAATCAGACATTTTAGAATATGAAAAAAATCCAATATAAGAATTTACACAATTGTGTCAGCTTGTGGAGCTTTATGGACAGACTTGTGCCTTACACACACACAAGACCATAGTTCTAGGAAACATGACTGGATTTGTCAGAAGTCATAACCACAGCATAACCTAAATTCAAAAAGAAATAAAATGTTGCGAAAAAATGAAAAAGAAAACTTGTAAATGTGCATGGTAACTATGAGTGGGGACCTTTGTCTACATGCCCCACCGGCTATCGTGACCTATTATGTCTGCAATAGAAGAACCTGCTGTAGGACTGAAAAGACTTGTTATATTGCTTTAAGACCTCGTTTGCGGGACACTACATAGTAGACAACACTGCCTTGGCTACAGCTATTGATATAGTTTTCGGAATACACAAAAAACTAATATCTCATAGGTAAACATTGTTAAACAACACCAATATACAATGAGAACAAGAAAGGTATAGGGCACAATTGTGGTGTTTAACTGCATTGCTGCAATTTTAAAAAAGTGAAGAAATTAAACTGGGTAAGAATACAACCTTTTGCCACTGGGATTCCAGCTTGCAAACTTCAAATAACTCATATATTGCTTTACCAGTCAAGCTACAGCGCCAGTATTCATCCTGTACAGTTAACTGAGGTGGATGTGCGCACTTCATCTTGGGAGTATTAGCCAGTGCTGTATGTTTTAAGCTATAGCGGCAAGTGTTGAACACCTTTTGCCCAGTGGCACCACACATCAAATGAATTTCGTACTAGCTGCAAATCACCAATAATTCTTCGCATACTTTTCGAAGGGATCAAGTATGCCGAAACGAGGTCCTTGCCATACACCTAAGAAAAAAAGTGGAAATATTAGGCCTTGGTTTTCTTTCAATGGAGCTGCTTTAATGAAAACCAGCAGACAGTGAAAATGAGAAAAAAACATGAGAAAATGATTTTTAGTTCTTACTGTATAGTTATTTAAATTGTTCTAGTTCACGGTCGAGGACATGTAATTAGTGGAAAATGTTTTATTTGTATTTGGTAGACAGATTATTTATGTGCCCCCAGAAACTACTGTAAAATATACGAACAATGATGTAGAATAGGCTGGTCATCGTGAAAGACCTGACATTTTGTTTAAGTATGTTGCTCGGCGTTTATTCTATGCAGTTCTGCAATGACTTTACAAGGCTGAGAGTTACCAAACCACTCCTGAAGGTTTTAACAGCCATCAATAGATTGACCAAGTTTGCAGTGATGAAGAAAATATCTTGTGTTGAATACATGAGGCAAATGTTGGAGAGAGCATGCCAAAAGGACCCCAAAAGAATGAGAACAAGATGTGAGTGCATGAGAATTTTATTGTAGCTTAGCTTGTACTAGATTGTTAAAATGAGAGTGTGTAAAAACAGGAAAGAAAGGAGCAAGCATAACTGCGTACTTGCTAGGTTTGTAAAACACATTACGTTACGCTTTTGGTAACCCCATAGTTAATTTTCCACACTACACTATGCACGCATTATCGTGCATACAACAAACATCTATAAGCAATGAATTTTATTCTTCGCCCTATCATGAATCAGAAAAATTGCCTATCTCTTATGAAACTAACCCTAGCTGTTCAAGGAGCTTTTGCCATTTAACTCAGAGTTACTCTTGCTTTTTCGCTAGTGCATTCAATCAGTTACATAGCTCAGGTCATATACTTATTTAAGACTGAGTTTTTTATTGACCTACTTTTTTGTGGTTCTTAGAATAGTAATGTCCATTATCATAAATAGCCCATTACCATTCTAAAATTATTAAAATTCTGCGGAGGGAGTAAAACATGTTCGTGCACTTGCGTATTGCTTACTTCTTGTATACCTTATACAATTTTTAAAATTATGTGATTTCAAATTTATTGTTTGCTTTATTTATTTACCAATTCTCGCTGTAATGACTCAGCTTATTTATATAAATGTAGAAGCTGAATAAAAATGAAGATAAAAAGTCTGCTAACAACACACACATGCTGGTATTCTTACGATATTTTAAATGTTGGCAGCCGCACACCATACCATAGCTCTCGTGGAGACAAACCTTATGCAGCTCTCCACTAAAAGGCTCGTCCAATGAAATCGGGTTCATATGTATCGGGAGGGTAACTTATCACAGGAGATCAAATCACAGGAGGCCGCATAAGGAGGCCATATGTCTCACAACCTGTTACAAAACTTCTTTAATGTGCCCTAAGTTCACCGCTTAGAGCGCATGTGTGTGTGTGTGCGCTTTTTTCAGGTTTTCCGTCAAGTGTTACACATCTTATCAATGAATGAAAAACCGGCAAAGACTGGCACCATTACACTTCCTCTTTTGAACAGCATAATTGACCAAAGACACAGACGAAGGCTTAGAAACAGAAATGCCTGTGTGGAGTGCTTTTTTATGTTTTTATGTTGTTTAAAGCATTAGCTCACATTATCTGGCCCAACTCAGCCTTTTGATACATTTCAATACACTTGCATCATTGACCCTTCCCTAAATGTACCACCCTCTCTTAGGGCCAAGAAGAATATTTTTCTCTCAAAGAAATAATTAGCAGTCTGCTCGCTGCCCTCCTTTGTGGAAGTTGCCGCTAAAATAAACCTATATTCACAGTAAGTGCGATTACCCGATTTATTCCTATGATCATTGTGCTTACTTACATGTTCCGTGAATGTTGGCTATCACATTTGTGTTTTATGCAAGCGTGATAGAAGCCAATACATTACCCTTTGAGCCACCTTGATGACCACGGGTCGCCTGTTTAGAAATTTCGCATGAAAAGCTTGCGTTTTCCCCTTTCTAGGTTTATTGAGACAGCATTTATAGATGTTTAAATGCTTCACTGCCTGTTACCACAGTTTGAAATAGTTCAGTACTGTTCGTTGAAATCGCCTTGCATAATTTCATTTTTGACAGATAATATGGCACTTGTAGCTCTGAGCATCCTTTCTGAGAATTTCAAGGAACAGTCTGCATGCTCACTTCTCTTTGTGCAAGAGAGTGTGACTATACGAAACATTGGGTAGCGAATGTCTATGCATGCTCGCAAGCGAAAATTTAGACAAACTGCATCTCAGCGACCTCACTATTGCTAGCACAGGCCAATGGTCAAGTTATGACAAAGCAATAAGAGGCATGCTTTGGATGGCGATTCTCGTCTTTTGTACAAGATGTCTCTTATAAGCAGGGTACCTCATGTGTATTTTCTTATCAAACCATATTACAGTGTCGGTACACTGGTATCTCTAATACCCATTTGTCACTTATATCAGTGTCTGTTATAAATGGGTTCAGCTGCAGTACAAAATTTAGAGACGGCGATAAATAACATGTTAAACATTATTTTGTGGCTGTAAGCTGTGACCAACGCAAATGAAGGAATGGTGAGGATCAGTCAGCCAGTATTTTTCCTTCAAGTGCACGACATTGCTTTGCGATTTTGTGCTCATTTGCTCCTAATGATGCCTTGCAATACTTACTTTAGGTTTAATTTTACGCCAAGATGGTGTGTTCTCATTCACAAATATGGTTTGCTTATCGCTTTGCAAGCTAGCAGTAACTTCTTCTAGCATATATTTGTTCTTCCTATGTTATCAGTGTCATCACGAATTATTTTTGACATAATTATTGAAATATCTGAATGCAAGTCCTTGGGCCTATTTAATGCTTCGTTTGCTTTGTGGCATGTTTGGCTTTTACGCAGTGTGCATTAAATAATCAATTTATACAAGACTATCCTCCGCCACCATTACAGGACTCTGAAAAGCATTTTAGCCACGTAAATATTCTGTTTCAATTTGTGCTAATGAATCTTGACATCTGAGCTTCGTAGTAACACTGGCGACTACAATTTATGTGTTGTTTTGTACATTTAGCAGTGATTTGCTGCGTTTTATATAACTCATTGTTATGACACTTTAAGGTGCGATATGACTAGAACATTGACACGATATTTTAATGTAATATTTTGTATGATTGCATTACCTATTTTATTGTGGTGACTTTTCACTATAATGACACTCATCATATTGTACTGCTGCTTTAAATAGCAGTTCAATGTACCTTGCTTTACCTTCATACGCAAAACAAGAGACATCTATAAAATCTTAAGTGCTCCTGAACGTTATTCACTCCATACTCGAATTCAAAAAATCTGGGTATCAGCCTAAACACACAGGCACAGAATAGCAGTGTGATGGTCAATAGAGTTACATGGTAATTGATTTGTACAGCAAGTAAAATAAATTTCATGGTTAGTCAAGGATAACAATATATGGTGTGATTTACATCACTTTTTCCGGCCATTGTTCTTTTTTGTGTGTGTGATGGAGTGTTTTTACTTCACAAGGAAGAAATGTTTCTTTTCTACGTATCACACACTTCGTTTATTTTAGCTGATGCAGATTAGCTAAATATGTCGAAAGAAATTCTTGAAAGAGCCTTGCTTTCATTTTCTATCTCCTAAAGAGGCAAATTTAGTGCACGCTGAAGGGCAGTGAATATCAGCGTTTTTGTTTGTATGTTGAATAGATGCACAAAAATCAGTGCACATTCTCAGAAGTTGGTCATAACCCGTGGCATATTTCCACGCTCTTTTCGTCAAGTTTTGTTATCACACTGTTACACTACGTTCAGCGCAAACCACGCCTGTGATGTTTGAAAAGCTTTTAGGCTGTAGTATATTGTTTTTTTAAGGTTACACCCACATTGTGAACCTTTCAGATTATTCTGGAACCTACGTCACCACTAGCAATAACGCTAGAACATTCGATGGCAAATGTATAAATGCATACTCTCCTGCTGCTTGTAAGTTGATCGACTGCCGGCGCTCCGTTCGCCGCTATCAGTGCAAGTCTTTCTGTTTACCGGCACAGGTTTGCCCAAATAAACAGTTTATTATTAGACCTGCAGCCTGCTACATTGGTCCACGTCACGACTTAGTGACATTGGTAGAGTTGCTGCTTTTATGTACCGGACGCCCCTTTCAAGCCGTGAAGCCAGTCCACGTCGCCCAGCCACGGGGACAATGACAGCCTCTGTGCCACCTGCACAACTTCTGCTTCGGCAACATAAAAGGCCGCCACCTTTCCGCGGTTCACCACTTGAAGACCCGGAAAGCTGGCTTGAGAGGTTTGACCAAGTCACCGTCTTTAACAACTGAACCGAGGACGACAAGCTTCAGCATGTTTATTTCGCTTTAGAAGACGCTGCTCGGACCTGGTTCGAGTATTAAGAGAGATACTTGAAAACTTGGGACGTTTTCGGGCCAGGTTCCTTGCCACTTTTGCATGTGTGGTCCGCTAAAAGAATGCTGAAGCTGCCTTCAAAACCCACATGCAGCTGTTAAATGAAAACCTGGCACTATTGATGAAAGAAATGTATAAACTCTTTCGTCACGCCGACTGTAAAATGCCCGAGGACAAGAAAGTCCGCCTCCTCATGCGAGGAGTTAAGCAGGAGCTTTTTGCGGGACTGATGCGGAACCCTCTGAACAGCGTCCAAAAATTTGCCTCCGAAGCAACGACTATCGAGAAGACCCTTGAAATTCGCACACGTCAATTCAACCGGCGGTCGACACCAGGCTGTGCAGAGATCCAGCCACTCTGCTCAGACGATCTACGAGATACCATTAGAGACGCAGTGCGCGAAGTACTTTGTCGAATGTTCCCGTCGTGCCAGCCTCAAGTTTTGTCAATCGTAGATATCATCAGAGAAGAAACTCAGCAATCGCTGCGCATGCCTGAGTCAGCGTAACCGCAACCCCAAGCGTGGTTCTACGCTGCTGTTGCCAGACGCCACGCTCCTCCTTCACGTCCACGTCAAGAGGCCGCACTGTCGCGTTTTCGTCGCCAGGCACCGCCGCCACCACCACCGACGACATACCACCCACCTGCCTCCCAGCGTTACGTGCTGAGGAAGACCGACGTTTGGCGTGCTCCTGACAACCGCCCACTTTGCTACCTACCACTGCAGAGAAGATGGTCACACATACCACCGCTGCCATTACCGCCAAATAGGCCTACGCGGCTTCGCCGTCAACGCACCGCCCCACAGTGCGGCGAGTAACCACGTGACATCGCTGACTACCTGACCACCACAAAACGGCCACCTCGGCGTTCCTCTTGTTCGCCATCACTGGGACCTTACAGGCTGATAAAAACTGAATAGGGGGGTTCGCGTGCTTAGGATAGAGCCACCATAAACGAAAAAAGCAGAAGTGGCGTTCCACAGATAAACCGTTACCGAGCGCACGTCAGTCTCTCTGTCCTCCATAAAGTTTGGTGCCATGAAACCCGGGAGAAGACCGACGTCCTGCACTTAAAATGGGCCGCCTGCGACGCAGCAGAGGAATAGTCTGGGCTGCCGCTACAAGGCTCATCACGTCCGCTACCGAAGCTCTACAAGCAGTGAATCCTTCTCCGGCCGATTTGCCAACTCATCTTGGATAACCTTCACAAAACGACGTGACACTTGCAGATTTCAACGACAGAATTTCTGACCTCCTAATCGACAATACTGAGTGTGACCAGGAATTGACGGCAGCTCTCTATTATCATGACAAGATCCACAACACGAGTAGATCTGTCCACTAACTTCTTAAGCCAGCATCGAGGGCCACTGACAGCACTGCACCTGTCATCGCTACCGCAACCGAGCCCCAAGGAGTGTTCGCTCAAGGAAGTTTCTGATTGCCGCAGCGAGCTGCCCTACCGCAGAGACAGCTGCCTGTTTACTCTGGGGAACTTCGCGTGTGGCAAGGCTTGTGAGAGCTATTTCAGGCCACGATGCACAACAATCGCAAGCTTTCGGACAATGAAAAGTACGCCTATCTGAGGTCGTATGTAACCGGGCCAGCAAAGCGTGGGATTGAAGATGTTGAACTGAAGCAAGCGAACTACACGGTAGCTCTTAAGGTGCTCCAAGAGAGGTTTTGCCGTCATACAGCCCTCGCACACGAGCACATCAACAGCTTGCTAGCCATCGCTATCTTGAACAATTCCTCCAACACATCACAGCTCCGAGAACTCTATGAAGAAGTACGCTTTTGCAACAGCTGCCTCGATAGCCTCGGAGTTCAGGCGTCGGAGTACGCGGTTGTACTTCAGTGTGTCTTCATGGGATCACTACGCGAAGACATCGTTGTTTCTTACCGAACGCATGAAAGAGGCCGATGCGAATGACGGGGCTGCTCCAAGGTCAGCTCAAGAAGAGGTTCTTGAAAGGATGAAGTTTCTTTATTCGGATCAAGAGCAGAGAAGAGAGCTCCCATTTGAGCTGCCCACGATAACACAGTGCCGCGGCACCCCATAGAAGTGATCCTCACTTTCCGCCGCCGATACCATCAGCATCAGCGCTGGCCGCAGTATCTGCAACGAACGGTCATACCTGCTGCCTACTATGCGGACACCGATTGATTGATATGTGGGGTTTAACGTCCCAAAACCACCATTTGATTATGAGAGACGCCGTAGTGGAGGGCTCCGGAAATTTAGACCACCTGGGGTTCTTTAACGTGCACCCAAATCTGAGCACACGGGCCTCCTTCATTTCCGCCTCCATCGGAAATGCAGCCGCCGCAGCCGGGATTCGAACCCACGACCTGCGGGTCAGCAGCCGAGTACCTTAGCCACTAGACCACCGCGGCGGGGCTATGCGGACACCGAGAGCACACCGTAAATCACTGTCAGACTAACATGACAGCTGCTGACAGCTGATATTTTGTGATTGTTGCCACATCATTCAATGACCTTCGAAGAATTCGTTCACTATCTCAACATAAGATGCTATTGTTAGCGAGACCATTGCAGTGACATCAGCCTGCCCCACCGCTGTGGTGATGTCATCTACGCGTACCTGTGAGCCTATGCGTGAAGTTTCATAGTATGAATGTCATTCACGATTACTCAGGGTTACTGCTTGGATCATAGGATTTCGCTGCAACGCCTCATCGAAGGAACCATCTTTAACAAGACCACTGACAGCTTCAGAGCTGAGCCAGGCAGAAATGTATTGTTTAGAGTTTGTCCAATACACCGCATTTGTAAGCGAAATTATAGCCTTGGAAAAAGGAATACGTGTTATAAAGTCATCCAGTCTATCGACTTTACGACTGTTTCTTGACCAGAACCAACTACTTCGTGTAAGAGGCAGACTTCCGAAGCTGGACAACACAGAGGATCTGAAGGATCCGATCTTGCTTCCTGCAAGCCACCAATTCACCTATCTGTTGGTTGACGCAGCGCACGGACGACTGCTGCACGGTCGGATTAAGATCGCCCTCGTAGACTTTCGAGAGCGCTTTTGGATAATGAAAGGGCGCCGTACAGTTAAAAGCGTTTTAAAAGCGTGCTTACCCTGCCGGCGACGCTGCCCACTTCCAGAATCTGCCCCGGCACCACCCCTGCCAAAGGGAATAATTGGTAAAGCAACGACGTTTCAAGTGGTGGGAATTAATTTCTGTGGACCACTGTATTGTTGTGATGAATTAAGACTGGTGCCCACCGGCGACAATCAGCGGTCGCGCGACTATTTGCGACTGGTCACAAGCAGTCATGAACGGCGCAAACGGTCGCAAAGCGAGTGCTTTGGCTAGTCGCTTCCTGACCAATTTTTAAGTCGCGCGACTGAAGTCGCGAAGCTGTTTAAACCAATCAGCGATGCCCAATTTTGTTGTTTTTTGATCTTTCATTGCGCTGGCCTTTGCTGCCAAATACAAGCGAGTGCGTTCCTCTGGGTCTGTGGCACCAAGGCCACCACGGAATACTTTTCTTGGAGATGTCGGGGCGCAGCAGCTCGAGCAAAGTGTCGAATTCACGTGACAGGATTCGCAAGAAGCTAAACACCTTCAAAGTAAAGAGAAAATAAATTGTGCACTATCTTTCCCCAGTATTCAGAATAGTTTTTTTGTCTTGAACTTGACTTGTCACCACCTTCAATGCAGTGCGCTTAGAACGCGTTTGTGCTTCATGCCTTGGAAATTTTTTAAGACACCACGTTTGAGATGCGTTTGTGCTGCATTCGAGGTTGTGGCGAGTCAATATAAGTTCAAGAGCGTTTCTGAATATGTACTGCTCTCGGAAATGCTCCTCGTCGTGTCAGCGCAGCTCGAGAGGTAGGCGGCTTGCATGGCCAGCCAACTCTCGCGATTGAAGGGACGGTCAAACCCACAACCAGCTTTTTTTTCTTTGGAGGTAGCTGTGCTGCCAGCGCCAACACCATGGCACAGCACACCAGCACTATGACAATCCCTTGTTCTTGGCTTGAATCGAATTCCTTCACGCTCTTGGGAACGCTGCGCGAAAACGGACAAAAACAATCGCGTACGGTTTGCTCCACTCACTCAGCTGGCGGTGATCAGCTGATCGGCGCCGGTCTCCATAGTTCTCGCTGATAACGAGATCCGGACGTGACTCTCAGGTTTTGCTACTTTCGGTCGCTCGCATGCATCCTCTGCCGGTGTGAACATCAGCCGCTTTTAGGTCGCCAGTCACAATTGGTCGCGCGACTGCTGCTAGTCGTTGGTGTGCACCAGCCTTTAGCCTCGTCAAGAAAGATGTACATCATTGTCTCTTCTTGCGCGATGACCAGGGCAGTACACCTGGAAATGACAACCAATCTGATCACGCAAGCATTTATACTCGCTTTCAAGCGCTTTGCCACACTATGTGGAATACCTGCGATCGCATACTCAGACAATGCGAAAGCCTTTCATTGCAGTGCCAGGCATCTACACTCTAAAGCAAAAGGGTGTTAAAAGGGTGTGTGGTTTGTACTAATGAGGCTGCCACAACCATTAATTCCTTTAAGGACTAACGACACCGGGTCTTACAGTTAGTCCTTCAAGGAACTAACATTTTGTCTTTACATATACACCTTAGTGAGTAACTGTTAGTCCCACAGTTCACCCCAAAAGACTAACATTTAGTCCTCACATTTGCATTTTATAGAGCAACTGTTAATCCCCACATTTACACCTTACCGGGTAACCGTTAGTCCTCACAGTTGCACTTTGCCAGACGAATGTTCAACCTTTAAAATAATCCTATCGGATGAACTTTTTGTCCCCAGTTCAAACATTGTTTTTGTTTATTTTCCGCCAGGCCTAATACTTTTTCCCCCTGTTTTTGTGCGCAGTGAGCAACGAATTCCGCAGAAAAGAACACGCGAAAAAGTAGTTAGCCACCTATGTGCAACTGCTTTCACAGTCACGGCAACAACGGAACACAAAAGTGAGACATTGAAATCTTTCATTTTTCTTTATACACATGGAGCTTCTCCATTCTTGTAAGTGAATCCATGGTTAAGTGTTCAAGTCCAGTCTCGTTGTCAAATCTTGTTCACTCCTTGAGAAGCTCCTCCGACGGAAGCAATAGACGACAGGCATTGCAGATGCCAGCGTATGCAGGCTTCTGCCTGTTGTGTTGCCACGGCTGCACGCACAATAACATAGTAAAAATAGTTAGACACACGTAACAGAAGATGAAGATGCACGCATATGATAAGTACGTGCGCGTTAATATAAAAACAAGCGTTAAAATATGACATACAAAAAACTTTACTTTCACATCTCGCACAGTCTTTCTGAAGCTGCTCTGACGAACGAGATGGATGCCAGGCATCGCAGACGCCAGCGCATAGTCTTCAGCACAGTTTGTGCCCAAGGCTTCACAATAAGTATGTAAACTAGTGAATCACACTTGACAAAGGATGAATACAAATGCATATGAGAAATACGTGCAAGGTGAAATTAAAACATACGTCAGTAATGACATGCTAATAATTTCATCCTGATGTCACACATCATTAAAGACTCATTTCGATCCCCGTAGCGCAACAGCTTAGGAGCGGCGGCCGCAGTCACAACTCCGCGAACCCCCGTGCCGCTAACAAGTCGGCGAGTCCTAAGCGAGCGACGTCGTTGAGTTCGAGCAAGCCAACGCGAGACTAAACACGGAACTGCACGCGGAGTGTCTGCCGCCAACGAACTTCGAACAGGAGGGCGAGCGTACGCTTCGCCGCTGCCACGAACAGCGCCGAGCTGGTTTTGAGCTAGCGCCGAAGAAATCGACGGTAATGCGGTCCTTTTCCACAAACTCGAGCGAGTGCAGCGCGCCAACACGAGTCCGCCGCGGCGGCCAACGGACTGCACCGAGCTGCTTGCGACCGACTGACTGACGGGGAAGCCAACTGTAATGGCGACCAATTTTCAGTGAGTTCCGACGCTAGCGAAAGCCCCGCCAGCCCGTGCTCGTGCACTTACAGCGCGCGACATACTACAACCAAGCTCTTTACGAGAACCCGCAGCGTGTTTTCGACGACTCCCAACAAAGCGACGAGGTCTCAGCCCAATACCGTCAGTATGGAGCTCATCGCGGCGAAGACAGGCGAGCACTTGATGAGCGAGCGTACGGGAGGCCGACGGCAATGGCGGCCAATTTCAAGGTGGTCGCAAAGCACAGGCAAACTGCAGATGCCGAAGTTGACCATCGCAATGCATTTCGTGCGTGCGATATACAACACGACTGAGCCCGTCGCAGGCAAATACGATCCGTATCGCACACGCGACAAGCAGAGTAGAATAAATATTAATGACCTACTTGCGTTAGAATCCAGCGCTGTTTTCTGGCCTGAGTCGGACTGAAGTATATATCCGATAGGCCTGTTCTTCTCGGCCATCACATTGGCCTTCCCAACTGTTGCTGTCATGTGTTGGTTGTGACTATCTTGAAGCCAGAGATATACAACACGGTGTGGTGACCTGTCGAGGCTTGCTGTAGATTTCATGGGTGCGTGAAACGCTAGAGCAGCAGCCTACGCTCATCCAGGCGTTCACACAAGCACCACGTCGTATTTCTTAGATCGTCGAATCGAGGTGGCCGTGGTCGAGCACTCCGAGCGCGACGCTACGCAACCGTCACCGGCAAAATACGGGGAAAGACTGAGCCAGCAGAGGAGAAGAAGGACATGTGTTCTCTGGAGAAGGATGGCTGGTCACCTTGGCAACATATTTCGCGCTGCCTGCAATGCCAGGGTGGTTCACACCTAGTGAAGACTAAGTGGTTTAGCGCCGCACGCTTACGTCTGTGGTTGCTCATCAACGGTCTATCCATTCATCGCGTGAGCCTATTGGGCTCCGTTACTGTTTTTTCGGGTAGTTTTGCCTTAGAGTGTATGCTTACTCTTCGAAGGTGACGTTCAAGACTATGCCAGTGCTCACGAAATCCAGTCAAATGTACACCGGCTGGGATGGCTTTTGGAAACGCTTTATTCGCACTAATAAAGAAGCACTCAAGCGTTGCCTCGGATGCAGCTGTTTGCGTTACAACGAGTTGCTCGCCGCGCTAGCAGAAACTTAGGCGGCTGTTCATTACCGACCGCTCAAGTACTTAGAGGATGACGTCACATACGCAGAAACTCTGACACCATCCCGCTTCTTAGTCGGGAAGCATCCCGTCACCCTGCCTACACAACGGAAGATTCTTGCCCTCAATACAACCACGTGTGATCTGCGACGAAGAGCGCGGAACCGCGAACAGCTACTTCGTAGACGGTCGATGCGGTGAAAAAAAGTTTGGCAGCATATCTACGAAGTGAATGATGGAGAGTGGGGCGAAGCATTCGTCCGTCCATTCGTTCTTGCTCCCGTCTGTCCATGCGTCCGTCTGTGTGACCGTCTATCTGTCCATTCACCCATGCATGCGTGCGTCTGTTCGTGAGTACGTCCCTGCGTTCGTCCATGCATCCGCCCCTGCAACCGTTCATGCGTCCATCCATGCACCTGTTTGTGTTTCCATTCGTCCATTTATTCAACGCTCCAAATAGCACTATCTCGCATCTTTTCATCATATACTCCCCATATAGAAACACCGCCATTCAGCGGTGCTTCTATATGGACTAAATATTCCAAGAACTAAACGAGAGGTGGCACAAGCACACTTTCTTACGGCTTGCACTTCGGGTCTACTTCCCACCTTTAACCACCTCGACTTCATGGTATATTCATGGCACTGCGGCCCAACGCTCGGTAAACCTTTCTAAAACTAAGGAGGTTACGCCCAGCGAGTATAACGTAGCAACCCTTTCTTGTCAGATAGTGCTCAATGTACATGCCAATGACTGCTAATGGGGAATGAGAGACAGGAGCATCCGGCTTTTAGTTAACGCGCACGCCACGAACTTTTTATTGTTCAACAACGCAAAGGAGAAATGTCCCACTGGCACCACCTTGCAGATACAAATGTAACACTTGTGACACGACTACCAGGGACGAACGGGTGCCGCTTTAAGAAGCTTCGCTCCTAAAAGAGTATCTTCTCTTTCTGTATGATGCTCACCACAGAAAGCCGACGTCATCACCTATAGTAAAGCCCAGTAATAGCGTCTTGTTAGAAGATTTATATACTCTGCCTCTAATATGGAATATGGGTCATGTCCTCAAGGCATTCCCGGGTGAAGGCGGTACTGCACGTTCCTTCCTGATACTCTTGTTGGACGATCAGCAAGTTCGACGGTCTGTGCAGTGACATTACCAGCTGTTGCCTTACGACTACACGTCGCCGTCATCAACCTGAGGTCTGGGGCAAAAAACGCTATTCAAAGAAAAAGTGGTGCCGCCGCACACGCCGGCAGGAGGACACGCCTTCAATGTGCTTGAAGACCAAGTCGCCGTTCTTCCTGGCTCCAGCGTCAGCATTTCCGTCAGCTCTCAAGAATCAACAGACATGCAAGGCGTCGTTGAAGGCGACAAGAACCTTTTGATCAACCGCGTAACTTGCGTCGGCAAAGGAATGGCTGAGCTGCGAGGAGGAAACGCAACAGTGTTGCTCACGAACTTCAGCAACTTCAGCACGTGAGTTGGCACGACGGTTGGCCACATCGAAGAGATAATGGAAGCAAGCAACGATTTCGCTGTTATAAATTCTGCCCATTGCACTCCAACGACTCAAGCGTTTCAACCAGCTTTTAACGTTAATCTGAGCCTTCCAACGCATAAACAAGAGCAGCTCAAAAACCTGCTCATAAAATACAAGAACCCCTTTTCTTCGTCATTGAGAATTCGGCAGACCCCTGTCGCGACACATCGATTTTTAATAGTAAAAATGCCTGGCCACTCCGTCAGAGTCCGTACAGAGTTTCGAAGCGAGAACGCAAGGCACAAAAAAAACTTGTTGACAAAATGCTCCTCGACGACATCATCCAGCCTCCAAAAAGCCCATGGGCGTCAACGGTGGTGTTAGTGTCAAAAAAAGAATGAAACACTACGCTTCTGCGTTGACTATCGCCAACTCAACAAGATAAAGAAGAAGGGCGTATACCTTCTCCCCCAAATAAGTGACACCCTTGATCAACTACACAACGCAAAATAGACCTCAAGACAGGCTATTTGCAGATCGAAGTAGATGAGAGAAACCAAGCAATCACTGCGTTCAAACACCAGACAGCATCTTTGAGTTGAAGGTCATGCCTTTTGTTTTTCACTCAGTGCCTGGGATGTTCTAGCGTGTTATGGACACTGTGCTCGCTGGATTGAAGTGGCGGACATACCTCGTGTACTTGGACGATGACGTCGTGTTTTCCTGTAGCTTCGACAACCATCTACAGCGCTTTCAAGCTCACTTAGAGCAAAAAAAACCTCCGGACTCACTCTGAAGCAACAAAAGTACCGCTTTGCATACGAGCAACTTTTGTTCTTGGGACGGTTGATAAGCATGTCCGGAGTACGCCCCGACCCGCAGAACACAACAACCATCACTGAACTTCCGTAACCCACCGACAAGAAAGCCGTGCGTCGCTTTCTTGGCCTCTGCGCCTATTACAGGCGTTCCGTCGAAACATTTTGCCCGCTTCGCCGAGCCTTTCACTAACCTGAAAAATACCGACATCGAGTTCAATTGCGAAACCCCGCAGAACGAAGCATTTTAAGAACTAAAACGACGCCTGCAGACACCAACAATACTTGCTCATTTCGACGAAAATGCTGACACGGATATCCACACCAAAGCAAGCAGTGTAGCAGTGTAGGACTCGGAGCCGTTCTGGTGCATAAGATTGCCGGATTGAAAGGGTCATCAGTTATGCGAGCCGGTCGCTATTTAAGGCGGAAGTAACTATTCCACAACAGAAAAGGAGTGTCTTGTTATTATTTTGGCTACCTCCAAATTTCGCTCTTACCTCTACGGCAGGCCTTCCAAAGTTGTCAGCGACCAGCATGCCCTGTGTTGGCTAGCTAACTTGAAGGACCCTTAAGGTCGCCTCGTACGGTGAAGTCTGCGACTTCAGGAATTCGACTTCTCCGTCGTTTACAAGTCAGGGCGAAGGCACTCTGACTTCGACTGCCTGTCTCACGCATTGGTCTACCCACCGCCACAGGACAACAAGGACGGTGACTGCCTCCTGGGAAACTTAAACGTCGATGATTTTCCAGAACGACAGCGTGTGGACCCTGACATGAAGGGCCGTGTGGAATACCTATAGGGAAAGGCTGCCGGTGTTCCAAAGGTATTCAAGTGAGGACTGGTGTCGGTTTTTTTTTGCGTAACGGCATCCTTGTCAAGAAAAACGTTTCACTGCATCGAGCAAACTGCCTCATCATAGTACGTTCAGCGTTACGTTCAGAAGTTTTTAAAGCTCGACACAATAACCCGATGACTGGACAGCTCGGTATTTCGCGTACACTCACCAGAATAGAGGAGAAGTATTACTGGCCATGACTTTCCGCTGACGTCACTCGTGATGTCATGCCATGTCGAGACTGTCAACGTATAATGACACCGCTGACTAGGCCTGCCGGACTTCTCCTGGGTATCGAGCCACTTCGCCGACCGTTTCAGCGAACCGGCATAGGCTCACTGGGGTCGTTCCCGGCTTCGCATTCCGGAAACAAATTAATAGTCGTAGTTACTGACTACCTCACTCGCTACGCCGAAACAAGAGGTCTGCCCAAAGGCAATGCCACCGAGGTAGAAAACTGCTTCGTCAAGAACATCATCTTAAGTCACGGAACTCCAGAAGTCCTCCTCACAGACAGAGGTACGGCCTATACGGCGGACCTAACTTAGGCAATCCTAAAGTACAGCCAGGCAAGTCACCGCCGGACCACCGCCTACCATCCACAGACCAATGACCTCATAGACCGTCTCAATAAGACCATTGCTGATAGCTGGCAATGTACGTCGACGTCGAGCACAAGACGTGGGATGCGATTCTTTACTACGTGACCTTCGCGTACAAAAACACCGTACAAGAAACGACGCGGATGACGCCGTACAGGTTGGTCTACAGAACGAGACCGAATACGACGCTCGAAGCTATGCTGCCGAACATCGCCGATGAAGGAACCCGCGACGTCACCGTCTACCTTCAGCACATGGAAGAAGCAAGTCAACTCGCCCGCCTGTGCATGAAGAATCAGCAGGTGGCCAACAGCCGCCGTTACCATCTTCGACGAAGCTTGGTGGAGTACCCGGTAACCATGTCTGGGTATAGACGACGATACGCTGACGTGGACTCAGTGAAAAACTTTTACGTCGGTACTTTGGACCGTACAGAGTAGTTCAGCGTCTCAGCTTAATACACTACAAGGTTGTTTTCGACGGCATTGCGAACTCTCAACGGCACCGTGCTCGACCTGAAGTCGTTCATGTCGTGTGCCTCAAGCCATTTCGTGCGCAAACCTGAGGACTCTATTTTGTTGTTGTTGATGTGCTTTATTGCTTGTACATCGGGACAACTTCTTCAAAGGAGGTCAATGCTACGTTCCTTTCCTGAAATTATGTTATCCCCCCGTTATGCCACGTTCAGCGAAAACCACACCTACGAGGTTCGAAAAGCTTCAAGGCTATAGTAGATAGTTTTGTCAAGATTACGCTCACTTTGGGAACATTTCAGATTATTCTGGAACCCACGTCGCCGCTAGCGACAACGCTGGAAGACTCGATGGCAAATGTATAAATGCCGACGCGCTTCACCGCTTGTCTGTTGATCGATGGCCGATGCTCAACTAGCCGCTATCAGTGTAAGACTTTCCGTTTGCCGGGCACAGGTTAGCCCAAATAAACACTTTATTATTAGACCTGCAGTCCGCTTTATTTGTTCACGTCACGACTCTGTGAACACATGAACCCTTTGTCACTCCTGAAAGTGCAAAATATACATGCATGCGGCAATTAACATTTCATTGCTTTGCATTGCGATTGCCTAGAGGACTCGTGACACACCGAGTGCTTCCTTCATTTTTTGATATTCACTATATGATCTAAATCTTCCAGTTAAAGTATAGTTACGGTGCAAACATTGACATTGTTCATAATGCTAGATATCATATCTGTAATGGTAAACACAAGTTGTGTCTTCTGAAGTTCATGAAACCTGTTTTTTAAGCTGTACAGCGTTTTTGAAATAAGCCACACAGTGAAGTTTTATGCTTAAAACGTCATTCTGACTTGGTCAGTACAGGACATGTCAGCAACGCCATGTGTATCTTACATAGGGGATATCCTCAAAGATGCAGGCTTTTTCTGGCTGAAGGTAGACCAGATGAAGTGTTTCCAGGTGACGAATGCACAAGAAGGACTCGCAGCAGTTATGTATGCGAACTAGCTGTTCAATCTTCAATGTGCTCGCTTAGCGTTCAACACACTCGTCGTGCTGGAAAGATTTTTTCTTGGTCTCAAAAAGGCAACACAAGTCTCCTGTTGCTATGTTCCTAAACATTGTTGTGAAGTCCCTATAGCCTTAGATTTGCTCTGCCATATTGAAATGTTCTTTCATATTGATCTAACTGCATAATTTCTTTATCGTTCGTTGTCTGAATGGTTGTAAATGTATTGAATAATATTGCCGTTCTTGGTGTTGCATTTGTTTCATTTGCATTCGCTACACACGTCATGCATGTTTTTACTTTTGCATATCCGTGCAGACATGCTGTAAGTAACCCATGGTCATTGAACTTCTTAGTTACTACCGTATTACATCCCTTCAAGACAGGACTATTGTGCAACTGTTTTCGCTGCCTGTTTGTTAATCCAACTAAAATTGCACTGGCTTTGTGATGACGCGATTAGATTATGTGTTTCATTGTGATAATGCACATTGCAAGAAGCATGTGTAACTTTGGTAATAAATGTAAATACCTGAGAGAGAAACTGCCTTGTTGTTCATGTTCTTGACATTTATCCTGCATAAATCTATATTTCTGAAAAGCACGAAAAACAGACTTTTTTTAAAAAGTGAGGGCGATGTGTATCAACGCAGCACTGTTGTCTCCATATATGCACAATATTTTCAATTACGTTGGTAATACTGAACCATGATTTAGCCGTGCCAGGTTTAACGGCAAATTAAGGTACTGAAGTATGTGCATTGTCTGCATCCTACGTTAGACAGGCACACTGCTTTGTGTCCCTCATATCTTTAATTGAAAATGTGGGTTTATGTATGTGCATGTGTAGCAACGCGTACACACAATTACAAAGCACCTTCTGCATGCTGTGTTGGCTCACAGCCTCCAGTAGATATACATGAGACGTGCGGTATTTATTAAAAGTCCAGATATTCAACTTCACGACATTATTTAAAAGTATGCCCGACATTTACCATTGTCAAGTTAAATGTTTTGTATTGACCTGATACCTATATATGCTTCAAGTCTTATTTAGGCGCTTAGAATCATCAATAGCATGTATCGTGCATACCCGTTAACGCTCGGTGAGAGTCGACGGCATGGGTATGCGTGCGCATGTGGAGAGCGGCCACCCTCCTTGTTAAAAGAAGGGGGGGGGGTGCAAAGTCAGCCCTGTATATCGAGAAGTATGAATGCAACTACACCTTGCGGGAGGAGCGCGAAATCAGCCCAATATATTGACTTCACCCCACCCCCCTGAGGGCAAACTATGCAGCGCACGTCTATGAATACAGCAGAGGATGCACACCTTTCCAACACCCACAAGAAAGGGTCTTCACGTAACACCTTTTCAGTAGGGTGTATCCGAAAACACCAATAGGGTGTCCTTCTGGCGACAAGGCAGTTTACACCCTTCAGTGTGTAAAAAAAATACTGTGTTGCCTAGAAGAGAGCAAGGAGAGGACGAGCGTAGGTTAGCAGACACTGCCTGCGTCACGGTTGCGAGACGAGAGAGGGACGGGGGTAGGAAAGGATAGAGGAAGAAGAGACGTGCATGCGCAGAGGAAGTGTAAACGCCGTGATGAGGGATGCCTATCGGAAAGAAAGGGGAGAGCGAGCACAGGCTAGCAGAGGCTGCCTGCGTCGGTGCGGTGAGGCGAGAGAGGGAGGAACGTAGGAAAGGGAGAGGGTACAAGTCTCTGCAGTACAGCTGGTCACGCCACACACCGGATTGAAGGCCGCTCTAACATGTTTTGCATCTAAAAATGTCAAAGTCCCAGCAGAAATCAAACCCCAGCTTGTTGCGTGGTAAATAAATGTATGCTACCAAATAGTTACTCCAGGTCTCGCAACTGAATTTTAAGTAAACTCTATAGGTTTCTGAAGCGTAAAATGCAGATAGAGGGATGGCTATTTCATTTTAAAACATTACTTGTGTGAAATAATAAATACAAAGACGGAGCACAAGCCACCATTCTCAAGCTATATGGATCTGTCGCCGATGCCGCTTCTATCCACGTGCAGCAAAGACGCCTGTATCGGAAGCATCTACCAATCAACGACAACCACGCCATGGACTGCCGCCGACTTAAATAGCCAACCGAACGCCCACCTACTCAGTTGCGGGCATGGCACGAATGCAAGCATGGTGTCCAACGTGTTCGTATTTGCTTGTTTGCAGGAGAAGCACGATACTTCATCATTTGAAAGTGATCGTTTGTCACTAATAGTCGTGCCGTGCCCACGAACATTGGCGTTGATAGTGTGCAGTTTTTGGTCTATATTTCTCAAGCTTGTCACAAGTGGTGATGTCGAGTTGAATCCGAGCACGAGTTCAAACTCAGATGACAAACTTGAGCAGATTTGGAGACTTTGAAGGAGCAGTCAAAAACATTAGCCGACATTAAACGTGATCAGAGAGAAGTCCAAAAGGAAGTACAAGAAAATGGTACTACCATAAAAATATTGAAGACTGCCTAGCTGAACTTGAGTCCTCTCTGTCTAAACTGGATGAAGTACAACAAACAGCTACCCGACTAAAAGAAGTGGTCGAAGTGTTATCTAGAAAGGTTGATGACATTGAAAATCACCAGCACCGCAATAATCTTGTTATTTTCGGTCGGCATGAGCAGGACAGGGAAACACAGGAAGACCTGACGAAAGTGGTACAGGACAAATATTTTTCTGTCATCGGTTTATCACCTAAAAGCGTGGAGCGTATGCACCGCATTGGAAAAAGACAGACAAAAGCGCCACCTGTCATTCTCCGACTATACGACTTCAAGGAAAAGCAGAAAATTATGGTAACTGTTACAAGCTAAAGAGTTTGCACGTCTCAATCAGTGATGACTTTTCAAAACGGGTGCTACACAGCAGAAAGGGCCTTTGGGAAAGCGCTAAAGACGAGAAGTTGAGTGGAAAGCGGGTGTGCCTAGCTTACGATAAGGTCTACGTAGACGGCAAGGCGTATTACTGGGACGATTCCATTGATTCACGTAAAGAGTGCCGAAACGCTCGCCAATACGAGAAAGACACCAGCTTGGACGGCAGCGGAAATTTTTCCTGACAAGTTAACAGTTATGAATGTTAATGCACGTAGAATCTGTAATACGACATCACTCTTTGAGGCTGCGCTCTTTGAACATGAACCGGATCATGTAATCATGACAGAAACCTGGTTAAGCGAATCAGTTAAATATACAGAGTTCCTGCCTCTCAATTATACTGCCTGTCGCAAAGACCGAGGATCTAGGGGCGCAGGTGTTGCCATTATTCACAAAACTTCAATTCATTGTACTGAAATTTTCACCCCACCGGAATTAAAATGCGTTGCGTGCACGATACGAATGAATGAGCAGTAATTTGTAGTCATCGCAGTGTAACGCCCACTTGGCACCCCTGAAGAATATATGATACTTCTTAATAATTTATTAACTGATAAGTTTAGTCATTCTAATCATAGGATCATAATCGCTGGAAACTTCAATTTACCGCATATCGATTGGGTGAATTATCAGTAAGGTCAAAGTGAACAAGCTATGTCTCGAGTTCTTTTGGATCTGGCTTTCTCCTTGACCTAACACAAATTGTAACTACACCTACGCGAATCCACGAATGACGAGAATCACTGCTCGACTTGGTCCTCTTGAGCAGATCTGCCGCGCAATTCACATATCAATGTGAAGTATTTGGAGGGATATCTGATCACAAAATGGTGATCACGCATATTGATACCCCGCGCACTCGGGTAAAAAAGAATAAAACTACGACAGTTCTCGATTTTTCTAAAGCAAATGATACTGGAGCAATAGATCATTTAGAGAAGAGATATAATAATTTCACTCAATATATCTCTCTGAATACTACATCAGTAAATGATGCATGGAAGATGTTTAAATGCATTGTTTTGAAAGCAATAGAACAATTTGTTCCAAGACGCACCAAGAAAGTTAACAGAAGAAGCCCATGGATTACGCGAAATATAATTCAGAAAAAACTAATCTTGAAAAGAACGAGGGCTGAAAAACCATTGTCAACAAACACGTCATTACGCCAGTTCCCTCTTTCAACAACTCAAAATGGAAATTATTCAAGTGAAACACAGGTACATGAATGAAACTCTTACCGATTTCATTAAAACATCACCGGGAAAATTTTGGAGGTACCTTTCTGGACCAAAACTTGGCATTCAATTTTTGAAGAACGATAATGTAACTATCACGGATAATTATAAGACTGCTTGCCAATTTAATGAATATTTCGAATCGGTTTTCATTAGGGATGATGGTTCAATTCCTCAAGTGCGAATTTCTAATGAGCAATGTCTACCTGAGCTAACTACAACACAAGAAGGCATTCTGGGTCTCTTACCTAGAGTAGATGTAAAAAAAATGCCCTGGACCTGATCGAATTCCCAACGCCTTTATAAGGCGTTATGCCAAGTGGTGTTCATTTTATCTGTTGGACATTTTCATAAAATCACTTCAATCCGGTGACGTTCCGATAGATTGGAGGCGTGCCAAGGTAATACCGATCCATAAACAGAGTTCCAAATATGACGTCACGAATTTTCGACCAATTTTCTTGACAAGTAGTTGTTCTAAAACACTGGAGCACAATTTGACTACTCACCTAATGAAGTTTGTAGAAGAAAATGGTATTTTAGGTATTAATCAGCACGGGTTTCGCAAAGGGTATTCCACAATTTCAATTCTTACTGAGGTTGCGCATGAAATTGGTCAGTGTTTAGATGGAAAGGTCAAGTAGACATCATATTTATTGATTTCCGAAAAGCATTTGATAAAATAACTCACAGAAAGTTGCTTGAAAAGTTGTCTTGTTTGACTGGTGACAGTCAGCTATTAAAATGGATAGAGGCATATTTTTCAAATAGACAACAATTTGTAGAATTGAATAATGTCTCCAGCACCAATAAACCAGTCAGATCAGGGGTGCCGCAAGGGTTCGTAATAGGCCCTTTACTTTTCTCTATCTATATCAGTGACATGGGTGCCGATTTTTCTCAGCAAATAGCTATAAAACATTTTTCAGATGACACCATTGTGTATGCGAAGATAAGCTCCACTGACAATCAGCTGGAGCTTGATAACCATTAAAAAATTAGTCTTTGGTGCGATGAATGGCAAATGGAACTTAATGCATCAAAAACTCTCTTCATGCGCATGACACGTAAAAAAGACCCGTTATCCTTTTATTACAGCATTAAAGGCACAGTGCTGACTGAAGTAAAGAATGTTAAGTGTCTAGAAGTTCATCTTACACATGACTTGAACTGGTCCATGCATGTTGACAGTGTTTGCAATAAAGCCATGCGTAAACTTTGGTCGTTACGACGAAAACTTCACGATGCCACCCCGGAAGCTAAAACAATGGCGTATAAAATGACTATTCTTCCAGTACTGACCTAAGCAAGTCATCTATGGGAGCCATACACCAAAACAAATGCACTAAAATGTGAGCGTATACAAAACAAGGCCTTACGGTTCATCTTCAACTCCCATTCTAGAACTCAGTCTATTAAAGAGCTTAGAGACAGAGCCGGTTTAATGACGGTGAAACGAAAAGTGCAACATAATCGACTGATATTCTTTTTTCAGATACTCAATGGAGACTACAAAATTCACCTAAAGGAACACATCGCAATACAGCCATTTACCACATCCAGAACGAAACACTCGAAACATATCACACCACTTAGCTACAGAACAGATTTATTCAAGTGTTCGTTTTTGGTTCGGAGCATCGATGACTGGAATCAATTACCTCAATACATAGTCGAACATTGTGATTTACAAAGGTTCGAAAAGGCTTTGTCAGAATATTTGTAACCGAATTGCTTGTTCCTTGTCGGTTGAATATGTTCAATGTACTATATCATTATGTTCAATGTGTACTCTATCACTTCAAATCTTGTTTCTCTTTTTGGTGACGTGTACGAGATGTATTCAAACATAATTCTTTTATCCGTGACCTATGAGGTATGTATTCTGATATAGTTTTGTGTTTTTGTGTTTGTTATTTCCATATAGTGTGCGTCTTGAGCGTATAGTGTGAAACTTGTTTCCACATATGTTTTTTGTACGTGCCAGATATGTAACCCTAACTCCTGTCTTGGCCCTTGGGCTGATAGTATGAATAAATAAAAAAATATTACATTCTACGAACATGCACGGACGGACAGATACATGGATGAATGGCTGAATGGATGAACGGAGAGATGCGTCGGCGGACGGACAGATGGTCGACGCGAAACGTGTGCTCGGACAGATGGATAGGTGGACGTATGCCCGAATGCATGGGCCGTAGGACACATGGACGGATGGACAGATGGGCGGGCGCCTCGAGTTTCCCTACATACACTAGAGGGAACTGTCGCGCTGGTGTCTATGGGACCTGAAACTTACGGCGCTTCAGCGAGCAAGGAAACGATGGGTAGTACACAGATTTGTCTAATCTTCGTAATTCTGGCTCCGTGTGTGTTCATGTGGCTCGGAGCAGTTTTCTCACGAAACAAAATCAGCGACTCCTCAGCGATTGCGCTTCACTACTTTATGCTAGTCACGAAGTTCAGAATGGTTTGTTCTTCTCTTCAAAAGAAAACCGAAACCAGCAATCAACGAAGCGACAAGTACGATTCGCCACCCGCAAGTGCGAAAACTAGCCGGATTCGTGTACTACCCATCATTCCCATGGTCGCTGAACGAACGCAGTGCCAGAGTCCCCTCTAGTTAATTTTAGGAATCTCTATGGGTGGATGGCAGATGCATAGATACATAAATGGACGCGCGGATGGACGGATGGACGGTGCCGGTAATTATGTATTGTGCTGTCATATAGCTCACTACACATAAAGTTGGCTCTTTTAACACGTTTTTGTTTATTCTTCTTGAAAAAATGTTCATATTCAGTTTTGTGGGGCGTGATCACCGCCAACTAGATTGGTCCTATGGAGCTTCACCACCGTCAAAAGATATGGGTCGCGAAACGTAAAACAAACTTGTCAAAACAATATTGCCAGAAGCATTAACGTCCACCGATAATTGAACGTGGGGAGGGGTAAAATGACAAAAGCTAAAAATTCTATACTATTTATTTTCACGTAGTCGTAAATTTTTAACTCTCAATGTTGTCTACCAATTTATTTCACGGCTTATCTGACACCCGCCTAAATGGTTCATTGCTTCAATTTTCGGTCAAGTGCCATAAAAAAGAAATGAATGGAAGTCATATCCAGGCATTCTGTTATCAATGCTTTTGTTTAGTTGAGTACACTGGCGGGTCAACGAAGCATCGCTCACTTTTGCGTGGTGATTTCATGCGTGGCTTGTGTATTTTATTTAATTACTTGTGTATTGTTTGCTCGCGATAGTAATATGATGGTTTAGGCACGTTAAACCCCACATGTCAAATCATTAGCTATTTACTGGCGTGAGATTTCAGAGCTGAACCACATTACAGAATGTTTAGGTAGCCGCTTCTGTGACTGCCGACTGCCTTCGCTGGGGCACGGCCGCTGTGCCCTCGCTTTTAGTGGTGATTAATGCGAGACGCCATTCATCAAGACACTGAACTCTACGGTTTTCATTGAGACATTCTCAAAGTTGCTGTCTCGCGTCAGTGCTTTTCCATAATCGGGCAACTATTCCGCTATTGTGCTCGTGAACAGTTGTGCCACAGTTTCCTCTGCAAGTTTTTGGTGTATGTTGCAAATACACCCTTTGGTTATGAAAACAAGTTTTGTTTGTGATTTTTTGTTGGTCTGTCTTTTATTTCACGCAATTAATTCGCATGTTAATAGACACAATAAAGTGGCCTATTTATTATGGCACCATCAAGATAAGCCCCTCCGAAAATTTTCAATTTTGTGCCATGTAGGCAAATGCATTACGCCGCTTCCGCTTTCGGTTGTGTCGTAATATTTCAAAGTTTATTGGCTTAAATTTGTCTCCTCCTTACGTAGATGGCGACGGTGGCAACGAGCCGCCATTCACTGGACACGTGAGCTGCTATGAAGGTACGCTACCAGTTTACATATAATTGGCTTCACCCCTAGAAGCTGGCATGCGCGTCGTTGACCCAACCAACGCACAAGATAAATAACATGATCCTAGCGAAAATTGAACCCTAACATTCTGCGTGGCGATCAAATACTCCATTACAGAACCACGCCAAGTCTTGGAACTGCTTTTAAACTACACCATATTATACGTGAATGGTCAACTGTGGTTGCAGCGCTGGCAATCCCATCTCTTAAACAGGACATACGTACACCTATCATACAGCCGTGACGTTTGGTTCCCGACAATTGTAGTCAAGCACCACCCGATGAAGCTCATTAATCTTGCAGTGTCCAGGGCTACCATCCTCGCTGGCACAAGCGCTTCATATCAACCTACCACTTTTTGTAGTGCTAATATCCATGTTGCGGTTGGCATCGGTACGCTACAGTAAACACGCGAATGTTTACCTTAATTCTGTGCGTACATTTGTAACCACTGAATGGGGTTACCATACTCACTTGTATTCCTTTTTCAAGACTTGTAATAGCCGCCTTAGGAGGACAATAAAAACCCTAACATGGGGTCACATTTTTCGAGAGAAGAAATTTTATTGATTTGTGCAATATTTTACATCCGCTCTACATCGTGTCCCGCCAAGAACGTTCATTGCTTTATCACAAAAATCAGTAAAGCATGATTAGAAAGTGTTGTTTTTCTGCATTTGTTTTGCACGAAGCGTGCGCATTCATGTGGTTTAGATGTGTTGTACAAATATTCTTTTACTGGAAGCATGTGTGTGTAGCCTAGCAATATAGACATTCGCTTTCGAACCATGAAGGTATTGATTCACATCCCAGCATAGGAAAAAAAATTTCTTTGCGCTGAAGACATTATCGGGTCTGACCAGCCACTCGGGAAGGCAGCAGCGTAGCTGGGCTGTAGGACCCTACAGGAGTGTTCCCTTTTTATGTTAGTATGTTTCTCTAGGACTCAATCACCTTCCCTCCGCATAACACAAATTTCCTAGGTACAAGGGATTTGCCGAATTCTTTCGTACTCCCTGTTCTGCTAACCCATCGGACCGACAAAACAGCGGCTTTGATGTAACGCATTTGATATCGTACAGCTCTGCCAAAAACGCACCTTCGTGACTGGGAAACTGCGGCCCATCATCAGTGAATAGTCCGTGGACCTTCCAAGTTCAGAAATGGTGACCCAAGCCTTTCGAGGAAGCCAGTTGCTGTTGGGTCACGGAGATAATAATTAATGGAAAAGTCATTGCTGTATCGTAAGCGACGAGTTACTTTGACCAGCATTGGAATGTGTCCCTACCAACCGCCACCAGTCATGCGTTAATTTGGGACGGACAATCAGTAGCTCCGACAGTTGACATACTTCTTGAATGTTGAACAACGCTGACTCGCAGCTTAGACAACGGTGCTCATGTTCAACCAGTAAACGAGTTGCTTTGACTTCCTTTTGCAATTAGTTATGTGCAGAAGCCTTCCGTGAGTGTGTTCTCATGTATCCAAGTGTCTGCTTGTTGGTATAACAACTGTACACCTTTTCAGCAGTATCGCATACAATATTGAAACTTCAGCGGCCTGAGATTTGAGTGAACATTTCACCAGTTGGCCAGTGCAATATGTGCGACGGAACCCATTTATTGGGCCATTTGATGCCGTTTCACGCGGAAGTTGTGAAACCATTCCATGATTAGTAGTGCGGACACAATGCTGACGGCATTAACTTCAGCACCTTGTGTGCTGAAGGCCATTACACCCGCAGTGTTCGCCGACCTTCACAATATCGCTGCCTAATCAATCATCCAAGTGTCCATCCAATGCGGGAAATTTTTTTTTACTTTATTACAATTGATTAGTAAAAAAACAAAGAGCGACCTCGGCTTCATGTGCGGTACAGAGCTTTTTTTGTATAGATATCAGATATATGGAATTCCCACTACTCCCTCTCACACAAGAAAGCCAGAGCTCCTTTTTAGATCTGTGAATGTTGTTGCAGACTAAGTCAGCACGCTCGCCTATTTACGCCGAGTTGCTGCAGAAATGCCGAAGCATTACCGCTTTGCCATGCGTCTGGTGTCACTTTTGTTTTAGGGGCGTAGCTTCTAAAGGGACGCATAACTGGCCTGAACGAGTAATTAGATTCTGGTGCAAAATAAAAGAGCATGAATAATGGTGACAGGTAACAGCATACTTTTCGCGCTCTGAATAGTATTGATATCCTTCAATCGTGTTGAAAAGTAACCAAAACCGGCATGTGGCGCCACTAGCGCCAGAGCCATCAAACACAATTATGAAGTTCGGCAACTTTGGTGTGAATATTTGATTAATTGATTGATATGTGGGGTTTAATGTCCCAAAACCACTATATGAATATGAGAGAGGCCGTAGTGGAGGGCTCCGGAAATTTAGACCACCTGGGGTTCTTTAACGTGCACCCAAATCTGAGCACACGGGCCTACAACATTTCCGCCTCCATCGGAAATGCAGCCGCCGCAGCCGGGATCCGAACCCGCGCCCTGCGGGTCAGCAGCCGAGTACCTTAGCCACTAGACCACCGCGGCGGGGCCTGTGAATATTTAAAGCGCACCGGAAAAAGGGCTTACTTTTTGAATGTGTATGTTATTGTTCAATTTTGTTTGTTTTCATGTGGCTTACAAGGTAAAAGAAGCACAGCATGAAAAGTGGCGCTGGTTTCATGGCTTCTCCAGGGAAACGGGTGCAGTTGTGCATACGCGCGGCCACGCGGCGTTTGCACAGTAGCTCGATTCCCGTCATATCTGGCGCATTCATGAAGCACGCGAGCTTTTGAATGCAATCGTTGCGGCGCGCGAAATGCCGTCAGCCTACTGCTCCATTGAGAACTGCTTAATGCGTGCGACTGGTGGTGGAGATGGTGGTGGTCCGTCGGATTTGTCGGTACCGCTATCGTTTGTCGAAACGCGTCGCTGTGGTGCTACTTGATAGGGGTCGTAAGTTCGCGCTCGCATGCGAGCCGAAATTCGTTCTTCTAACTCGTTTGAGTTGTCAAGCGATGACATTGAAGTTGACCGACTACGCCTGAACGTGAACCACTATCCGTGAATTGTCGATCGCGTGTAAACGTGCCGTTTAGTTTCGAAGACTTGTCTTGGCTCGAGTTGGCTGGACTCGAAAAAATAATCCGTGCATGGCTAAAAGTATTTGCTTAAGCAATTCCGGAAAAGTGCTGTAACTTTCGCAATTTAGCACGCTAGAAAGCATTGGTCGTGAGACTGAAGGCTTGACAAACACAACATTACATGTTTGTACTTAGAGCTTCACTGTTCCTCACTGCTGGCGTGACACTGGCGTATAGTCACATTCGCGATCACATCCACTGTTTGCAGCGCGTCTTTTTAAGAGTGTATAATTAACGCAAATCGAAAAATGTGGAATATGAATGTTTTACGGTGTTTTTCGCGTTATCATTTCATGTTTACAAGCTCTGACAGGTAAGCTTCAAGTTGCACTCAAGAAAACTGCTACCCTAATTATCGCTTGTAGGTCCCCTTAAGGCGTGGGTCTGTACGTCCTCCGATGTGCGCAGCAGTAGTAGGTAGCCACCCGTGGCACATACCTGCTCTAGAGCGGGTATGTGCCGTAGCGGATGCGAGATGGCAGTACTCGGAGTGTGCACTAGATGAACGAACAGACGGACGCGCAGACATATGAATGGATGGATGGACGGACTCACGGACAGACGGACGTATTCACGGATGACTGCGCGGACGGACGGAAGCAAGAACGAATGAACGGACGGAAGCACGGACGGGCTGACGAAAGCTTCGCCCCTCTCCTCATCATTCACTCCGGGGATATGCTGCGATGTTTTTTTTTTCGGTGGATTGCACACGGGTAGTAATGGTCTCTTTTTGAGCGAGTTTCTCACATCATGCACCCCGCTATCAACCTATTGCGTAAAGCCGTTGAATGGCACACTTTTGAAGATCTGTTGGTACTAAATTGTAGGGCAAAACGCAAAAATTGCGGTCAGCGTTCATGGTCACAAGCGTAAGGCACCGTTAGACTAACGTGCCCATCTAGGAGGCGCTTCTGGCAGTGTATGCTTTTGAAGGAAACAACAAAACATTTGGGATGGTTTTATACCAGAGATCCTGCAGACGTTTGCGGAGCCCGCAAGATTGCTGTGCATAATGTAGCAACCTGCATGGTTGATAATAAAAAAAACGAATGAGACAATCTCGTAAAGTGAAAGTTTTAATTGCTGTTTCATATTTATGCAGACTTCTTGGATCAGTTCACCTCCGGATGAGAATCGTGAATGCTTAAAATTGAGAGTGTGTCAAATGATCGACACAAGTCTAAACGAATATTCACTTGTTCAGCCCAGCTGCGCTGTTCACGACTGTTCCCCGAGACGTTTTTTTTTCACCGCTTACATTTACTCTTGTGGGCTGTCCGAGCGCTTGCGCTTGTAATAGCGTTCGTTGGAAGCAAGGGAATTCTCAGTCTCCGGAAGTTCCTCTTCGTCGTCCAGAATATCACCAACCTTGAGGTAGGAGCGAATCAGCTGCAACACATCCTCGCCGACATTGTCGAGCTGGCGAACACTAGCGCCGTTAGCCGCAGCAGGTGCTTCGTGGCAGACAATCCGTCCTTGAACAATGCCACAAAGCTGCCAGAAATGAGCCTGCAAAAAACGTGGTAATTCATTTCGGCGGAAATTCAGTAGGTGTTTCAATAATAAAGTACAAACATTTGATCGCTGCACTGTCTCCAAATCCGCGGCTTAGAATTTCTGAGAAAACAAGAGCCGTGTTGAAGAAAGGAGCGCTCGTGGATATCTGAGCGATTTCAATGTTATCATTTCCTACTTGTAAAACAGAATGAGTTTCTTGCAAAATTACCTGAACGGCTCAAATCACCACCATGATGGGGAATGAGTCCGTTGCTGACAGGTTGGAAGAACGATGTCATTCTACGAATGAAGCAGCAAAACTTAACAGGGTCAGCAAAATAACAAGTTGGACACCTCGTTGTCATGCTACAGGCATTATATTTTAGCTCTCATTAGTAGGGAGACGGGAGACGCGAGACTGCTGCCTTTATTTGCAAGTATGTACCGTATGTTCTGAAATTAGTGTCCGCAATGAATACAGGTAGAAAGCTTAACTCAGCGTCGGAGAGTGTCTGTGTCTGTCCGTCCGTCCATCTTGTGAACACTTCAAGTATCGCCATCTCGAAGTTTTTCATCATTTTCCATTTTTTTCGTTTTATTGAGATTGTTATGACTACATTTCAAGAAGTGCACAACACTGATTAGACCCACAGCCATAGCCTAGTAGGGGGTCTAATGGTAGAAAGTATAAAAGCAGAATACAATTTGTATATAAAAGAATCAGAACATCGAAAGCCGTTGATTTTTCTACAAACGAACAAAAATACAAGAAAATATTATTGGTATTTAGGGTGACGTAAATGCTTGAAAGAACGTACAGAAATGTATATAGAACACATTGTTGCACTTTGTTCATAAATAATCAAGTACAGACAAAATAAGAAACTGTGTAAGGCTTAGTACATGGTCATTAATATTGATCTACATGTAGCAAATATTTTTGAGTGCGCTCGAGAAAGCCCTAAAATCTTTAATCTGAAGCGGTATGTTATTCCACACTTTGGCTCCTACAAACTGTAGTAAGCGTTCACCATACACATTTTTAGTAGGTGGAAGTTTATAATTCCGCAATATCATGCATCTAGTGACGTGGGACGAGAAAGAAAAGATGGATACGTCGATCGAAAGGTACACTGTGAGCAATAACATTATTGATGATGACGGTGGTTTTATGCTGCCGTAAGTAATCAAAAGGTAGACTATCCAACTTGTGAAACGAAGACGCACTGGGTTCATAATATGCCGCATAATCTATTATTCTAAGTACACGCTTTTGTAATATTCGGATAGGATCAAGGTAAGTTTTAAAGTTCAATCCCCATGAGTCTAAGCAGTATGATATATGACTATAAACAAACGAAAAATAAAGGACTCTGAGAATATTTCTGCTAAAATGATTTCTAGCAGCCAGTAGCATACTGCAGCCAGATGCTAGCTTAGTACAAACATAGTTATTTTTGTTTTTTCCAGTGAAATTGGCTGTCGAACACTACACCGAGATATTCAAATTCTTTCACATGCTCAAGTTGGCAGTTGCTCATTGTAAGTCAAAATGACTTAAAGTTTACATTTCGGTAACGGGACTGAAAAATGGTGTATTTGGTTTTCTTTGCATTGAGTGTTAAGTTGTTCACTGTAAACACCCTAAAAATATTTTTTAGTTCTTCATTAGCTCTACATTCTAGATCGGCTATGTTATCAGCGGTAACTATTAAACCTGTGTCATCAGCGTACATTAGCAACTCGGCCGGTTTGAGTGTGCATGTCAAATCATTTACGCATAGTGAGAATAACAGTGGCCCCAGGACCGACTCCCGAGGTACCCCTGTGTATATGTTGAATAATGACGACGTAATATCTTGCATGTTGACCATTTGATGACGTCCATCAATGTAGTTAGAAAAGAGGCTAAAAACTTTGCCGCGGAATCCATAGTGTTTTAATTTCAAAAGCAGATTATTATGGTCACAATGGTCAACGGTATCGAATGCCTTTTTTATATCAATGAAGACAACTGTCACAACAAGGTTGTTGTGCAGTGCTTTGTCGATCTTCTGTGATAACGATGACACAGCTGTTGATGTGGAATGATGTTATCTAAATACATGCTGCTCCGGGCAAAAAGCATTATATTTTTCTAAGAATAGGTGCATTCGTTTTGCAAGAATCTTTTCGAATATGGTGTTTATAATGCTTAACACAGATATGGGCCGATAGCTTGAATGCTCTGAGCGATCGCCCTCCTTATATACCAGCACAACTTTGGCGTTTTTCAAACAAGATGGGTACATCAACCTACGCAAGCCATGGTTAAATACGTGGCACAAGATGGAACTTAAAATAACAATGTTATCTTTCACTAAGCGAGCAATATTACCATCTATTCCACTGGCTTTGTTCGTGCTTATATTGGCAACAGTGTCATGAATTTCATGCTCACTGATGTAGTGAAGAACAACCGTATATGTTAAGGAGGCTGAAAAACATTTCATTTCTCTGCTAGGGATTTTCGTGGCTAAGGTAGAGCCGATTTCAGTAAAGAATATATTAAATTTATCAAGTATACGCGCATCGACTACATCAAGTGATACACGCTGTTTTGGTTCTTTACCGACAACGTTTTTTACAATTTGCCATGTTTTCTTTGAATCGCCTTATGCTTGGAAAAGGAGTCGATAATAAAACTTTTTTGTTGCCTCATTAGATTCACGAATTGGCTTCTTAACAGTTTGAATTGACCTAAATAATATTTATTTTGTTTGTGCTGTCTCTACTTGTGGTACCAGAAGTCTTTATTCTTCAGCAATGCAAGGATCTCTTGTCATCCAAGGAGTTAGCGGGGTGTTATATGAGCGTGCGGACACGTTTGAACGACTGCATTCAATTGCATGGCGAAGGGCTTTTGTTATGTTCTCTAATTTAATGTTGGCGCCATCGTCATACAATGTTTCAAATTCGATGGAGAGAATGTGATTCCGTAATAAGTTGTAATTGATTTTGCTTGCACTGCTGAAAAATTGTATATTCTTGTTTGGAGTTTTCCTTATGGTAACAAAGGTAGAAAGGTGATCTGCTATCGGTTCATTATAAACACCAGCATTCACTTTCGATGGCACGTTAGTTAAGATATGATCAATCGTTGTTGCCGACGTACTGGTTAATTTCGTTGGGGTATATATGAGATTACGAAAATTGAATGAACTAACCAATTGTGTGTAATGAATGTAACTAGTGTTTACGGTGTCTATGTTCATATCTCCAACGATGACTGCTCGGTTCTGGTACTTAGTTGAAAGACAGAAAAAAATTTCTTCCATCCTTTCGAGGAAATCCGCTGCATTGCAATTTGAAGGACGCTAAACCACGCCAATAGTGTCAAAACAGGGGAGTCTGATAAAAAGTGCTTCTAGATCGGGAGAGCTGTGGTTCAGAAAGGATATAAGTGTATGTTTGCAGCCTAATTTTTGCAAAAAGCGCCACTCCACCACCACGTGAATATGAGTCTCGCTGAAGTGATATGGTTTCGTGTCAGGGAATGTCGACATTCTTTTTTAACCATGTTTCTGTAGTTGCTAGTACATAAAAGTGGTTTGTGTGTTTAGGTAAGAAAGCAAGAAGCAAATTTAGGTTTTTCCTTATACTGCGGATATTGCAGTGGAATATGTTAGTGCATGTCTTATCGATGAGCTGATCTACTTGAGCTGTCATGACAGCAATTTCTCTGAAAATTCTTGTGGCAGGTGATCAAGAAGAGCAGCTACACTAGTTCCGCGAGATCATCCTCGCACGTAACGTGAACTACCTTCGAGTTCTCAGATTTGCTAGAAAGGATTTTTCCTTCAGAAACCGAGACGAATCTCCAGTTCTTACCTTTCTTGCTCTGTATAGCCATACCTAATTGAACCTTATTTTCAAGACACAGATGTTCGTTCACGAACACAGGTTGATTTGCACTGAAACCAAGAGTTCACCTGATAAGCCTGTTCTTCCTTGCTGAATTTACTATTCGATCACGTTTGAAGCGAGACAAGAACCTAACGACCATATTTGGAACATTGTTTGCCTTCGTCAGCACTCTGTGAACAACATCAATATCTTTGGCGCTAACCTCAGCACACAAACAGTCGGCAATTTTTTCCACAATCTCCATTAGGTTTTCTATTTCAACATAAGGAAAACCTTTCAGTTTATTGTTCTGTCTCGAGTGTTGCTTTTGATATATCAAGTGTTTTCTTGTATTTCCTAATTCTTTTTAATTTCCATGTTTTCTTTCTGACACTCGATACGACGATTTCTCTCCTCATTCAGTTCCTTACGCAGCGTTTTTCTTTCAGTCTTTAGTTTGTCAAAGCTGTCACTAGCGAAGCTTACAGATGCCCTGATGGATATTAATTTTACCTTGATAGCATTGTACAATGAATCAGTACTGTTCACGTCTGTTTTGATAGCAAAGAGACATTAATCATTATATACAAGTTTAACCATCTAGCGGACATTCCAAAGAATAAAACAAGAGGTGGTTACTACATAAATCAGACGCATGACCCTCGCCTTAAGAAAGAACTTCAGTCCTAATAATTCTAGAAAGAGTGGGGACCAAATCAGGCTTGTTTGGGTTCAAGTGGGGATCGAACAAGGGTCATTTGCGTGACAAGCAGATGTTCCACCGCATGGCCTCGCATCTGTTTGCGAAAACAGTGAAAAGAACTTCCTCTGCATGAAAATGCAGCGAAAATAGCTTTCATGCTTTCAACACAGGCTTCCTGCATACACGCTTCACAGTGCAACATGGAATATTGTAATATTGCTGGTACAAGCGTCCATTGCCGACGGGCGTCCGAATATGTGATTATCTCAATGGCTCTGCGGTTGAAGCCGGTACCTCACTACGAAAGGCACACACGCTACTGCGCCTATTCCCTTAAGACCACGTATAGCGAGTATATAGCGAATTCGAAAAGGTTTCATGCACTAAGTGTTTGAAATACGCCCTTGAAATAGGATGTCGCTATCGCCCTCAACTCCTAAAGGCGTAGCTTTGGGTCCCCCAATTTCGGACTTCGTTATTAGTTGTGACGGCTGTTGCTACAGACGTCTGGTCATATTCACGTATGCTTGTATTTTTTTTATGAAATCTGCCTAAGATACCTAAAGCACGTGCGTTTGAAACTTTTTGTATGTGATTAGATGCGTAATTATTAGTTGAAAAATTCGTCAATGCATACATGTAAACGACCTGACTGATAGAAGAAAGTAGAGTAGCTGCTCTGCTACCATGCTAGGCTGACTAAGAGTCCTGGGGCACACACTCCTGTATGCTAAAGTAGTATGTACAAAATTATGCGACCTGATTTATGTATCCATGGCGGCAAATGGTATCCAATCGTCTCCAGCTGGCGTCAACGTCAACCGCATCATATGACATTCCAGATAGTTGACGTGCAAGCAGTACTTCGGCTGCATTTAACGTGCATGGTGCCAATGTCTCTGTCTCGAGAAAGGTTAACGGCCTAGTGTTGAATACTGCTTCGATCTCTGTCAGCACTGTCGTTGGTTGTTTGTGTTTGAGGGAGGCTCTGCCAAAAACTTTACGCAGCGAAGTCTTCAGCGATTTCGTCAGCGACTCCAAACATCCACCCACCATGATGTCTTGGGCACCATAAACATCCAGACAATACCATTGGCGGTGAGATGGTTCATGACGTAATTTTTTTGAACATGATGAATAGGCGTTTTCGATCCACTGAGGACATTTTAAAGGTCCTCACCATATTTAAGTTAATAAGGCGAGGCAATCGCCTTCGGCTGACAAACCGTCGCAACCCCAAGATGAATGTTTTAGCTGTCATGCAGGAGACAAGCTCAAGGTAAATTTCTCCCGAAACAGCACAAGGGAGAAGTGTCACGTAATACTTTGTGCCGCCATCTTGCCACTTTGACACCGATGCCATCTTCTATCTTGGCACCGATGTTCCAGTATCATCAATTGATCCGGCTTCTTTGGCGTGCTGCAAGAGATGTCCTCGCAGCTTCTTGATGACTGCTTGGTCTTGTATTCTCGATTGCTTATTGATTCTCGCTGTCTGGGAGGACTTTTCTGGACCATTCTCCAGGCTCGTCAATCACAGTTGGCTTCCTGTTGTCTGCTGATGCGGATGTTCCACGATGTCTGCTTTCTGTTTCATTCCTTGAACCAAATCTTTGCGGTGTCCTTCCTCAACCAGCTTCTGCTGCCCCATGGCCATCACAGATGTTGCCTGCCGTAGCTTCCCGTCTGCTGCAGGCAGCAGCTTTCGCAGATCATACAACTCCTCATTCAATTGCGGCGCTTGTGACTCGTCCTGCATCACCAAGTTTCCCTGAGCATCTTTCAACATAACTTCTTTAGGTTTACATTCCAATTTTTCACGATGTCGTCGCTCCTCATAAAGCGAAAATTGAAGTGTCCTTATCTTAGTCGTATTTTCACTCTTCCCGTCGACGGTTCATTCTATCCACACGCAACACTGACTTCAACTTGATCATTTTGGCTCCTAGTGATGCTGCCAGCTCCATGTTCCCCTGAACTTCAGCTTGACATGATGCAGTGTCTTTCTCGTAGATTAGCCACTTGCAGTTATCATAAAATGCAGTCTTCCTTTAGCTCTCTTCAGAAATGGCACATGCTGTGGGAATAATGGTAACTGCTGTCAACGCAGTCGAATCATGGTTCACAGAAGTTTCAAAAGAAGTTAAAAAAACGAAGTATTGCGATAGATGTTCTTTCAAAAAAAAAGCTCTAACAGTTTTTTCACAACTACATTTTAAAAAGACCGAGTGCACTGTTGAGCTCATATCAAAGAGTAAAACGCGACAGTAAAGTCGGACCTTGGATTCAACGCCTTTTTAATTACAAGCTTGCCTTCGGTTCTCGGTGCATGCCTCAAACACACTGCAAAGAAACGCTCGCGCGTGCAGCGTACGATATTTCAAACTATCCTAGAGTGCCTTGAAAGTAAGCTTTAGCAGGGCCCAGCATGCTTGGCTTTCGGTCTAAGATAACGCAAATTTTTCGCTTAGAACCAAAGACGCGCCGGCACCAACACCTGAAATTCTGCAAAACTACCTCTTTTCTACTGTCGCGTTAATAATTGATAAATCTTAAGCTTTGTAGATCATTTTTATATCAGCAAACTGCAATAATTTTGATAATTGTTCTGTTTTAACATCCCGAAATTTCGCCATGTTTACGTGAGAAGCCGTGGTGGAGGGCTACTGAAACTTTGATCACCTGAATTTTCTAATGTTTACCTAAATCTAAGCCCGTGAACTTGAATCGATTTCGCATTCATCGAAAATACTGTCACCGCAGGCGGTATCGAAACTGCGACCTGCTTGTCAGCAGCTGAGCACCAAAAGCAATGCTTGGCCACGGCAGACCAAGCAGAATATTGACAGCGCGATCTATAAGCTCTGGCAAAGTCAAATAAATTAGGAAAGCTGAGGCTGCGTTCTACTCGGGACGCCGACGTGTACCTGCCAAGAAATCTGTTGGGCAATACTTGGCAGAATAAAAGAAGGTAGCTGAGGTATCCTTGAAAAAACAGCGAGGCTGCTTACGTAATCACAAATAAGGACATTTTAAGCCATGTAATGTCTATTGAACATTTAAAACCATGCAGCAGTTCATTATTATATCTATGTTACCGGGTTAACATTCTTGAGTTTTTCTAGCGTAATTGTGTTAAAGAGCTTATTCCGCAGATATCCAGTGTTAATGTTGTTGGTTGTGAGCGAAGAACTAGTTTTCTCCGTGACCTTTAGTAACATGAAAATAAAACAAGTACTAAAATCTTGCGACACGAGCGAGAATATCTCACCTCAATGACACTGTTTGACTCAATTTAAATAAAGTTATCTCGTTCGACTGAGAGTCTAAGCCGACTATGCGTTACCTACAGGTGTTATACTAAAGAGCCACGCAATTTCCTGAAACCTCACCGAAAAAAAGTTATGGACCTTCTTTTCCCCGAAGAAGCAGCGATGCGTAGAAGCAGCGATGCGCACGGCTTTTACCCGGGTCAAACGGGCGACGACGCGTGTGCTGGAAGAACGGTCTGAAGTGAAAGTCGGTGTAGTGTTTGCTATAGAAAACGTTCGTTTGAAAAGCAAGGACATGCGATGTGGTTTGGGTTTCGTGTAAGTTTTATCACATATAAAAACTGTTCCATTGATATGCGTTCGAACATTGCGATCGATGGAGAGGGAGAAGCGAGAGAGATGACACAAGGTGAGCGGTGACAGGCTAGGGAGAGAGTGACGCCAACGCACGCGCACTGCAAAAGAAGGCGTGACCTACTCTTAACCGGCCCAACACCTGCGGTCAGGGAAGCGCGGTGTGGACGGAGGAGTAGCGTTACACAGGGTAATCAAAGAGCTGCTTCACGCCCAAAAGCAGTATATATGAATGTAATTTAGTTGATGGGAAGTCTCCTTAATTCATGTAGTATCGCGAGACTAAAGCTTGTAGTTGCGCTAGGCGTCAAAACATGATTTGATTAATACCTAGGGTTTGACATGTAGGGATTGATATGCGATGGATATGTAGGGATGGATATGTAGCCATCAAGCCGTTAAAAAGTATTCAGTATACAATATTACATTACTCCCAACATAAAAAACTCTGACGGCTCAGCTAGCAGTTTTTAATAAAACGTTGTTTATGGCTTGTTTCGTCATATGACAGGCCTTGTCTCAGGAGCAGGGTGCTATCCTGATTGCCGGAAAAAAACGAAGCATTTGTATTACGATAGCGTTAATCAATGTACTGCATGAATGCTACTATCATGTTACTTATGCACTGAATATGATCAAATATTTTAATAAATGTATAAAACACCATTGACATTTGCATAGCGCCCCAGGAAAGTAAAATTTGTTACTTTAAATCTAGAAAGCTGCAGGGCTCAACTGGAAATCATCACACATACCCCATTTTTGTAGTGGACATCTCTTGGCAGTGAAATGTCGATGACAACCCCATTCACGATTCAATTTCTCCGTAGAAAGCACCGATTATGATGTCTGTATCTTAGGTCAGTGGGCTTCTGCTGAAGATTGCCCTTGCGAGAACGTCATGCTGCTTGAGTTACGTTGTTGAAAAGCTGGTGGTGATACATAATTTCAACAAAAAATATTTCGCAATAATACCCTCTAGTAACTTCATCTATTTTTATCAAATACATAAGGCTTTCAAATAACAAGTCGTGCATATTTTGAGTCCTACTATCAAAGAATTTTCGGTACGATGAATTTGACGCCTTGCTCCAAAAAAGTAAAATTCACATATTTTTCAAATCATCTGACATATCTTAAGCACCTAAATTATTTTGATCTTCATCGCAGGTTAAGCAGGCAACCAGCACTTATTTTATTTGTGTACTTTGAGCTTGCTGCGTTCCCTAAAAAACCAACATTTAGCAAGTTTATCCAATATCACTCGTGGTAAGTGCTCTCGATGAATAGGTATACAGAAGTCATAATTTTTACAGTTACATCCCTTCATTACCTTGCCACAAATACTAGCTAATGAAGTGCATTCCAAAAATGGCTTTAAAAACTTTCCACCCTCTATATCAGTCAGCGCAATACCACAGACTCTCATAAATATGTAGAAAAACTTTGTCAATGAAAATAAACGAGCAGGGCGAGTTTGGAACTTGCAGAATTGTGTGGAAATTTGATCAGTCATATTCGTCACGGTCGGAAAAATGATGAATGATTTGGCATGGATATCAAATCATTCACCCAGAGCTCAACCGTCACAAATGGCTGCAGCTCGTAAGCTCGGCCAGAGTTTCACATTGGTATGGTAGACACTCCTACATGCGACTACTGCGGAGCTGAAGAGACCATCGAACACGTCCTGTGCAGCTGCGCTTGCTACGACACACAGCGATGCCAGCTCCGGATGGTTTTGAATCAGCTTGACCCCGGACCATTTTGTGTTCAGAAGATACTAGGACCTTGTGCATCTGCCTCAGTTGCACAGAAAGCGACTAAAGCACTGCTACTTTACTTAAAGTCAGCAAACTTGAGCGACCGCCTGTAGACTGTGTGTGCTCCCCGAGTGTGCTCGTGATTGTGTGTACCTTCTCATCTCTCTACAACCTCTTTTCTCCCCTTCATCCCTTCCCCAGTGCAGGGTAGCAAACCGGATGTGCGTCTGGTTAACCTCCCTGCCTTTCCTTGCATCTTTATCTCTCTCTCTATCTCCTGTTACGTGTTCGTAGCATGAAAGCGCGATTTTTCGTACATAAAACAGCGGCATTCTATCGCACGAGGAGCCCTGCACGCATGCTCATTTATCAGTTGAGCAATGTCGAGCTTCACCTCACACCGTTTGAGTTTCTCCACTGGTTGCCGACACATATACGTAGGTGTCAGCCCATTGAAAGACCGTTGGTAGAATGTATCATCAGTGTCTCGCCCACGGCCATCTCTTTCCTGAAGGTCATCGAAGAATCTAAATCACACTAATCTTTGTCTTGCGTACGTGAGGGGTGACGTTTAGTGCGTTGGCGCTGTAAACGAAGCCGAGGTGCACGCAAAACGCCCACCTCACGCTCTTGCGCTGGCTGATCGTATGCCGCCCTTATTTTACAACGTCGCCAGGGCCCGGGAGGCAATTTTGGCCAGAGGATTCCTGAATTAAGGAACCCTCCCACCTAAGGTGACTCCGAGCTCACAATCTCGGAAACACTGTTTCGAAAAATAAATGTTTGCTTCATCATCATCACCTTCACATGGCGAAGACGTACTAAAAAATTGAGACTCGTGCATCCTGGTTGTGTTTTCAGACGATTGTGAATATAGTTTCAGAGATATCGGGTGATCTGGCATCTCGCGTAAGTGTAAAACTGATAGTGAATAGTTCCTAGTCCAGAGAACCAAGAAAAAAAACTCGGCTAGGTATGTGCCACAAAAGTAGGAGAGCCCCACTACCAAAGAAAAAGAAAATCAAATTTCTCAGCAAGCAGGAAGTTCCCATCCCTATTTAACACAAGAAGATTAGCTTGCTGAGCCAATGATCAGCTCTCGATTTTTACTAGCCATACTAACATTTAATATTTAACTATTACACTGTAAGGACTAAACCTTAAGATTATTTTGATATAACGATTACACCTCAGCTATTCAAAAAATTTTAATATTTTTTTCTTTTACTTTTTTTACATTGCGGCAAAATAATCCAGCCAATTCAAAACAAAGTAATCTTATCTTCCTAGCCTGGGTAATCTGAAATAATGAAAAGGATCAAGCAAGCAAGCCCACTATGCAGCGGTCGCGCTTCGCGGGACTATTCCAACATTGGAGCAGCCCACTGCTCGTTGTGTCGTCCACCTCAGGACTTGAAGTAAAGTTCCGCATCTATGCAACCATCGGCCTGTAGACCACTATCACCACCAGCGCAATAACTAGGCCGGCATGTGCTATCTTCGCCCTGTTCATTTTCTGCGTTGCTCCGACGTCGAATTCACCAGTGCTAACTCTGATAGGCAAGAGATCGACCACCTAGGCAGAAGAGGAAAGAGGAAAAAACAGATATAGAAAGATAGTGGAGAGAAATAAAGACGAAACTTAGAAAATCATAAAGAGTAATGGGGAGAGAAAGGAATACAAGAAAACAAAAATGTAAAAGAGAAAAATAACTAAAAACAAAAAGGGCCGCCGAGCTTGTTTTTTGTTTAGGCTTGGCCCAACTGCTCCAACACTGCGTTAACATTTGGGACTTTCTAAAAACGACTTACCTTAGTGTCACAACATACGTCTCGTTTGTTACAGTTCTCATCTATCTTGTTTTTAATGACTTGACATTACCGAAACATAATTTTACAAGTGAAATTGGAAGGTCTCATTCTCCACTGGATCAGTCACGGTTCAACGTAAATACTTGGATGCTTCGTCCACCATCCGTGCATCCTATGATATTTCACTTAATGAACAATATTCGCAATGAATTGAACAATCGACTGCATGCAAATAAATCTATGTGCATTATTAAACTGCCAATTTATCAGCTCAGAATCGCATGAATTGTCTTGAGTTGGCAACGAGCACCTCTGGCTCCCATTGCCACTACTAAAGTTTAGAAGTAGATCTGTTTTTTTTTCTCGTAATGTTGTCTACCTGGTCACGCAGTCTCCGGTTACTTTGCTGAATCCTCTCCATGGCTTCGCCAGTGCTCAGGTTTCCCATAGACTTGATGGTATTACGAAGCTGTGGATGCCAAGAGACACGTTCGTAAGCGACCGCAGCTCGCTTGTGCGAGCTTCCCAGTGCGAATGCAGCCGCGCACTGAAGTAGTCCATAGTTGCGCTGAGCCTACACATAACGTAAAATCATGCTCAATCAGTCAATAATATATAAAACTTGCCCCAGAACAACCACAAGACCTTAGTGCAGGCGCACGCAAATATAAAACATCAGAAATAAACAATACAATACAGAGGGTCTTCAGAAAATTAAATCTAATAAAGAGTGGAAACACACACACAAAAAGAAATTAGAGCAAAATGGGTAAAGTAAAAAAAACAAGCAACAGTGTAATGGGAAGTAAAAGTACCAGGGAAATATTCACAACCATGTAGAAGCCTTCCTCAAAGAGGAAAAAGGGAAGAATTTGCACATTGTGATAAACTATGTAAAGACACTGCAGAGCTGAGATAAATACAATGACAGTGGACTTTGAAAAACATGAATATCATGAAGGTTATTATTGCAGAGACTTCGTATTGCTTAAATAGTATAGCATCGAAACAAGGTGGCCGGTACATGAAATGGTAAATTCTCTCTGAATAATTTATGGGGAATCTGAAGTTTCACACAATTGAGAAGTAAAAGGTAAGGTATTATGCCATGAATCAGTTTGTAAAGATAAGGGAGGCTTGTGCGATTTCGTCGGCAGTGAAGACAATAATAATAAAGTGGCAGTGTCCGAACACAATCCAGAAGATTTCTAGTGTAACGATGGTTTAAAATGCTGATGATTTTTTGATGGACTCGCTAAATGATGTCACTGCCAGATGTAGCAATGCCATCCTAGCAATCGGCAGTCGTTACCTGAACGAATTTTTTTAAATATTTTGATTTCATCGGCATACAAGAGAAAAGAATAATAGCAAATCTCCAAAAAACATCGTTACCGTAAATATGTTACCAGCCCTTCAGGGACTCCCCTATACTCTGGGACAACTTTCTCTGGCAATGAAGGGAAGGCTACAGAACCAAAGTGGGCGTGTGCCTTCGCTGAAGAATATTGTCCCGCAAGTGCACCTGTGTTTCCCGCGTGTAGATAACAAAAACATTATTTTATTTTATACGAGACGCTGTTTGTAAAGAGACGCTGAACAAACCAAGGAGCTGTTATTTGTTTTACTTCATGTAGAATCATTTAACGTTTCGCACGTCTGAAACCATCGCACGTTTTAGGTGCACCTCACAGTCAAAATAGCGTCTCTGTCTTTAGGTGAGTGCTCGTCACTCTCCAGCTATACCAACGACTCGCCGAAGGAGCTTGTGTCGAGTTCCACCCACAAATCACTGTGTGAGCAGACGTAGCCAGTTCTACGCATTGACATTATTAGAACACGGCCAGCATTCCGAAAACGAGTCCAGCCGGACTTTTTCGCGGAGGACTACATGTGCTGTAGCTCCACCCCCATAGCTTTCCCTTTATCGCCATAGAAGGTTATTCCCGAGTATAGCCGCGTTGTACAAAAAACACGTTTGACCATTTCAACAACATATCATAATCAATTAAGCAGATAGATGTGCAGGAGATTTCCAACGAGCGAATCAAGAAACAAAGTTTGCAAATTCAACCAAGAACAGTGAGTGACTGACTACATCATCAGCCCTACACAGGTCACACTGAACTACATCAACGTATGCTCTTTGAGAAATAGTCGGGGAAATTCGCGCCATGAAACTAGCAAGAATTTGAGTTAGTTGAGCGTCCAGTAAGAAACCCGTCGTGATTAGGAATCAATGAATTATTCACGCTAACATACAATATGTAGTGAAGAGCCACCTCAAAGTTCTTTTATGTCGCACACAGTGGATAAATCAGGCAATAATTCGAAATATCTATTGCTGTCAGAGACTTCAAAGCTTCTGGTGTTAAAACAGCAGATCTGGCCATCAATGCAATTTTACCCTGACCCCGTGTCCATTAGAACAGAAAATTGTGTCACGATTTTTCTCTTTTAGTTCAATCTGCCGCCGTTGAGCAGTGTTTTGCTGCTCTCCTGCTGACGCGAAGGTCACGGGTTCCATCCCGGATGCGGTGGTGGCGCTTCGGCAGATGCGAAACGATGCGAGCCCGCGCCCCGCCGGATGTCGGTGCACGTCAAAAGACCACAGATGGCCCTGCATCGCGGTGTCTCTCGTAAACACATCGTTTGTTTGGGACGTAATACGCCCAGGCATTTGTGGACAATAAACAGCTTGCAAAGTCACAACTGCTCATGCACGAGCAATATTTTTTCATTATCTATCTATCTGTCTATATTTATTTATCTATCTATCTATCTATCTATCTATCTACTAAATGCGAAGAAGTTTAAGGTCGACCTCAATTTCATGTGCGGCGTTACGACCTTCAATGCACATGAGCGTCCGTTCCCCATCTCCCCTGGCAACGCTGTAACAAACGAGCGCTCTTTAGCTGCACGTTAATGAACCCCAGGTGGTCATAATTTCCGGAGCTCTTCACTACGGCGTCTCTCATGATCATATGGTGGTTTTGGGACGTTAAACCCCACATATCAATCAATCAACAAACGAGCGCTCAACAAAGCACGCGCCTTCGAACTTTAACCGCTACGTGAAATCGAGGCGCCAGATAAACGCGACAATAGCTGGAGCAAAGAAGAAATTAACATCAAAAGACGCCGCACGCGCGCCTCGGAAGCGCCGCCGCCACGCCGACCAACGTCTTCGCTTGTATCGCCGAGCGATCTCTAGAAACATCTCGAAGGAAGGGGTGTTGTGCTGCAGAGTAGCGTCACGTTACAAAAGGCCCTTTCCAGAGCATGGACTGTGTGGCGTAAAAACAGAACGGCTCGAAATTTCGGGGACTCAGTGGCTAGTGCATATAAGAAAATAGCAGAGGCAAAGAAGTGTGCTTTCCACCTGCGCGTGAATGCCTGTCTTACAAGCCGAAAAAGAGTGAGTGTTTACCTCTCGTGGGCGAAGACGTGTTCTGCCGTCGCAGCACGTAGTGGCAGACGCGTTACTGTCGAGGTTTTCTTATTCATTCGCGTGCGTACATTTGACGACGCGAGAGTTTCCTGCAAGAATCACCTCGGACGACAACCGGCGCTGGACTTTCAGGGAGTGTTTCCTTGAAAGGAATCGTTCAATCTTTCTTCCAAAAGCTTTGGAATCAGTATGTTTGACGACCACTTCAATCTATGAGTGTCTTGTTCAGGTAATGCATGATATTGCATTGTAGCGCGTGTTGTTTGTGCCCGGTTTATTTAGTGTATCTTGTGTAGTGTAGCCTGTCGTGCGGAGTATCTTGTGATTGGTGATGTATTAAATTATTGCCGCTTGTGCATGTTTGTGTATTGTTTGTCCTGCTGTATTTTGACATTTATTTTTGTTTTGTTTTCAGCTCTCGGCTCTGTCTCGTTCTTTGCACCACATGCGGCGTTTGTTTGCGCATCAAGGGGACCAATTCTGAATATTGCGCACTTTCGTCATGCGATTCGGGAGCCAACACAGCAGCCCTTGCAATTATCTCGATGATTGCCTCCCTAATTAACGGGACCAGTGACAAACGCCGACGCAGATAGCGTCTGCTAACCAAAGCTACCGTTCTGCTCTCTTCCTCATTCCACGTGTGCATCCTTCTCTCTCGCTCTTTCAACACACACACACACACACATACACACACACACATATATATATATTATATATATATATATATATATATATATATATATATATATATATATATATATATATATATATATATATACTGAAGAAGAAGATGTGCCTTCAGCAAGGAGCATCGCCAACGACCGGCTCTCTCGGCTCGTGCTTCGGTTCGTTGCTTTGCTGATTGCTAGACGGTTCTTCACGCTATCTCGTTGCTGTCCTTAACGGCTAATAAACCTCTTCACATTTGGTGGATGTGCTGTTAATCCCCGTCGCTATACCCAGGAGCTGCGACGCCGCACGCTACCGCACGCCATGACTGACAACGCCACTCGATTGGCACCTTCGCCCCAGTTCAACTGCCCTGGCCATCTATGGGATACGGAACCTGAAGTTCTTCAGTGGTGCGGATGGGACCGGTGTCGAAGACTGGCTCGAGCACTACGAACTGGTGAGCGCCAATAATAAGTGAGATGAAGCCGACAAGCTGGGCCACGTCATATTTTATCTCACTGACGTCGCCGAATTGTGGTTTAACAACGACAAACATAACAACCCCACATGGAGCGTCTTCAAGACGTCATGCGCTGAAGTGTTCGGTCAGCCAGCTGTCCGCGAGCAGCAGGCGGAAAAGAGCTTGCGCGTCCGCTCCCAGCAGACTGGCGAAAGCTTTACCAGCGACATTGGGCACGTCGTCGACCTTTCTCGACGTGCGAATGACACCATGCCCGAATCTGACAAGATCAAACACATCCTGAAGGGCTTCGACGACGGCGCATTTCAAATGCTCCTGGCTAGGAATCCTAGCACAGTTTCCGAAATCGTCAGCTTGTGTAAGAGCTACGACGAGTTCAAGAAACAACGCACTCTCACTCGGCAGCCTCAGGGTGGTGGTGAGTCACTCCAGTTTCGACACTCTGCCTGACAATTCACTGTTGCTTCAGCAACCCGGCAGCCAACCCTTCGCCTAATACGGGCCAGTCTCGTCACCTCGCTATGCGCCTCCTGACGACCCCGGCTTCGTGACGCCACGTGCATCCTCTCCTCGTCGGCAATCGCCCTCCCCCATGCGTCGCCGGCCCGGACCCTATGACCAGGAAAACTAAGCACCGCAGTTCAAGAGGCAAGAACTGTGCCCTTTTCCAACTGTAAGCCCTTGCGCCCCTCTACTGCTAACGTGGTCGCAGTAACTGTTGAAGGTTATTGTACTTTTGCCTTTGTGGACACCGATACCGCTGTTTCTGTTATTGCTGCTAATGTCTGCCGTTTATTGGGCAAAGTCACGACGCCGCTTTCGAGACTGTCGCTTTACATCGCAATTGCACAGCAAGTAACGCCTCTCGCAGCGTGCACTGCAAGCGTGTCCATCGAAGGCATTCTATACATCGTGGACTTTATTATTCTCGCTGTCTGTTCGCATGACGTCATCTTCGGGTGGGACTTGCTATCCCGCCATAACGCCGTCATCGACTGCGCATGCTCTGAAGTTGAGTTTTCACCTTTTTGTGATGTCCCATTACTTGACGCTCTTCATCAGCTGCCGAAGTTGTTCGTGCATGAAGATACCGATTTCCACCTCAAAATGTTGCACTTGTTCCCGTTTTATGCAATGCCTACACCGACGCTACAGTCTTAAGCCTTGCAATATTTTCACTAGTCCTCGAGCTCTGCCGCTGCATTTCGCAACGATTGACCTTGCTGCCGGAAGAAGCAATATGTTTATACTCAATCCGCTTTCCACACCTGTCCCATTGCTTGCGGGAGAATGTCTCAGCCGCGTGCACGATCTCGACCCTCCGTCTTTGATTGATGTCCCGGATGACTACAGCGACCACACAAAATTACTGTCGGCACTCGAAGAGTCATCTAAAGATACTACCACCAGCACGTAGTGGGTGTACAGCAAGAGCGGCTCTCAATCTGGAGCAAAAAAGAAGATCGCGCGCTTCTTCTCCGCTCGAGAGCCAGCCACGACTGACGCATCGTCCTAGTGCTAGCTACCTGGTAGTTTAATAAATCCTTCAGTACTTGTGACTCATTGTGACAAACTGGTGGAAGTGCTGGGTAGTCTCACGAGTGCTGCAGACCCCCCTCCCACCAGGAAGCCTCGATACGAGTCCAGTGCCAGTCAATACTCCCGTGCATCGGACCAGCCACCGAATCAGGGGATTGCCTCCGGAAGCCGACGATACTGCTCCCACCACGTCGACAAATATGACCAGCGCTTCGGTGCAAACCTCGGCAACCGGCACGGGAAGCACGACGTCGAGCCGCGATACGTCGGAAAGCCCACGCGCACCGGCGACGTTGCATGGCTCGGAGCACGAGGACGTCGAGGACTGGTTGGCGGATTTTGAGCGCGCAGCCACCTTGAATCAGTGGGAGGACGCGGCGAAACTAGGTCGTGTCTACTATCTCGAAGACGGGGCACGTAGCACGTACGTGGTATCAAAACCGAGAGAAGCAGCTCACGACGTGGCCCGAATTCTCTCGTAGACTTCTGCAGACATATGCCAGCACTGACCGCCAAGAAAGAGCTGAACGAGCTATTCTTGCCCGCGTCCAGTCGCCAAACGAAACTGTGACCACGTACGTCTGAGACATGACGCGCCTCTTCCGACGGGCCGATTCAAGAATGACGGAGGACAAAAAGTTGCGTCACTTGATGCGCGGTGTCAAGGACCAGCTTTTTGCTGGCCTCGTGCGAAGCCCTCCGAAGACGGTCGCGGAGTTCTTGTCCAAGGCCGTGACAATGGAAAAAATGCTGCAGCAGCGATCCAGCCAAGACGACAGGCAAGTCAGTGGCATGTTTACTGCGGACATTTTCACCGCCACTAGTACCAACAACGACTGTCTACGTGAACTCATCCGTGATATAGTAAGTGAAGAGTTACAAAAGGCTGGTGTAACACCTGATCCTACAGTTAGCTATATTGCAACTGTGATCAAGGTTGAGCTGCACCAGGCCCTCCGGGACACCTTGCCTCCTGATACAGCTGTGCCAGCTCCAGCTGAATACCGTCGTGAGATAACCTATGCGGAAGCCTTGAAACGCCCTGCTGCATCGCCCGCCATTATTGGTCCATCCTGTTCCTACTGTTTCACTACAGTCAGCGCAGCACATACCGTACTACGAAGGCACGTACACGCTACCACCGTTGGCCTTTGTCTCTGGTGCTTCTGTCGCCCATCGTTCAGTGCAACCAGTTCTGTACATCGACGATCGGCGTTCGTCTCCTCGGAAGTCTGATGTTTGGCGCACACCTGATCGCCGGCCTCTGTGCTTTCACTGCGGAGAAGCTGATCACTTGTACCGCCAGTGCCCATATCGCCGTCTTGGGCTTCGCGGCTTCTCTGCGTACTCACCGCCACCTCGTTACAGCCAGAGACCGCGAGACATCGAAAACTACCTCTCCCAGCAGCATGCACCACCGTCTGCCGGGCGCCAGTCACGCTCGCCATCACCGAGGCGATTTTCATCAACGCCCAAGCGGTATTCTACCACACGGTCTCCCAGCCCCCCCGGGAAAAGTAGCCCAAGCGACCTCTGGGGGCGGGGTCGCTGAACTTCGAAGCGCTGAAGAACTCCTATTGACGCTGAACTGTACAGAAACCGGTCCGACATCACATACTGCTGCAAAGGACGGCCGACTTTCACTCGACATAGCAGTGACAATTGATGGTTGTGCAATTATAGCGTTAGTGGACACCGGCATAGACTATTCCATACTGAGCGGGAAACTGACAACGCAGCTAAAAAAAGTCATCACGCCGTGGCATAACTCGCAGATTCGGACAGCTGGTGGCCACGTCGTTACTCCACTGGGTGCCTGCACAACTAGAGTGCAGATTCAAGGGTATACATTCGTAGCAAGCTGCCTTGTTCTACGCGAATGTTCCCGTGACGTCATTCTAGGAGTTGACTTTATACAGCAAAATGGAGCTATCATTCATCTGCAAGAGCGCCGCGTCACGTTCTCAGCCCAGCGAGCAATCAACGTGCAGGATGGTGGAAGGCGTGTCGACGTACTCCGTATTTCTGAACAGAGCGTTACGCTTCCTCCACGAGCAAGTGTTCTAGTCGACGTAACATGCTGTGGTTTGGGCGATGGCGATGTGGTGGCTGAGACAAATTTAGAACACCTCCTGCAGCAAGGCATTTGTGTAGCTAGAAGTGTAATACTTCTTCGTGATGGCCGATATGAATCGCTCGTAACCAACTTTAGCGACGAGCATCGACATCTTTTCCGTGGCACTTCGATAGCGCTTGCCCACGAAGTAGCAAACGTCACCAACTGTCTCATGTCGGAACTAGTGGATACCGCCGACACGTCAATGAGTAATATTGACATCAATCCTTATCTTTCCACCGTTAACCAGACTGCGCTACGAGCGCTCTTGTTCGAGTTCAGGTCTTGCTTCGCAAGTTGCTCAAAGATCGGCGAGACGTCCATGACTCAACACAGAATCATCACGTACGAGGACGCACGCCGGATACACCAGAACCCCTACCGCGTTTCGGCCAAAGAACGTGAAGCGATACGTACGCAAGTCAGCGAGATGCTTGACGATGGCGTTATTGAACCATCTAACAGCCCGTGGTCATCTCCAGTCGCACTTTTCAAAATGAACGGATCGCTACGCTTCTGCGTCGACTACCGAAAGCTTAACAACGTGACGAAAAAGAATGTGTATCCGCTGCCGCGTATCGACGATTCACTGGAGAGACTTCGTCGTGCCCATTATTTCACTTCTCTTGATCTCAAAAGCGGGTATTGGCCAATCGAGGTAGATCAGCGAGACCGTGAGAAAACAGCCTTCGTGACTCCAGGCGGCCTACACCGATTTCGCATGCTCCCTTTTGGCTTGTGTTCAGCACCCGCAACTTTCTAGCGAATGATGGACACTGTCCTCACTGGGCTCAAGTGGCAGACTTGTATTGTCTACCTTGATGATGTGGTGGTCTTCTCGACCACGTTTGAGCAGCACCTTCACGGCCTGTGCAGCGTGCTGGAGGCTATCCGATTGGCAGACCTCACACTAAAGCCACATAAGTGCCACTTCGGCTATAAAGAGCTAAAATTTCTTGGACATTTAGTTAGCGCCAAAGTAATCCGGCCCGATCCGGACAAGCTTGCCGCTGTTGCCGAATTACCAGCTCCTGTCGATAAAAAAGCAATCCGGCGCTTCCTTGGTTTGTGCGCCTACTATCGTCGGTTCATTCTTGGCTTTTCACCGATAGCAGAACCTCTGACTCGTCTCACAAGGGACGACACGCCGTTTGTCTGGGAAAACGAGCAACAAGCAGCTTTTGATGAGCTGCAACAGCGCATGCAATCAGCGCCCGTTCTTGCTCATTTCGACGATGATGCTGACACGGAGGTCTATACCGACGCTAGTAACATTGGGCTTTGTGCAGTGCTCGTTCAGCGTCAAGAAGACATCAAAAAAGTGATAGCCTACACCAGCCGCTCTCTATCCCGTGCCGAGGCAAATTATTCCACTACGGAGAAAGAGTGCCTCGCAGTCGTGTGGGCAATCACCAAGTTCCGCCCGTACCTTTATGGTCGTCCCTTGAAGATAGTGACGGACCATCACGCGCTCTGTTGATTGGCAAGCCTGCGCGACCCTTCAGGTTAGCTAGCACGGTGGAGCTTGCGGCTGCAGGAATTTGACGTCACCATCGTCCATAAGTGCGGCCGTAAGCATGAAGACGCTGACACACTGTCACGCGCACCCCTTCATGTCGTCAGTCAGGAAGCAGAGGAAGACGAAGGCTTTCTGGGCGCCGTTAGTGCATCAGACTTGAGAAAACGGCAGCGAGATGATGCAGAGATTCGTCCAATCATTGATCCGTTAGAGGGCCAGAACGCAATCATACCACGTCATTTATCCCGCTCGTTGACGTCGTTCTGTCTACGAGACGGTGTGCTCTACAAGAAGAACGCTCGTTCGAACAATCGCTCTTACCTCCTGGTGGTTCCTCGAGACATGCGAGACGACGTCCTCTTCGCTTGCAATGACGAACCCACATCCGGTCACCTGGGCTACTCAAGGACACTTGCCAGAGTGAGCGAGAGGTACTATTGGCCAGGACTTTCAGCAAGCGTCAAGAAGTACGTCAAGAGCTCTCGGGAATGTCAGTGCCGAAAGCAACCATCTGTTAAGCCAGCTGGTTTGCTTCAGCCCATTGAAGCACCCTGCACGTCGTTCGACCAAGTCGGCATGGACATTCTCGGGCCATTTTCCCTGTCTGCGGACAGCAACAAATGGGCGATTGTCGCGATCGACTATTTGACACGCTACGCTGAGACGCAGGCGATCCCACGAGCCACGACTTCTGAGGTAGCACACTTTTTCATGCGCCACATCGTGTTACGACACAGTGCTCCTTCCAGTATAATAACGGACACAGGGAGGGCATTCACGGCGCATCTTACGGACGAAGTTTTCAAACTGAGCAACACCAGACACCGAAGGACAACTGCGTACCACCCGCAAACCAACGGACTTACCGAACGACTGAATAATACCCTCGCAGACATGATCTCAATGCACATCGACGTACAGCACAAAACATGGGACCGGATCTTACCTTACGTGACCTTCGCGTATAATATCGCCATGCAAGGGACCACGCGATTCACGCCATTTCGGCTTCTCTACGGCCGCGAAGTGCAGACCATGCTAGACTCAATGCTACCGTGTCAAGACGAAGACGAGTTGGCAACTGACACCGAAGAATTCGCAGAGCGTGCTGAGGAAGCCCGGCAGCTCACGCGACTGCACATCAGCCAGCAACAGCGGGAAGATGCACGACGCTATAACACCCGCCACAGAGAAGTGCCCCGGAGATCAAGTTTGGGTGTGGACGCCCGTCTGCCGCCGTGGCCTTAGTGAAAATTTACTGAGCCGGTATTTGACCCATATAAAGTGTTACGCCGCGTTAGTGACGTGAACTACAAAGTGGTTCCGGACTCAACACCCCATGCACAGAGCAGGACACGACTGAGGCCGGACGTCGTTCATGTGTTGCGCATGAAACAATTTATTGCGCCTTGTTCGTAACTTTTCCTTTACCGTACAGCATTCTTTGTGTTTTTTGTTTATTTTTGTGAACTTGCTTTCTCGTTCATTGACGTTTCCTATATTGGCACGCTCTTCGATTTCTACTTTCACTTTATTCGATTTTCCGAGTTTTTCTCACGTGCCTATGTAGTAGCATCGCGGTGCTGCTATGTACTTTTTTTTTCCTCTTTTTGGTATTGTTTTTTTTCTTTTCAGTAGGGGGGGATAATGCCACCAGCACGTAGTGGGTTGACAGCATGAGCGGTTCTCAATATGGAGGAATAAAGAAGATCGCGCGCTTCTTCTCTGCTCGAGAGCCAGCCACGACTAACACATCGTCCTAGTGCTAGCTACCTGGTGGTTTAATAAATCCCCCAGTACTTGTGACTCATCGTGACAATACGTTTTCCAGCGCCACCGCCGAAACCCCCACTCCCACCGAACATGCCGACCTGCCTAATCTTGTGCATAAATCTGGAATTTTTCAGGTGTGTCGCAACCTTAACTAGGCCACACGCCGCAAGTCAAATATTATGTTGACACCGGCCTACACCAGCCATTGCGTCAAAGACCATACCGTATCCCCACTGAATAGCGTTGCGTCATCAATGATCAAGTTGAAGATATTGCTACGTGCCAGTGCATGGAGCTGAAGAAGACGAAGCAGATAGACTGGCACGAGCTAATCTGTTTGGCTGGCGCTGCTCGCCTAGCCGTCTGTAAATACATCGGTGACTACCCCTCTGAGTCAGTCTCCTTCACGTAACATATTTGGTGGAGGTGCGGGGTGAGATCCGTGAGCTTTTTGGCAACATCTCTGGTCGTCGTGAAGCTGCGAAAAATGAGTTGTTGACTCGCGCACAATCTTCCACGGAGCCCTACATCGGTTATATTCAGGCTGTCCTTTCACTATGCCGCCAAGCTGACGAAAATATGTCTGAACCTGAAAAAGTTGCCCATATCCTAAAGGGTATCGCCGATGATGCGTTCAACTTGTTGGTATTCAACAATGTGTCGTCTGTTGATGCCATCATTCAAGAATGCCGCCGGTTCCAACAAGCTAAAAGCAGACGCATCTCCCATCAGTTCCAGCGCCTCCCGAACACCACTGCGACGTCCTCATGTCTCGACACATATCATCCACCAGACAACTGTGACAACTTGACGCGAATCGTCAGGCGGGAGCTTGAAGCGGCTGCTCCAGCTAAGGTGGGAACAACGTCCGTCCCCTGACCCCTCTCCGCCAATTACGTTGCCTCTCATTCAAGCAGTCGTCCGGCAGGAAATCGCCAGCTTGGGAATTCACTCTATCTCACCGCCTACCCGCACCGACTACCAGCCCCGATACACGCCTGCACGTCCCTTCCCGACCGGCTCTCCCTCAACGTTCCGTAATCCGTCCGCATGGCGAACACACGATGACAAGCCGATATGCTTCTCGTGTCACAGAATCGGGCACATTTCTCGCCATTGCAGAAGTCGCTGGGGTCCTCCTGCACAACCGTCCTCTCGTCCCTTATATGCACGTCCTGCCTATCGCCATGAGACCAACCGCGACCATTTTGCCCAGGAACCTGCTTCTGAACGCCGCTACTCCCGCTCTCCATCCCCCCAACGTCGCCAGTCTCGTTCTCCACAGCCCCGCCGACCATCTTCCCCCGCCTTCCCACGAGGTTCTCCGACGGAAAACTAAGCGTTGCAGCCCCCGGAGGTGGCGCTGCATCGCTCGGACTGACCGAAAATTCTCTTTTGACGATACCGACAAATCGGAACCTCATAGACGTACAAGTAGACGGCCTACATGTCACTGCTCTTGTCGACACCGGCGCCCAACTTTCCGTGATGACGAGTGATTTTCGCCGCAAGCTCAAGAAGGTTCTCACACCTGCGACCACCCAGTTCGTCCGTGTTGCGGATGGTGGCATAGCATCGATCGTTGGAATGTGCTCCGCTCGTGTGAGCATTGCGGATCGGCACACAGTTGTTCTCTTCACCGTCCTTGATAAATGCCCCCACGACGTAATCTTAGGCCTCGACTTCCTATCCGCGCATTCTGCCCTCATAGACTGTTCGACCAGTACGCTCCGTCTACACTTGCCCGCAACAGAACCTCTTACACAACGGCCGAGTCGCCTCTGCACAACGGGACACGCGCGCCTCCCTCCACAGACACTGACCTACATAGAGCTCGTCTCAATACCACCAGTTCCCGACGGTGACTATGTTCTGACCCCTATCACCGATGTTCTCATAAGCCGTGGCATTACATTACCGCACACCATTCTGTCCGTCGCAGGAAATTCTACGTGCCTCCCAGTTGTCAACTTTAGCTTGACACCTCAAGTTTTGCCGCAAGGGTTGTCTTTAGCGTTGCTCTGCACCTTAGAAGACAATGCGGTAGATGTTTTCGCGATGGCCGCCCCTTCTGAACCCCACGCTCAACATCAGTCTGTCACTTGCTCCGACAGCGCTATTACTTCGATGATCGCTTCCAACTTAACACCGCAGCAGACTGATGAGCTCCACCGGGTTCTGCTGTCCTACATCGACGTATTTGACATCAGCGGCCGTCCGTTGGGGAAAGCTACCGGTATGAGCCACCGCATAAACACTGGTAATGAGCATCCTATTCATAGGCGCCCATATCGGGTGTCGGCGGCCGAGCGTCACATCATCCAAAGTGAGGTCGACAAAATGCTCACCAAGGACATCATTGAGCCATCTTGCAGTTCTTGGGCTTCTCCTGTAGTGCTAGTCCGCAAGAAAGACGGTGCATGGCGTTTCTGTGTGGATTATCGACACCTAAACAAAATTACCAAAAAAGACGTCTACCCTCTGCCACGAATAGATGATGCGCTTGATTACCTCTATGGGTCCCACTATTTTTCCTCCATAGACCTTCGTTCCGGCTACTGGCAGATAGAGGTAGATGAAATGGACCGTGAAAAGACTGCATTCATCACCCCCGATGGCCTATATCAGTTCAAGGTCATGCCCTTCGGCCTTTGTAACGCTCCAGCCACCTTCGAACGAATGATGGACTCCCTGCTCAGAGGATTCAAATGGTCCACATGTTTGTGCTACTTGGACGACGTCATCGTCTTTTCACCAACGTTTGAAACTCACATAGAGCGCCTCTCAGCCATCCTGGGAATCTTCCGTCGCGCTGGCCTGCAGCTCAACTCGTCCAAATGTCACTTTGGACGCCATCAAATCACAGTGCTTGGCCATTTAGTAGACGCCAACGGTGTACAACCAGACCCGGCAAAAATCAGCGCCGTCAAAAACTTTCCTGTACCACGATCTGCGAAGGATGTACGCAGCTTTATCGGACTATGCTCCTACTTCCGACGCTTCGTGAAAAATTTTGCGCACATAGCGAGGCCGCTTATGCAGCTCCTCAAGAAAGAAGTCCCGTTTTCATGGGGCTCCGAAGAGGCTTCTGCGTTCTCGACTCTCGTCGCTCTTCTCACTACCCCTCCGATTCTGGCACACTTCAACCCTGCTGCCCCTACGGAAATCCGTACAGATGCAAGTGGGCATGGCATTGGTGCAGTGCTGGCTCAGAAACAATATGGCCATGATTGCGTTATTGCATATGCCAGCCGCCTCCTATCCGCCCCTGAACGTAACTATTCGATAACAGAGCGTGAGTGCTTGGCTCTTGTATGGGCGGTAGCGAAATTTCGACCTTATCTATACGGACGCCCATTTTCGGTAGTTACCGACCACCACGCACTCTGCTGGCTGAACTCTCTGAAAGATCCATCAGGCCGCCTTGGTCGCTGGGCTTTGCGCCTCCAAGAGTTTTCCTATTCGGTGGTCTACAAATCTGGCCACCTACACCGTGATGCCGATTGCCTCTCCCGGTACCCTGTCGACGATCCTGAGGACACTGACGAGCCCACGGAGAACTCTATCTTGTCAGTGTCCGACTTCCTTAATATTGGGGAAGAACAGAAGCGTGATCCAGAGCTGCTTGACATCATCAGCCGTATGGAATCCTCCACAAATGATGCTTCCGTCCGCTACTTTGTCATTCAAAAGGGTGTGCTATACCGTCGCAATTTCCGACTAGACGGGCCCGACCTTCTCATTGTTGTGCCTAAGCATTTGCGCCGCTGTGTTCTCACCGAACTTCACGACGCTCCCACGGCTGGACACCTTGGCGTATCCCGCACGTACGAGCGCGTCCGGCGCCGTTTTTTCTGGCCAGGCCTTGCTCGTTCGGTACGCCGATACGTCGCCACATGTGACCTATGCCAACGTCGTAAGACACCATCGCTGCTACCCGCTGGCCATCTTCAACCAATTGACATACCCGCGGAACCATTTTACCGTGTTGGGTTAGACCTGCTTGGTCCTTTTCCCACATCAACATTGGGAAACAAATGGATAGCCGTTATCACAGACTACGCTACACGCTACGCTATTACGCGAGCTCTACCGACCAGCTGTGCAACCGACGTCGCTGACTTCTTGTTACGGGACGTTATATTGATTCACGGTGCGCCGAGACAGCTTCTCACAGACCGTGGCCGTACATTTTTATCCCAAGTCATCGCCGACATTCTGCGTTCTTGTTCGACGCAACACACACTGACAACCGCTTACCACCCTCAAACAAACGGCCTTACGGAACGATTTAACCGCACTTTAACAAATATGCTCGCTATGTACGTGTCGCCCGACCACCGAGACTGGGACCTTGCCTTACCCTACGCAACTTTCGCGTATAATTCATCCCGTCACGACACAGCGGGCTTTTCGCCGTTCTACTTATTGTACGGAAGAGAGCCGACTTTACCACTGGACACAGTCATCTCAGCTCACACCTCGTCCACCAGCGAGTATGCCCGCGACGCGATTGCGCGAGCCGATCATGCCCGTCAGCTCGCTCGCGCTCGGCTGATGGCGTCGCAAACCAACCAATGCCGTCGGTACGATGCGGAACATAGAGACGTACATTTCGCTCCCGGTATCCTCGTTTTACTCTGGTCCCCTCATCGCTGGGCCTATCCGAAAAACTTCTGTCTCATTACACGGGACCCTATCGTATATTGCGTCAAGTAACACCTGTCACCTATGAGATCAGCCCCATCTGCCCATCATCATCTACTATGCGGCCCAGTGATATCGTACACGTCTCGCGGATCAAGCCCTACAATAATGCGTCAGATAACGACCTTTAAAGCACCGGGACGGTGCCTCCGCCGCCGGGGGTCATGCTACGTGCCAGTGCATGGAGCTGAAGAAGACGAAGCAGATAGACTGGCACGAGCTAATCTGTTTGGCTGGCGCTGCTCGCCTAACCGTCTGTAAATACATCGGTGACTACCCCTCTGAGTCAGTCTCCTTCACGTAACAATATGCTCCGTAGAGACGTCATTCGACCATCTCACAGTCCCCACGCGTCTCTTGTCGTCCTGGTGCGTAAGGAAGACGGATCTATCTGATTTTGCCTGGACTATCTTCGTTTGAATAAGATAACCCGCATGGACGTATATATCCTTTGCCGCGCATTGATGACGCCATTGACACCCTTCATGGAGCGAAATTCTTCTCGTCGCTAAATTTGCGGTCTGGCTACTGGCAAGTTTCAATGGCTGAGGCCGATCGCCAAAAAAACTACATTTATTACACCTGACGGACTATACGAGTTTAACGTCATGCCCTTTGGGCTTTGTAACGTGCCTACCACGTTTGAACAACTTATGAATAATACGCTTCGCGGCCTCAAGTGGAATATGTGCCTCTGCAATCTCGACAATGTCGAGGTTTTCTCGCACGACTTTTCTACGAACCTCCTTCGCCTCAGACACGGCTTGACTTGTCTGACCTACGCTGGCCTGCAGCTTAACCTAAAAAAATGCCGCTTCGCTGTACGCGAGCTCGTCATCGTAGGCCATATTGTGTCCAAGCACGGCGTATAACCTGACCCAGCAAATCATCGAGCAGTCGCAGAATTTCCCAAGCCGACGACCATAAAGGAACTTCGCAGTTTTGTTGGCCCATGCTCTTATTTCCGGCGCTTTGTTCGCAATTTCACATCCATGATGTCACCATTAACCCAGCTTCTTCGCAGTGACGTGAACCTCATCTCCTGGTCCCCTGCATGTTACGTTGCCTTCACTACTCTGCGCCGTCTGCTTTCCTCCCCACCTATTCTTCGCCACTTCGACCCGACGGCTCCTACCGAAGTGCACACCGACGCTAGCGGCGATGGGCTAGGCGCTGTTTTTGTAGCATACGCCGGCCGCACTCTGACGAAAGCCGAAACTAATTACAGTGTGCAGAAAAAGAGTGTGACTCTGATGTGAGCGCTTGGAATGCTCCGGCCGTACTTATACGGCCGCCCGTTCGATCTAGTAGCTGATCACCATGCGCTTTGCTGGCTCTCCACGCTGAAAGACTCTTCTGGCGATGAGCAGTCCGCATCCAGGAGTACGACATTCGCGTCGTTTACCACTGCGGACGCAAACACTCTGACGCTGACGCCCTGTCCCGCTCACCTTTGCCACCAGATCCGACGTGCGGAAACACTTGCCTCCAGACCTTGTCATCGCAAAATCTTGACTCGATTGCCACCGAACCTCGTGATTCATGGATCGCATCTCTTCTCGAATATCTATCCGGCACGCCCAACCTTCCGGTATCTCAATCTCTCCGACGTCATGCTTTCCGATTTGCCATCCGCGATCAACTTCTTCATCGTCGCAAATACACTCCGGATGGCCGCCAGAGGCTACTGGTCCTTCCCCGCAATTTACGTCGTGAAGAGAGGCGCAAGTATGCGCCTCTCTTCACGACGATTCACAATTCAACCACGCCGGGGTGTTTAAAACATATCAACGCCTTCGCCATTGCTATTACTGGCGCGGCATACACACTTTTGTACGCAAGTTCGTGCAGATCTGTCCTGACTGCCAGTGACACAAATCAACACCGCTACGTGTGACTGGCGAATTGCAGCCACTTCCGTGCCCTGCCAAGTCATTTGATCACGTTGGCGTTTACCTCTACGGCCCCCTTCCATTGACACCAGATGGCAATCGGTGGATCATCGTGGTGGTCGACCATCTAACATGCTACGCCGAAAGAGCTGCTTTGTCAAGTGCTACCGCTCAGGATGTCGCCTCTTTCATTTTACGTCGCTTTATCCTTCGACATGGCACATTTCGAGAGCTCCTTAGTGACAGAGGCCGCGCTTTCCCCTCCGAGTTCATCGAAGATCTGCTTTCGGAATGCCACGTCATTCACCTGAAAATGACAGCATACCACCCGCAGGCTAACGGGCTAACGGAACGGTTTAACTGAATGCTGGGTGATATGCTCCCAGTGTACATGGTATCTGATCATAGCAACTGAGAACGTGTTCTTCCATACGTCACATTCGCATATAATACTTCAATACAAATACACACAGGATTTTCACCTCTCTTTCTTCTTTACGGACGCGACCCTTCCCATACAATTGATACTCCATTTCCCTACAATCCTGACGATTCCGAGTGTTCATCTCCGATGCTCCTCGATGAGCCGAAGAATGCGGTCAGCTCACTCGTGCGTTCGCCTCGGAGGAGCAGCAACGCCAGAAAGAAAACCGTAGCACCTCTCTTCAAGATCCCAGCTATGCCCCAGGGTCTATTGTGTGGCTTTCCATCCCATACCAAACTCCGGGACTCTCATCGAAACTTGTCCCTCGTTACGAGGGGCCTTACCCCGTTTTAGAGAAAACCTCTCCGGTTAATTGCCTAATTGGGCAAGTTTCCTGATCGGATGATATGTGCCGGCGTGCACGTGACATCGTCCATGTTTCCCGCCTGAAACCGTATCATGAGCCTTTCCCTAAAACTTTTTAGGTCGCCAGGTTGACTCCTTTCACAGCGGGGGCGATTGTGAAGAAGAAGATGTGCCTGCGGCAAGCAGCATCGCCAACGTCCAGCTCTCTCGGCTCGTGCTTCGGTTCGTTGCTGCTGTGCCTATCGCTGGAGGGTTCTTCACGCTTTCTCGTCGCTGTCCTTAACGGCTAATAAATCTCTTCACCATATATATATATATATATATATATATATATATATATATATATATATATATATACGCTTCGCCTTCGCACGCCTCAGGGAGGCAGCGTCTGCCAGCAAGTTTCTGTGTTTCAAAAAAGAAATGATTGTGAACGCTACAAACCTGTAGAACCAGTATCTATGCAACAAGCACAATAACGAACAAACCACAAATGAGAACATACAAGAAACCTTCAAGCAAATGTGTCCAAGTCTACAGGGTGTCCCTAGCACGTGTTACTAATCCCTGCATCAACTACATATAAGCACTGCTCACAATATGCGCAGTGTATATGATAATATATGTACAGACTTGGTGAAGATGTTAGCAAATAAAACAGGTATCGAGATGCGTGTAATTTACATATTTACAGCGTTAGAAAGAAGTGTGCATATGTACAAAAACACCCACGCATACGGGGCATACCCCAAGACATAGAAATAGTAAATACCCCAAGACATAGAAATCGCATGTACTAATCAGACACTAACAGGTAAACTGGCTATAGGATCCAGGCCAGGTAGAAAACCGACCGAAGGTCTCGATCAACTACGGACAGGAAGCGGTCCTACCATTAGTAAAGATATTCATCCTCCTCAAGAAAGAACCATTCCTCTGACAGAAATGATAGTAGTTCAGAATATGAGCGCCCCAAAATTGGAAAGACAGCACGACCACGATGACCTAAAGCAACAGCTTTGCACCAATCTCCACAAACAAAAAAAAGACAGATCCCACATGGGGTGGGAATCGCTGATATGCGTGTCATGATTAGCATCTTTGGATGTGTCGTTTACCTTCGTCATCTATTCATATCACGTGATACCAAATGTAGTATATGTGGAGTTAGCGAAATGGCCGCGAGCACGCTATAAGCTTGGTATATTGTCAAGTTCTTACAAAACACGCGTCTCAGGATTATTATGTTTGCACCAGTCAAATATTTGGTCATCCATTGACATCACGTAACACCAAATTTGGTATATATGAAGCTGGCAAAATGTCCGCGAGCGTATCATGAAGGACTCAGTATACTCTAATGTAGCGTTGACGCTGGGCACAGCAATGCTACTTGAGCAAAACGCGAACACTCTAGTCTGACGCCAGGTGCGAGCAGCGTCCGTTGGCGCGGCCCGACGGCAACCGGCGCCACATGCAACATGCTGCAATTCACGCCGATGCGTTACCCAGACAACACAGTCTCCCTGTTTTCGTGACAGATGGACGCCGGACACGCTGAAACGTGCGCGCGTCAAAGAAACGCAGCGCGACGCGCGCCTGCGATTGTATGGCACCTGGCGTGGCAACGACCGCGCCGTGAAGTGACGAAATCAACGCCGGCTAGCACGCACACCGCGTCATGACGAAATGTATTGGTGCCTTGACTGTGGCATGCAGTCATGTTCTCACATGATACGCATCTTATGATTATTATTTTGCACCAGTCACATACCTTTGTCATTCATTGGCGTTACGTAATACCAAAATTTGCATATGTGAAGCTAGCGAAACAGCCGCGAGCGCATCATCAGTATGGTATTTAGTCATGTTACATGACGCGCATGTCGTGATTATCATGTTTTGATGTATAGCCTATGTCGGCCTTTCGCGTCATACCAAAATAGGTACACTTGAAGCTAGCGAAACAGCCACAAGCGCATCATGAGCGTAGCATGTAGTCATATTGCTACATGACACGCATCTCATGTTTATCATGTCTTCACAAGTATCACACCTTGTTCATCCATTCACGTACTTTAATACCAAATTTTGTATATGGGACACTAGCGAAATGGCCGTGAGCACATTATGAGCGTGGCATGCAGTCATGTTGTTACAAGACACATATGTCATGTTTTCATGTTAGATTCTGTTAGAATCATGCCATACCATACCAGTTTTGCAACTTTCCATGTGAACGAAACCACCGCAAGAGCAGTAGATCATGAAATGTAAATCATGGCATTCATGACACACATGTCAAGATTTTCATGTTCTGACTAATCAAATATTTTCTCCATTCAATAACTTTAAGTCATAAGTTTGGTATCGATAGCATTATCGAAATGGAAAGAAGAGCCCGAAGCCGTAGGCGGACAAATAGATACATACATAGATATAGATACATACATAGATAAATAGATAAATAGATAGATAAATAGATAAATAAATAGATAAATAGATAAATAAATAGATAAACAGATAAATAAATAGATAAATAGATAGATAGATAGATAAATAGATAAATAAATAGATAAATAAATAGATAGATAGATAGATAGATAGATAGATAGATAGATAGATAGATAGATAGATAGATAGATAGATAGATAGATAGATACGTTCAAGACGTCGAAGTTGGCTAAGATATGCTTTGCATTTAGGAGCTCCCAAAGCTATCAAAAGGCGCGAAAAGTGACTACGCGAGCTGTGACCAAATGTGACAGCGAATAACACCTAGGCCTCGGAAATCAGTGTGAACGTTCTTCCACAACATCTTTGCAATGACACATTGCAACAGCATATGCTGGTTATATTTTTGTAACAGGCAGTTAGGACAAGCGGAAGACAGGACCATGCCCCACTTCTCTAGCCTGTCTTGTGTTTGGAGTACTCTCCATCCGATCCGCCACAAGTCACGGAGATGGCCTGGCAAAAACGATGCCGTAATAGCGTTCAATGAGACATGTTTAAATCGAGCTTGACGGGCTAGAGGAACCAGAGGATGCAGAAGAGCTGCTGTTGTATCTAAAATATCGCTTTCTAGAATGTTCACATGGGGACAAACCTGCTGCGTGTTTCGATAAAATGCTACTGCTGTGGAGTAAAATGCAGGCACGTTAAGGGCTTGCGGTGCACAATTAAGCTGTGTATCTGGTAGTAAATAGCGCAACTTTTTACTTAAGAAATAGCTGGCAAGATCATGCGCAGGGCTCTGATTGCCGTGAAACAAGCGAAGAATCGCAGGGTAAGTAGTAGTAGTAGTAGTAGTAGTAAACATTTAATTAGAAAACAAAAACAGAGGTTGGGTAAGCAGCCGGTAGCTAACAGACATGATTGAGAATGTAAATCCACTGCCATTGCACGGTCGCCCAAGTGCTGCTCGGCAAACAAGCTCTGTTACACCTGACCAAAGCCCAGCGGCCGTGGTCTAGTGGCTAAGGTACTTGGCTGCTGACCCGCAGGTAACGGGATCGAATTCCGGCTGCGGCGGCTGCATTTTTGATGGAGGCAAAAATGTAGGCCCGTGTGCTAAGATTTCGGCGCACGATAAAAAACCCCAGGTGGTCAAAATGTCTGGAGCCCTTCACTACGGCGTTTCTTATAATTATATGGTGGTTTTGGGACATTAAACTACACATAACAAGTAATAAATCAATCAATCAATGCACCTGACCGAAAAACTGAGCCACTGAGGGGTTTCAACGACCTAGTTATTTGTAATGGGGGCTGTACGATATCAGATATGGACAGTCTGTGCAGAGTGCCTCATTTCAAGCATTGGGAAATACTCTTGTGCTTACTGGTCATGTCTTTCTACATCTTTCACTACTGAATCCCACAAGGAGGCTGCAGCATATTATGATATGCCATAGCAGGTATAATCAAGTACCAGAATGCGAATGGAGTCACTTTTTTGAAGAGCAAAAAATGCACTTAGGCAGGCGTCTGGGAAAATATTGAAAAAATATCCACATTTTGAAAATTTTAACACAGCACCTGAAAAAAGTCCCATACTCAAGCAAAAAGTCGTATGCTATGGGATAAACAGCCCGCGGTCTACCAATACAACTTGATGTCATCAGCAAAAGCTGTCACCTTCACGGTACCACTTCCTGGTAGTGAAATCCTCCAATGTATAGATCACAATTACCGAGTGAAGGAATCGTTCGAGGCTGATAAGTACCCTTCATTCCACATTTTATTTTCTTTATACATGTCGTTTCTTCAGTGGGCCCTGCGACACTTTTTCTACGTGGTAAAAATAGCGGCCAATCGGTAGTCGAGGCTCCGAGAATACGCAAGCCCTACATTATAGTCCAAGTTCAAGGGTTGCTGTTTGAATTGCTGTATGATTTGAATGTATTGATGTTTGACATTCTTAGTATGTCCCACCCCTGTAACAGCCGAAAGGCTAACAGTATTTGGAAAATAAAAAAATAAATAACGCAGCACGCGTTAAAGTACCTACAATTACCTGTCAGCAGCTTAATGGCGCTTCATCTTCTCTTTACAAAATGATGCCATATATTGAATTAACCATGTCATATGCTACAATACACGGCCATTTTTGGCTGATTTCAGCATCGTGGTGAGGGTAGTTACTGCGCCCGTCACGGGACGCCGCCACGTGTCTCCACGAACACTCGCGATCACTCCGAAGGTAAAGCGCGCGTTTAGAGAAAACAAAAAACTCTAAAGGTCGTGATGGGCCACATGCCAGGATTTTTTTCCCCGTGATACTCTTCCTTGCTCGGCGCACTCGTTGGGACCAGAGAAGACAGATGGCCATACCCGTGTATGAAATACGTCTCACACAGGTCATGCTTTAATTCTAAAAAGAGAATTTGCGGTGGTCGATATTTGAGGCATCAAATTCTTTTCTTGTTACTTCGAAAAGTGTTATGGGGTGCCTTCAAGCTATTGGGTCAGCAAACTTTCAATCATACATTCTATATGATACGCACTGTATTCTTTAAGATATGTTTGGTTCCTTTTTATTTAGACTTCATTTAGTACTCCTCTCTGCAACCCAATTGTTTGTGCAGACTTAGTGGAGGTTTTCTAAACAAAAGCAACAATCAATATATAATAAGCACGTTTGCATGAAGCGTTCGTTTTATGCATCGCTCACTGTCACCTTACCATTTGCTTTACTTTTGTCCATGGTGTTTGTCCTAAGAAAACGTCATCAATTTTGACTGTAGTGACGCAGTAGTTATCCTGTAAGCACTCGACCAAAGGGTCGACCAGGGCCTCATGACCGATTGCAGGAGGTGGCACCTCGAAGCTGTACACACGCCGATTGTTGGTTAGCCAGTTGGTCAAGAGTGCCCAGTCACTATTCTTCACGAAGAATCCTACAAATAAAACAGGCAAATAAAAGGGGCTAATATGTGACTGTGCAGCTCAAACACAAATTGTGGCCCTGAATTACACATCATTGTCATAATTGATATTACCCAAAAGAGCTATATATTATTTGAGAGCTAGCCGTTTTACTAGACTATTTGTAACGAAGTGTAAGGAACTTGAGAGTGGTAAGACAGATGCCTAATTCGTGGTCAAATATATTTGCGAATGAAATGTGTTATTGATCTCGGCAAGCTGGCATGTTCCAGCAGACCAGAGGTTAGCAGCTCTATATGTGCACCGACATGTCGCTAAAAACGTAGGTTTAGCAAAAAATGTTTCAATAATTTAACTGTCGCATTTCACGGGTTGGTGATCCTAGAGTTTAGTCATTTCAAAACGCCGACACTTAAAAGACAATAGCCAAATGTTCTCCAATTCTTCGTGAATATCTTTTTTGTTTATTATGCAGATCTGTTCATAGTACCAGATGCCCCGTAGGCATGGCACTGAACTGAGCTTGATTTTGGTAAAATAAAATTAAAAGTCAGATGAATTAATCTTGGCCGTTTTTCTTGTGTGCTGTGTTTTGCCCCTTTCCCCTCACACTCCTTCGTTTTCATTTTAGTATTTAGATATGCATACTGGGAATAAAGTAAGCACATCAAATTGTGGTTACAGTAATAATAGCTATCAAAATGGCTGATTTAGACTCGTGACCTCCCAACGGAGAACGTTTGGTGGAAACAAAATTTTGAGGCAACCTTGAAATCTTCTCTTGAATCACTGTACAATCCGTGTGTAGCTGCCTCAAACGAGATTCACACCAGTTGTACTCCGCTAAAATAAACCGAGACCTTGGACGCTATCTGCGAGAGCGTTCTATCAACTTCGCACAAATACCGTGTAAACATATATGTCAATCAGAGCGGAATACTAGCCGTCTAGCTATGAGACTGACACGTACAATTTTAGCTTTTATACAGGTTACTGATACTGGTTAACTGCAGTGTATATACTATTGCTCGCGCTTGCTGTATGGCGCGATCTTTATACATTCCTTTGGTTTAGCTGCATTAGATTGCACGAAGTCTGTTAATTAAGCTCGCCATAAAGCTGCATAAGTTGGCTCTCACTAGGGGAAAAGCCTGAACTGAGAGGCAAAGGCTAGATGGGCTGCAGTTTCTGGTTTCTTCTTGTCTCAAACGCAGTTCAGTTAGAACCTACTTATATGCTGCGTTTTGAAATCGTGTCATAGTTACGACGATATTAGTAGCACTTCGTAAAACTGTGTTGCTTGTCCTGACAGGAAAGTAACAAACATTATTCAGCCCATATTCACCGCATACACGAAATCCTTAAAACAGATAGGGAGATGCCGTCCACAGTGATTAAAAAACTTAATACTTAATAGCGCTGGCTCTTTTCAATGTGCGAAACACGTACTCTCTATCTGTAGCTGTTGGATGCTTGTATTCTTTGCAATTCCTTCTAGGATGCATCGTGCCTGATCAGGAGGCGCTTCAAATAGCATGCGCAGCTGTCGCAGACTGCACGTCGAAGCCAGGTAAACGCCAAATTCTTGAGCCAAATGAAGCGGAAGTTCCACTGAGTTGTTGCCTGATATATGAAGAGAGGATATATGATCCGCACAGAGTGTGGCTCCACATTTGTGACCGAGTGGTGCAAACAGTAGGCTTAAGCGCTGTCGCCTGTCTGGGTTCCTCAGAATATCTTGAATGGAGGCAAGCTCTGTGGCTGTACTGAAATATGCAAATATCCAGAGCCTGCAAATAACAAAAAGCACATCATGAATAATCTAATCTTATAGTAGCGAGAAGTGGTCCTTAGCGGTTTTACTCAATCAAAATTATTAGTATCAAATGATGTAATCAATTTTTTGACAAATTACAGCCTGACGAAAGTTACTGTTCTTTCAATAATACACACTCTGTCAATGACTATTTCTCCAAAAAGAAGGCTCAAACTACACGTCTGGGCTGAAAACTGTTCTGATATGGTTGACAATTGTGACCAAGGAAAAAAATTGGCAGATCACACGTACAGTGGGAATTGAAGATATGCGAAGCACGAATGAGGAAGCCTGATATGTCCCTCTAAAATCAACAAATGTTACGAGGTGGAGGTAATTGATAGCGTACATGACCTACGGGTCATGATTTTCATGTTTCGATATGTCGTTTACCTTCGTCATCTATTCAAGTCACGTGATGCCTAATTTAGTATACGTGGAGCTAGCAAAACGGTCGCAAGCAAGTTATGCGCGTGGTATTTTGTCATTTTCCTAACGGACACGCTTGTCAGCGTTATCATGTTTACACTAGTCATATACTTTCGTAATCAATTCACTTCACGTAACATCAAGTTTAGTTTATGTGGAGTTAGCAAAACGGGCGCGAGCGCATCATGAATGGCCCAATATACTTCAATGAAGCGTTCACGCACGCGCACGCTGGGCAAAGCTACGCAACCTTAGCAAAACGCGATCACTCTATAGTCTGACGCCAGGCGTGACCAGCGCGACCGGCATCCGTTGGCGTGGCCCGCCGGCAAATTCGACGTGCTGCATTTCGTGTCGATGTGTTACTCAGACAGCACAGAGTGTCCCTCTTTTCGTGACGGATGGCCGCCGGACGCGCTGAAACGCACATGAATCAAAGCAACACAGCCCGGCGCGCGTTTGCGAGTATATGGCAAGACCGGCGTCTGGCGTGGCAACGCCAACTTGACGCGAGGAAATGAACGCCGGCGGGCACGCGCACCGCGTCACGTCGATATGTATTGGCGCCTTGACTGTGGTATGTAATCATAGTCTCAAATGACACACATCTCATATTTTCATGTTTGCACCAGTCACGTACCTTCGTCATCCATTGACGTCATGAAATACAACATTTGGCATTTGTGAAGCTAGCGAAACGGCTGCTAGTCAATCATGAGTGTGGTATGTAGTCATGTTACATGACACGCATATCACGATGATACTGCTTGGATGTGTCATTTACCTATGTCGTCCGTTCGCGTCGTGTAATACCGAGTTTCGTACATGTGGGGCTAACGAAACGGCTGCGAGCGCATCATGAGCGTAGGATGTAGTCATGTTGTACCTGACATGCATCTCATGTTTATCATGTTTGCACAAGTATCCTACCTTCTTCATTCATTCACGTCCCGTAATACGAAATTTGGCATAAGTGAAGCTAGCGAAACGGCCGCCAGCGCATGATGAACGTGGCATGTAGTGATGATGTTACATGACACGCATCACATGATTATCGTTTTTGCACATGTCACATACCTTCGTGATTTATTCACTTACTGTAATACCAAATTTAGTATATATGGCGCTAGCGAAATGGCCGCGAGCACATCAAGAGCGTGGCGTGTAGTCATGTCGTTACGTGACACGCATGCCAGGACTTTTATGTTAGGGTTGGTCGCTTGTGTTCGGCATGCAGTCATGTCATACCATACCAGTTTTGCAACATGCCATGTGAACGAAAGCACCGCAAAAGCTGCAGAGCCATGAAATTTAAATCATCACATTCGTTGCAAACATGCCACGATTTTCATGTTATGACTAATCAAATGTGTGCTCCATACATCCATGTTATGCCATACGAAGTTTGGTGTTGATACGATTATCGAAACGGCCAAGTGAGAGGGAAGTCGTATATATATATACATATTAATATACATATATACATATACATATATACATATTAATCTACATATATACATATACATATATACATATTAATCTACATATATACATATATATATATATATATATATATATATATATATATATATATATATATATATATATACTCAATGTCGCCGAAGTTCGCTAAGAAATGCTTCGCATTTAGTATTTCACATGGCACTATACAGGCTACGTTAAACAATGGCTTGAGGCAATGAAGCAATGAAGGATACAATAGGCTTACCCCCGTATTCACAAACGCTCCTCGACTCGACTTTATTCCTCCACTTGACAGAGCTGAGCACTGCGCCACCACTCAGCTGAAAATGACGCTGTGCTACTCAAGAATCACAGCAGATTATTGTTGATATGCAGTGATTTGCCGTGCCTAGAGACGGCGCTGCAATCTGCTTTCTCAAGTGAAGGTGAAGCGTTGAGTGAAGGGACGTTCTAGAATACGGGGGATAGAATCCAATCGGTCTCAGGTAACTAAATTATGAACGTAATAAAACTATATCAATGCTTATTGAAATCTTGGACATAAAATTGATGTTTCGAAGCAGTAACATGTTTTTAGCTGTGTCTTATACACGTACAGGATACAGCGAGCGATTGTATGCACGTGCAATCAAGACCATGAAAACGGCCGAGCAACAAAATTGCTCCGCAGGCAATTTCTCTACATGACCTTTCAGCTTGTTCTTTTACATTCTCCTGACACTTGTGAGAGTGACGAAGAGCCGTCTCTATCGAAGTGCACCGAGGAACTGCGAGGGAAGTATTGTTTCAGCCTGGAAACATTCACCACAGTGCCAATCGGAATGCAAAGATTCAATCTACTAGTTTACGCCGTGAACCTTGGTGATGCCCTCTTTAGAATACTTAATGATGCCCTCTTCACAGAAACAGGGGTTTATCGAGGGTGCTGTCATGGTACGCAATTATGAGCGCAGTGATTGGTCTGCCACTAACCTAATCATGAGAATCTGGTTAAAGCATTCTACATGGCATTGAAGTCTCGTGCCACAAAGCCACGCCAGGTCATGAAACTCCTTAGGACAAAGATCATACACAGGCGCAAATTTGTGAAATGTGAATACAGAGCCACCTTTCTAATTTCGCGAACATATACATATGTTCTCTAATGATACAGGCATCACGTCAAGTTAGCGTCAATTATACTTAAACAACATACGCTGAAGCCAGCCTTCTCATATCACACCCAGGGCTACCATCTTCCCAAGCCCAAGCGCTACATTAGAGCTTAGCGCTTTTGGTGTTGGTAATACCGGTGCTACTTTTCACATGGTTAGGCAACTGTGAACATCTCATTATTTAAAACACATGCCATTGTTCAACAAACACGTCTGTACGTATGACATGTGCACATATGTTCAGCGTCATTTCATAACGTTTCGCTGAATAAAATAATTACACATCACTGACGTACCCTCCACATGCTTCCCATGACAGCGATTCCCATGGTACGTAGGACCTGCCAATTTTTTTTTACGTCTCGTGATGATGGTTACGGACATCGTCGGCGGTGATGGTGGCAGTGTCGGAAGCAGCTCTAGTTCTAAACGCATCACAGCTTTTGACGTAAAACATTTCTAATACCGCTTGATTCTGGACGTTGACAGTGCGCGGAATTACATAGGCTCTATGAGGAGCATGCTTGGCAAAATGAAGTAGGGCTTTTTAAAAAACACAATGTTTGTTTTGATATTCGTAAATTGTCAAAAATGTAACAGCAACAACTTTCAAATCAGCATTGTACGTATCTATACTTCAAGAAATTCATTCAACAGTAGAGTTCAGGTAGTCCTATTTTTGCAACGCGAATGCACATTCTTCTTGGTGAATGAAGCCTTCAGTTTCGTATTATCCTGAAGGAACAAATGTTCTGAAAGAACAGCAATGTATCAATTTTAGTAAGACTACAGCTGACTCACATAAAACAATGTTCCTTCTAAAAATATATATTGCTTAGTTTAAATATTTTCCCCACAGTTTTCTGTAGCGTTCTGTTCGTCTCTGCCTTCAAGTGCAGATCAAAAAACGTAATCACCGTGTACGTACGGCTAGAGCATATCTGTTTAATACATTTTTTGTCATGTATGTATATCGTAAGGACATTATTGACCTCATGCTCTACCGTGATAAGTACATTCTGAACGCGAATCTTGGCAACAAAATAGTATCCATATATTCGTATGGTATAATTCGCCGCTAGAATTCTTTCTGACCCGATTTTTTTCTAGTGTAGATGACAAATTCTTATCATTGTTTTCTATCAAAGCCTTAGAAAAAGATACAGAATATAAAAGAGAGTGCTAGTGCAATGGTTTTCATTGGAGATTTATGTCCAGTATACTAGGCACTTTCACTCGTTTGTTGCCTGTCTGGGTGCGCACTACCCACTATATGCCCTACAATATTGCTGCTTTTGGCCTCTCGGATGCTAGATCGCCTTATAAAACACAAAATTATTCGTTTTGACCAAAGAAAAAGTCTTTATGGCTAGTTGTCGCGTATCGTGGTCAATAACACAAAAGCAGAAAATTTTTGGGGTGGGCGCATCCAGTATCCGCAAGTCAGCCTCATTCTCTTCTCGTGCTACACCTTTACACCTTTTAGTTACAGGCCCATGTGCTCAGATTTGGGCGTACGTTAAAGAGCACCAGGGGGTCGAAATTCGCGGAGCCTTCCACTACGGCGTCTCTTATAATTATATGGTGGTTTTCATACGTCAAACTCCACATATCTTCATCATCCTGTAGTTAAATTTCAAGCGTGCTGCATTTTTCTTTTACAGCAAGAGCTGTTATGAGATCACAACAAGGGTCACGTGAGGTGCTATAGTTATCCACTGCCGCCACCGGTGTCCATAACCACTATCGCACGAACTAAAAAAGAAAAATTTGTAAAAAAATGAAATCACCAGGGACATAGTGGGATTCGAACTCGGATCATGCATTTTACCGCAGAGCCACGTCACTCTTTGTTGCAAACTTGTCATGGCAGGCTTGATGTCGGGAAATTATTCACCTCAAGAACCAAGGTGAAGCCCCTTCACCAAGGTGAACCAAGGTGAATCAAGGTGAAGCCCCTTGATTCACCTCATATGAACCAAGGGGCTTCAACGTACCAAAACCCCCATATGTATAGAAGATACTTTTTGGAGGGCTCTGGAATTTTCGACCACCTGGGATCCATTAGCGTGCACCGAAATATGAGCACACGGGCCTACAGCATTTTCACTTCCATTGGAAATACAGCTGTCGCAGCCGGGATTTGATACCGTAATCTGCGGGTCAGAAGCCTAGCCGTCCGTATGAACAATAAAACATTTTAGCAGGAGCAACCAGGCATCCCGCAATGCGAATTGCGCTACAAGTGCGTCGTCCTATGCTTGCTTGCTTGGCCTTTTATCCTGCCACAACACACTATAAGAGATCGGCCATGAAACGAACGGCACCTTGATATTTAAAAGACGATTCAGAATGTCGAAATGTTACGCAAAAATAGTTCAGAAATTATTTGTTAGGTTATTCTACAAGAAAGACATACTAGTGTTTCTAATGAATATGCTTAATTTTTATAACCTTACAATTTATTCATTTTGATAAATAAAAAATATGACTTTAAAAGTACGTTCGCAATGGAACCCGTTATTGAACCCATTACAAAAGCTTGTTCTAGATGACTTATTAACTGTGGTGGATACCCGCTTCAGGCTTAATTCCCCTTTGTCGTCAGACACTGCATAAAACATTTGCACAACATGCCTTGGAAGTGTGTAGCGTATATCACGTTTCTCGTAAGAATGAAAAAAATAGCATAGTGAATGCTGGTCTGCAACACAAAAATTATAATTATTTATATCGTAGTGTGTACGCAGCAAGTGTGCTTATAGCACTCACCCAAAGCATGTATAGGAAAGCTTCTAAACGGCTGCTGTTCGAGCTCCCGCTGTGTCTGTGGTACGCATTCAACGCAGACCTCCTGTTCTTTCTTTTTAATAGCTGAGCTTTTATGTTCTCAACGACGCTGCCCCTTGTTTGCTTTTTTTCCCTAAAGTGTTGAGGACAACGTGCGCCAATCGCATCCTCATGTCCAGTGTACTGGATATTTTTGCATTGCCATCAATCTTCCGATTACAAAATAAACCTCTTGCAACAATGTTTCAAGAAAGCATAAGACAGCCTGCACGACTTGGATTATTTGCATTTTACAATGCATAAGAAAATGGGGCTGAAAGAGAATCAACATTATAAAGCATATATTTAGGTTGTACAGGAGCTGCCAAAATGATTTTGATCACAATAAGAGCTCTGCTGGCTTTCAACACCGCTTCTTTTGTCACAGCCAATACGCTGATTGCGGGTTCGGAACGGGATTTTGTAACTCAATTTAAGCCCCTGTCGTTGGCTTTGAGAGCTCCTATCTGATTTAAAATACGGCACTGTGTACCAAAAATGTCTGTATGTTTACAACTTTGTGTAAAGCGTAACTCTTTCGCAGATTAACGAACTTGAAAATATCTTCAATTCGAGGAACGTTTACACAAGTCATTTCGTGTTGTTTCGGCCAGCATCAACTGCGTGAGAATCAGATGTAGTAATGGGAAGCCAGGAAGCTTGAGGAGCAACATTGTAGGTTTTTTAGGCATTGCACTGAAAACGCTATTACTAGATTCATAAAAAATGATATAACTGACCATCCAATCGTGACCTTCCACTTCTCAGCCGCCATCTCTTGCTTTATAGCGAATATCGGACCGACGTCTTTACCGTAGATATGGATTAAGTGCAGCTGTTCCAGGGACTCAGATTGGTAGGCGGCCTCGGCGATGCAGCGAAACTCGGCATCGGAAAACTCTTTAAAAAGAGCGAGGCGCCTGAGAGACGAAGTCTCATGGAGACCTTCGGCCAGGTGACTGGCATGCCATCTGATCGTCGGCATCTTCGTACAGAATTGGGTACAATATGATTATTTTTGTGTTGGCATGCACAACAAATAAAAGAAACAGAGCACATCTTTGTGTAAATGCGTTGTTAAAGGGGCTTTCCTCACTTCTCGAATCTTTTTTTTTTCAATTATGTGGGTTGCATAAAGTGCTGACTGAGGATAGTTTAAAATAGGTCAAGCACCAATATCAGTATCTCAGCCTGAGGGGGAAAGAAGGCTGCGCAGGTTCGGTAAAGGCTTAATCCTTTACCAGCCATGCTTGTCAAGCCACAGATGCGTACGTGTTAGCTACATGTATAGCGCTCACCTTGACACGTTACCTCGTTGTTCATGCAAGAACAGCCACACGTTTTTTTTTGGTTTTTTTAGCTTCAAGACTCACTGAAAGGGCAAGCACATGCCACTTCACAGCTGCAACCTACAAAACTTCCTTCTCACCTCATTTTCGTTTTGTCTCAAGTCCCACTCAGTATACACTAGTGACACATCTCGAATGGTGTTGTTTGAACCAAGAAACTCGAGCAGTCTTTCGGAATCCAAGAAACCTATTTTAAAGCTGTCAATGACGAGGGTGGTCACTGTTTTGTTGCTGACGAGTGCTTCGAACACAAACTTCGACTGCAAGCGGTGACAGGGACGGCGACCCAACACTGTAAGCTCTGTAGGAGCCGACGAACTGGCAAGCATTCGCTTGAATGTTTCACCACGTTGGTGTGCAGGAAACGATCCGTCCACGGTGAGGTACCTTATGCTGGTGTTGTTGGTCAGGGCATGTGCCACCTTTCCAACGAAGTCGAACATCTCGGCTGAAACCTGCGTTTAGGATTGGCGAAAGCAACGGTTCAATTAGCCGGAGAAATGCTATTCGTATTGTATACTCGTTGGCAGACTGAGCAGCTACTAATTACTGTGAACAGTCGCTTCCTAGTAATTGTCCGTTTGTATAGGGCTAGTTAAACTTTACATAGAGGTGAATGGCTATGATACTGTTTTGACATGAGCATGAATATTACTCGGCGCTCCCACCAACATTCAACTTGAAGCAGACGTAGTCGTGCATCTTTTTCATGCTTAGGCTAAGCCTAGGACGTTACAGTATTCCGAAGATTGGCTAGTTGGGCAAGTTGGTACTGATCCATAGGTGTACTGCACTTGTCTGTCCTTTTTTCACTTTTTAGTGTTTCCGTCTGTTTTTTGCGCAGTACACTAATGGACGTTACAACATGGACAAAACGGTTCGGGAACTGTGTGAACGCAAGAAATGTCGGCACTACAAGAGACTTCTTAAAGTTCTAAGCATTCAACTTCACATAACTTGCAGTGTTAGGTACCCGTAGTCACACGAAATATGTAGCATATTTTGGACCATAAGTTGTATTAACAACTGCATTTATTAGTACTGCATTTAATTTCGAGTTTTCAACACCCATTCTACTGGAACTAGGTACCGCAACCTATCAAAAGTAGTAAGCAGACGATCAAAGAAATTGTCTACAGAGAGCAGAATCCTCGTAAAACTACGTGCTAATTAGAAGTATGTCTCGTGGTTATTCGACAGAAAATGCATTTAGGGCCAAAATATCGCGTTATTAGAGCTACTGCATGGGGAGTTAAGCAAAAAAAGGGTGAGTAGCGAGTCTTTACTGGCGTTTGGGATAATTGAGCCGCACAGAAAAACAGTTTTTCACCGAAATTTTGTGGCTACCTCATCTATGCGAATAAACAAGACAATATGTAAGCAGTCATAAACTTGACATAACGTTTTGCTAAATTAAATATTTAAGTTTGCAAGCAAACAAATATAGTGAGAAATTATTTTTTCATTATCTGTAACCAAGCTTGCTACTCGGTCATCCCCAGCTCTTATTCACGATTCTAACTCGAATGATGGAGCACATTTAGCGAGTCTTATTTTTTCTGGTTCTTGTTTAACGCTTATACTATAATTTCGCTAAATAAATCTGTCTGTTCAGTTATTGCTTCTCTTAACTCACAGCCCCAAGAGAGTGCTGGCGACTCTCTTTGCGGGAGTTGAGGCTTGTCCAAACTTTCACTCACTTTTCAGGAGTGCTGGGAACTCTTCTGCACAGAGTAAGCACACTCTCTAGACAGAGTGCTAGTACTCTGGCTGAACGAGAGTGAACAAGCTCCCTCGCGCAGAGTACAGGCACGCTTCTGAAATAGAGTTCATACACAAACTGCGGATGTTGTGCTACTCTCCCGCAAAGTTGTACAATATGGTAGGGCTAGAGTGCATCAACTCCCTCGAAGAGTTGAATCACTCGCGCTGAGCTAGAACTAACGCCTGAAAAAAAAGCTATGTCAAGCATTTTGTAAAAGCAGTGAACTTCATAGATAGTGAACTTCCAAGCTTACGCCTCATATGCAGGACGGACATCAGCATGCACATTATAATACGCAACACAGCAAACAACAACACTGAACACATGCCTCTCGTGCCGTTTTTTTCTTTATTACATATTTTTGCACATCACACAATAGTAATATAGTGCATAAACGTTACATACAGCGGTAACAAACGGAATGGTTACATAGTAACTAGAATTCCTTTATACGAATAAGTGACTCAAAATGTTTGAGCCACTTATATATATATATATATATATATATATATATATATATATATATATATATATATATATATATATATATATATATATATGCCTGTCGTGCTACGGCGACCATTCACGCAGCAACTGGTATTTATACTCATGATGCCTAGCCCCCTTCTACTGTGGGTGGCGCCACATTTCCATTACGCGTTTTGAAGAGCAAACATACATTTAGCATGTATAGCTATCTGGGGACCGTTTTGTGCCCTGTAGGCACGTTGACCTTTTATGATAAAACTTAATGACACACAACGCCGTTTTCAATAGTAAATTCTAATGATCAGATGGTATTCTGTCATATCGACTCAATGCGATGAAGCCACATGTGCCCAAGCCTGAGAGTTGTACTTAGGCGCCTACAAACAGAGTTGGGACGATCTGTTAGCAGTGCTGGCCGAAAAATAATCTACGAACGTTACGCTCCGGCGTAACGTTAGTAGTTTTGCTCACCTTATAGTTTTGCTCACCTCGTCTACACTTTAACACAACAATGACAGGCTTGCGAATCGCTCAAACGTCAACCTTTGCGAGCTACCTGCATCGAGATCGCTCCAAGTAAATGCGACCCGTACGAGTACAACCGACACCCTCGGTACAACTCCCAGCGAGTGTAGGCTCAGCTTACCGGCCGAGTCCGTCATACATGCCATCGGCGCTTCTGGGGTTAATGATTGCTATGCCGATGAGTAAGAATAACTTCACAGTGGACCCTTGCCATCGGTTAACTTGAATGAACCATTGTTTCTTGCGTACGGTGTGCGCACAAGAAGCGATGAGTAAGCATGGATGCTACGCGCTTTCAGCCTGTGGTGCAGCGAACACGGGCCACCACCGACAGCCACTGGGCGCATTTGTTGGCACTTCGCTGACTCATACGTGCAAACGCAGGGTTGTCTTTCGGTGCGCATTCATAAAGTAGCACAATGAGACACTCTCGTGCACATGCAGTTTGGTTTCTGCTATTGTCTATGTAGTCCAGCTATCGGTTTTCAGATCCAAATCAGTACACACTAACACGGCCGCTGCACTATAGCATATCGTGGCTTGCCCACGAAAATTCACTTAACTCAATCAACTACGCGCGTGTTTCTCGAGCACTTCACTTGATTTGAAACTTCGGCGCACGTCAACCAGCAGATTAAGCGAGTAACGGCTATTGCACTCGGCAGTAAATAATCGGCTCCAGGTTCTCGGTAATTTCTGTACATTTTCTTTTCTTTGTTGTGAATTCTCAAAAAAACTTGGTGTCTTGGCATTAGTGGCATGAAATGCGTAGACTTCAGTTTTTCGCATATCATGAACACGCAAGGTTTAGTTAGAAACAAAAATCGCGTATGTCTCCAAACTACGACCCGTGAAGCGAAACGGCGTGTGTTCTATGAAACACTTTTTTTGTTTAACCAGGCATGTCAGCGTGCCACAACGTGGCGTAGTGGTAGAGCAGCCGCCTCGTTATACGTAAGTAGTGATGGTGAGCCCCCGCTGTAAAAGCTTTTTTCAACTTTTTTTACAATATGTGCTGTGATTTATCTCACTATAGTAGCAATTTGTGCCGTAAACTAATTTTTGGTGATGCTTTAGGTGTGGCCGCTGTTTTTTGCTTCGAAGGTGTTGGTGTTGGCACTCCGTGAACTAAGCGTTCATGAGCACACAAGCATGCTTCTGTTATCACTGAAAGTTATCCCATCACTTGACGCATGAAACTTGCATCTGGGGCGTCTACGCTCAGAGGCTCGTGGTTACAAGACAGTTACATTGCTTTGCGGCGATGGTGGTAACGTGCAAGTGCTACAATGTACTCCATCAGCAAGGACGGAGTGCCAGATCTCATTCACGCCTTATCGGCATGAGAGTTGCACAGATTGGGAACTACGATTGAGTAGCAGAGTTCGCCGTCTCTTTTACTCTACATTCAACGAAAGAGTACTCGTGGCCAACTCTGCCCTACTATCACAAACGACTGCAATTTTCATTTCGCCCGCACGCCCCACCATCCAAGAAAGGCGCTTTTGTGTTGGGAAGACGACATCCGGCGACTAACGTAGCAGCCACAGCAGCGCCGCGTCTTCCCTACACTTGTACCGAAAGGAGAGATACGTTCGAGGAAAAATAAATGACCTAGAGAGGAAGGAACGTCCCGAAAGAGTTTTGACTACATTGAAATCTGATTTCGGGAGCTGACGTGCAACCAGCAACAAGCGTGGTCGTTGGTGTCACGAGGCTCGCGTAGGCGGTGAGTAAGAAGTGACCCGCGCAACGTATTGAGACGGCTGCAATACCGGGCACCCTCGTCGTCTACTTAGCTGGCGAGATCTTAAGCTGCACCCGTAAACTCTTCTACGGGCACCAAGAGCTGGCCTGGTCCGTATGGAACTTTGTATTGGGACTTTTTTGAAACTTGTTTTATTACAACCAGCTTTTTTGAATATATTTGTAGTTGTGTGCGCTGCGTCACACGTCGAAGCTCAGAAGCGCGAGCCTGAAAAGTTTTTATATGTTTTGTCTCTCCTGAAGTTTCATCATGTTCTTATTTTATTATAATTCTGCGTATTTGTGCTTTGTAACTCTTGTAGTGTTCCTTTATTGCATAGCTTGCTTTGTTGTCTTTTTGATCGCATATTATTCTTGCCTCTGTTATGTTTTTTTTGTAATTTCTTGTCATTGCCCTTGTTTTAAATAAATCTTTCTTTGCGTTTAAGCAAGTGTCCGTGTCTGCTCTATGAGTGCGTCAGTCAGGCTCATACATCACTACACGTGCAACCGCGCACGGGTTGACTGACCTGCTAACAAATTCAATATGTGCCACTTCGAGGCCTTTCAGGCGTCGCAGGCCGAAGCGTAAAGTGGAAGCCTGCGAGTCTACCGCACGTCGATGTTGGATCGGCGGGGCCTCACCTGAAGTGTGTGACACCTACTCCCCCCACCCCCCCCCCCCGGAGCCAAAGAACTCTGGGGAGAGTAACACAGTTCCCCTGCTCTTGCAGTACCCCTTCAAATTCTGCGACGGATATATGAGTGTGTAAGCCATAGATTTTAGGTATGAAGAAACACATTTCCTGAAAAAGAAGATACTTAGCGATATTCATACAACTATTGATTGATTGATTGATATGCGGGTTTTCATGTTTCAAAACCACCCTATGATTATTAGAGACGCCGTAGTAGAAGGATCCGACAACTTCGATTACCTGGCATTCTTTACGTGCACTTATATCTGAGCACACGGGCCTACAGCATTTCCGCCTTCATCGGGAATGCAGCCGCGGCAGCCGGGATTTGATCCCTCTACTTGTGGGCCAGCAGTCGACTTCTTTAGCCACTATTCCATCGCAGCGGGGAATTCATACAACTCTAGGAGTTCATCTGTATGAGTTTAGTATGAGTTCATTTTTCAAAGACAGATGGCGTATGCAATAAAGATATCGCACCTATGTGGTGTGAAAGCCCATCTGTGCACTTCACAGCCTGTATTGAGCGCGATTCGCCAGTGCTCGACAAATTGCTTAACGGCAAGAGGAATCGCAGATTACTATCACGGCTGCGGTTTATGCCAAAATTTGCACTTTATCGAAAGAAGTAATATACAGCCACACATAGACACCAGACAGTATCGCCTTGGCGCTTTCAAAGCCCTCACATTGTTGCATATGTGCTCTACAATAAACACATAACTACGTGCACTTTAACTTCCTCACACCTCAGAAAACCAGCTTATACTAGAATACGTTGTGAGATTCACGGCGCGCGTATGCTATGCCAGCTTATTAGCACGCGTTTTCTACGAATGTCTACTTATTATACTTTTTGGTGCATAGTACCGACGCTGGACACAAGGCGAATTTTTCTTCCTACGACGCACGAGCGAAAATTTCCTGCAACATTCTCAGGCGCGATAATGAGAGTGCAAAAAAATTGACGATACAATGGCCCAAGATTGTAAAGCATCACTCACTTAACACTAGTTTATGGCCACATTTTATATGAATTGCATTATTTTTGATTTAGTTCTTTTTTGTATTTATGACTGCAAGTGGTCCAGATTCAGTCTGACTATGGGACCTCGTTCTGTATGCTAACAATTTGTAACGCTCCCGACGACCTAATAAAATCAATTCAGATTCTGATTCACGTCACTATTTCCCATAACATACACGCAACAGTTCGAAAGTACATTTATTAGACAATCTATCTGGGTTGACAATTGGAGCTTCACGTTCAAGTGCGAAACAAAGGAACGTAATCGCACCCAATTTGGATCTCTTTCTAAGTCAATAGGCTGGCTTCATCTGTTGGTGCTTCAACTATGCTGTCACAAAAGGAGCACCTGTGCACATAAAAGTTCAGTTTCAAACTATTTAGAGAACAGTTACTAGAAATGCCAATGTGATGGGCCGACTAAGACATAATTATTCCCTTCGAATATTGGCGATACACCAATACACGTCCGCAAGGCAACACACACTCTTTTACAGTTTCTTAATGACCTAGATATTAGCAACTGATCTTGCCTTATGGTACCTGGATGTGTTACTGGCTATCTATTTAGGCCATACCCACGATTTCTATACATAACTTTACCTTGTACAAATGACCATCTTCTCCATATGCAATGATAAAGATGGCAGATGCAATGATAAACAGCATTCGTCGTAAATGCTCAGTTCACCTTACAATCGTTTACTTCACGTTAAACGGTGAATACTTTAGCACTCTAAACGAGACTATGTGTGACGGATGTATATTTGTGAAATATTTCAATAAGCCAAAACTTGCGGTCAGACCGACTACGAAGGCCCCATTATCTAGCATACGGAAGAAATAAGTAATAAGAAGGGTATAGATTATTCAGTAAATGTTGCTGAATATGCAGATTACCAAAGTAAACCAAATAATTTGCGATATCTCATCCTTCATCAATGCGCGGGTCTTTCCTATGGCAACTAATCTTAATACCTTCAGCATGACTTAATCGCTAGCACCATCAATTTTCAATGACAGATTGCGTGGGCAATAAATAGATCGCGCTCATGTGGTGTCAAAGCCCGTGTGTGCACTTGACAGTCTGTATTGAGCGCGATTCGCCGGTGCTCCGACCATGCACACAGAATTCCTCTGTCACACGTGCACATACCTCGTTTTCGATGAGGACCTCGACGAGTTTGAGCCGCTTGAGCTTCCTACTCGCCGATAGTGCCGTCGCGAAAGCGTCTAGCGAAGCGCACGCCTTCTGGGAAGGCTTGGCCAGATCTAGACATTCCAGAGAAAGCTCAGCTAGTTGCGACTGCAACAAACGAGCAATGGCTTTGAAGGCAATAGTGGTCGCGTCATCGGTTAGCTCAGAACCCTTCAGAGCAAAGCTGCGAAGTGAAGACATCCGCTGTAGGACGCAGGACATTAGTGGACTTATGTCATATTGTTGCCGGGGCTGCAGCGTCACCTGCAAAAAAAATTTGAAAACAAACCATATCTTGGCGACGCACCTTACAGGTTCTATTCATGTATCCGAGGGGGGTCAGTTAGACTGCACTGCGCAGTGATATAGAAAACAAAAGTAGCGACGATGTTGCTAAATAGAAATTATCATCTAAGCAAACTAATCTCATGTTGTCGCTATACCTTCGCATTACACAGCTTGAAATAGAAGTACAAAATATATCAAGATAGCTCTATCCGCGTGTCTAGCTTGCAGGCTTGTGCACATTATAAAACTCTATGAACCAAGTGAAATCTAACTACTCCATACATGTGATAAAAAAATGTCCTTCGCACAAATGCTGCTTTTAGCAATGAAAATTCATATTTTGAAACATTTCCCTATTAAAATTGACGCCCAATGTTATCTAGAACGTCATGATTAAGAGAGAATCAAAATTAACAGTGTTAGCCTTACACAAGGAATGTGTGGCTTGTTAGGGGCGCTGCAACACTTTCTGAGCACGATGTAAAAACGCTACAAGTCAGTAGTAAGGGCTCCCGAAAACAAGCGAGCTAAATATTGAAGTGCAGCACAGGGCCAGGACATCGCAATAAATTAACAAAGTGAGCTAAAATAGCTGTCTCTTCTCTCAAAAATAGCGAAAGACGGCTCAAAAATCACTCGTATCACTAGATGGTTTTCTATAGAAAACCATCTATCAGCCATTGCCCGATTTGAACATGGCGCGCTTAATTGGACTTCACAGAGATCTTCACGGGAGGCCATGAACTTTCGACGCGTGTGCACCTAATTACACTGAAAACGTCGCATATTCTAAGAAAAAAAATCACATGTTATCTACAGAGTGAATAATAATAGGTGAGGGGAAGCATTCGTCAGTGCGCTCATTATTTACTGCTTCCATCCGTCCGTGCGTCTGTTTGTCCTGTTTGTTCGTCCGTATGCGCGTCCTTTGGTACATCTGTATGTCCGTCCATCCGTCTTTCTAGTGAACTCTCGAAGTACTGTTATCTCATATCTTTTACAGCGAAAGCTGTTATGAGATCACAACTGGCGTCACGCGCAGTTGTCCGCCACCGCCGCTGGTGTCCGTAACTATATCGCGCGAAATTAGAAAAACCTAGCATCAGTGCCACAGTTGGGCTCGAACCTCGGTCCGCTGGGTGCCAGTCCAGTATTCTACCACTGATCCACACCAGTGTTTGGGACTTGTTTGCAAACTTGACATAGGCAAGCTTGATGTAGGGAAAGCAATCCCGTTACTACGACTTGCAAAGTATTTTAAACAAGCGAAAGAACAACCAGTCGTCGCACAATGCGAATAGCGTAACAAGAGGGTCGTCAATTGCTCTAACCCATTACAAAAGCTTGTTCCTGTTCCCCTGTTAACTGGCACACACCCACTTCAGCCATAATTCCTCATCGTCGTCAGCCACTGCATAAACAATTCGCACAAAATTCCTTGCAAGTGTTCAGCGGATACCACGCTTCTCAGAGGAATGACGAAAATTAACATAGTGGCTGCCGCCCAAAACCACCCAAAAATTTTTATTGTTAATCCCTAGTGGGTATCAAGCAAGCGTGCGTGCAGTAGTTACCCAATGAGTGTTTTGAAAGGCTCTGAAAGGCCACTCTCTCAGCGTTCGCTGTGATTGTGCTGCGCCTTCCGCGCAGGCTTAGTGTTTTTATTTATGTACTAATCCATACAAGTACCGCAACCCTGCGGAAATTTTAAAGACCGCTCTCTCGGGTAAGCCCATCCATCTATCTAGTGAACACTTTAAATACCACTATCTCACATATTTTAATCATGAATTCATCATACACAAGTACCACCACCAAGCGGACAAATCCTAAGGCCCGCTCTCTCAAGTATGTCAATCCGCGTATCTGGTGAACACTTCAAGTACCGGTATCTCAAATCTTTCAATCTTGTATTCATCATATACAAGTACCACCATGCAGCGGACATTCTAAGGACCGCTCTCTCAGGTATGTGCCACCGGTGGTTACATGCGAGAACGGGGCACACAAGCCATGCCCTAAAGATCTTCGCTCCTAAATAATGCTCAAGGTCACGAGGAGCACGTGTCGCATTTTATTTTTTTTTGCCCCTGCCATCCCTCCTCTCTTGACTTACAGCGCTTTCGTCGGGATGAGAAGAGTGAATGCAATTGCAGCATGTGACAAATCCTTGTAATTCCACTCGCACTAGACATTTTCTTAAAATTTTTGTGGTGTTGAATTTGTGATGCAATAAGCTTTTCCACTAATTTCATTCGATGGTTACTTGAAAAACATTTCTCAGGGCCACGTTAAGCGACAGCTCTACCAGTAGGGGCAAGATCTATCAATGAATTAGTATCAAAACTAGTTTGTTCTTTTGTTTCAGCTGTACATACGTTTTTCCAAAAGTACACACTTTGTACGCCGTTGGTAATACAGAAAACCTTCTGCCGCTGTGAATAGGTACTTCTTTGTTAAATCACGTCATCAGAAATATTATATTTAAAATCCTGGGTTGCTGAATGCTGGAATCGTTGGTGGATATAGTGGAAACAATAGTAGATGCGGTGAAAATTATACTTGATATGCTGGAAGCTGTGGTAATCATAGTGGCTGATGATAGGGTGCAGAAAATGGTGACAAATGGCAGTGGTGGTGGTTGGCAGGCAGCGACGGTGGCAATGGAAAATACTAGCTGATGGTTGCGATGCAAAACACTTTTGGTGGTTGGCTTGCTGAACAAGCTGGATGGTGGTGGCGTATATCGGATGATGGAAGCACGATAAAAAAAAAGTCACATGACACTGTGAAATCACCTGGTTGTAATGTTTCCCTCTCTAATACGCAGATAAGAATATGTTTGCATTTCAAAGAAGCCAACACGTATGATAGCCGCTTCTGATACGCTTGTAGTTTACAAGGTGCCGCCTCGTTAGCTTTACCGGCAATGCCATCTGCTCGCTTTTACTCTAGTGTGCGCAGATGCTCTTTAACTCGCCGAGCAGAGAAAGTAACTTTGTTGCAGACATATGAAGCCTATAGTCGGGGCACGGAGATGGCCGCCGTATACAACGGTCATGATGTGATGTTTGTGCCATTTAGATTTGATTGGACGAACCAGCTGCAAAAAATCATCTGTAAATATGGTCCAAGTTAGTGTACATACAACGCTGGGAATAAATGTGTTTTTTAATCTATTTATCTTGCTGTGGCCAGGTGGTACTGTTATAGCATAAAAGAAAACAAGTCTGCTGGTTGAAATATCAGCTATTTTTGGAAGCACTGAAAACAAGCGCTACCAATACAGAAGAGTACGACTGGGCGAGTTTGTAGAGCACTGTTTAATTTTTTCTGCGGAGTGCTTCAGAGCAGTACAACGACTGAAAACCTTGGGTTCTGTCATTTGTCCCCTTTTCTTTTATTGAGCTCGCAACTGCAACTGAAATTAAGCTGCAAATCACTTTTCCTGTTACTATATATACAGCAAAATGCATAAAATTTCCAAAAGTTTGTGCTAAAAACAAATTAGAATAGGTACTGTATGCCGCTTTTGAGGAACGTTCAGCATATACCGAGTGGGTCTACTAAGCAGTTTTTATTGGGAAGCTTTTTGTGCTCGAGGAACAACTGTAGGTTAAAGTGTGCTTGTTAGCGATGCACAGGGAAAACAAACGGAGAATTGTGCTACTTAAGGCGTTCTATACTGTCGATTATATGTTCTAGCATTCTATGTTCTAGATTCTATGTTCTAGTTTTCCCCATCCGCAATAACCGCCTAAAGTAGGTAAACTCTGTTTTTCAGGTTCGGGATGGGTCCGACTCTCCATTTAAGCCACGAGTCCAAGACAAGTGGGTGAATATCGACAAGTATCGGGCCCAGACCAAACATCACGACCCATGCAGTGCTGTAGTGCATTGTCTCTTAAATTTTTTTCCCACACCGGTTTCTACGCACATACAAACATGGTGAATATATATGTATACCAGCACTGATGGCGTAAAAGTAGCGCAAAAAAACGATGAAAAGGAAGTGAACACCACAAGCGTCTACGCTTTAATGCACGCTATAGTTGGTGCCTAAAAGCACCCACGCTTTAACTCACTCTTCAAAAGCATGGGTTCAAGCGTGATGACTTGTAAGCAATCATTGCACTTTCGAGCTATAGCAAGACGCCATCTTGATGAGCCTGTGCGACGAGCAGTAGGTACAGCAGACAAACGAGAACTTCTTGACCGTATCGCTTGAATTTACGAAGGGCCTTTATAAAGTATTGCGATAGGGGGGGGGGTAGTGAACCTTTAGGCTTCAAATAATCTAAAATGTCGAGGCTCAACGTATGCGGCGCGGTATACGAAAGGGTCGGCCCAAGGACGAGACAGCTACGCAACGACCATGATTCCGGGCTGCCGTAATCAGCCAGCGCGAGTGACTGCCTTCGTTCTTCGTGGCTGTCAAGGCATCTCTCTCCCGGGCAGCCCGCAGGCTTACCCTTTTGAAGAGCACAAGTGGACCCACTCACTGCTACTGCGTGCGCACTACGGGGCGCTCTTTATTGCTGGTGGATGTGGTTCCCACAAGCGACTTGACAAGGTTTGTTTCTAGTTTACTCATACGTCGTTGCTAGGCTATGTAGGTGATGCTGGTTTTTTTCTACTCCACTTCACATGACAGAAAAATTGGAGTTAAACCTACACAGAGTAGCGGACACCACACGAGCACGTCATTGTTGGCTTGTGTGTTACGTCGCTTCGCGGTATTCTCCCAGCCGCCGTCGCCTTTCCAGTGCCCTAATATTATTTCGTACACCCTCAGTGCCTTAGGTTTCCCGCCGTCGCTTCGCAGACGTGCGTTGAGCTAACCGTTCCATTCTTCTCTATTTAGTAGATGTTTGTAGGGGCATTATCAAATTTCAGTGGCAGATATCCACTTATGATGTTGATAGTTTTCTTCAACGCTGCAGAAACATCTGTGGAAAATATCCGCTCGTTGGTCAAACTGTTGACTTCGTGATCTTTAGTTGACCAGTGTTGAATAGTGAGATTGACACCATTTTAATGCCTGGACATGTAGACGGTTATAAAATTTTCTTGGTGTGAGGTGAACTAGGAACGATCCGCTGAACGGCTTCACTATGTGTAAAAAGAGCGCAGTGTGTCGTCTTTCTGGTCTTTGTTCCCGAGCGCTGTAAGCCATGTAATTGACGAAATGAGCCATGTAATGCCCTTGCAACAACTGTTGCCGGAGTTGGACACCTGATTGCGTAGTGTCACATTTTTTCTTTGATCAATGTGCTCAAATCGAAAAAGAACGGCAGCTGGACTTCCGCTCAAGTTGAAACATCGCGTATGACGTATGTATGCCGGCACATGTTCTTTGCTGACAATAGAATAAAGTCTGCAAACAGTGGTGCAAATGAAGGCATAGGTTGCATTATTTGTGGTCATGGATTGGTCTGTGCTATTTAGGGTAGATATAAATGTAAACAAATTCAACTGCATCGAAAGAGCAGTCGCCGCTGGTAGTGGCCGAAACTAGTGTCGTTCCGTAGCTGTCGCAAAGTAGAACGGCGAGAGTGAACGTGTTGCATGTGTTGTGTAAGCGCATTTACTGCGTTCTCAACAGCCGCCCTATCGAACATCCTCGCGCGGTGGGTGGTCGAATCGTTGGTGGATATGGTGGAAAGAATACTGGATATGGTGGAAATAACAGTGGATATTGTGGAAGCTTCTGCAGCTTCTGCAGCTGTGTTGCAGTCTTGTACTTTGGGACCCTCGTCTGTATATTTTACTCCCTGTAACATCCTTTTATGACATGATAATAAAACTGTTTGATTGATTAATTGATTGATTGATTGATTGATTGTGATAATGGCTGATGACGGCGAGGGTGAAAAATTAATGGCAGACGGTGGTGGGGGTGGTGGCGAGCCAATGGTGGTGACAGTGGAAAATGCCGGCTGATGACGGCGAGAGTGAGAAAAAAACGGCATCATATTCACGCGGTGAATGATGAGTGGGTGAAGCTGGGTCCGCACGCCGCTGCCGCGCCACTTCGGCTTCCCGTTGTCATACTGCAGGGTCCTCGCGGCACTGCCGCGCAGCTTCGTGGGGCGCTTCTGCCTCGCGCGCCCGCACGTCGGGGTCCCTTCTTCGATCACGAGCCGCTGCTGCCGCCCTGCGCGCACGCCGCTCAGCAGCTTTGTCCATCCTCCGTCTCCGAGCCTCTGAATGCGCGCGTGTGCCAAAAGGGTGCTTTATTGTACTATAGAGTGCCCCGTGGCATACGGGGCCGCCAAAGAACACGCGATCGTAGTCGCGCGATCGTCTCTCTCGTTTTGTACGTGTGACGTCAATCCTTTTCTACAAGTAACGCCTTCTAGCGTTACTAGCGTACTACGCCTTACTAGCGTACTAGCGTCCTAGCGTACTACTACGTTACTACGCCTTCTAACGTTACCTCCCTCATTGGCTGGTTCAAGAATTAATGAGGGGCGGTTAGCTGCAACGGGGACGCACAAGCCACGCCATAAGGAGCTTCGCCCCTAAACTGGTGGCAGATGGTGGAGGTGATGACGAGCAAATTGTGGTGAACGTGGGAAATGCCGGTTAATGGTGGCAATGCAAACTGTGTTTTCTGGGTGGCTTGGTGAACAAGCTGCATGACGATGGCGTGATGGAAGCTTGGTGGACGCTCATGGCATGATGAAAAGCGGATGGCAGTGTATAAAACCAATTATTTGTGGTGGTTCACTCTGAAATGTGCAGAGAAATATGTTTATGGTCGAAAGAAATGAACGCTGGTCATAACGCTTTATACCACGTTTTTTTTTCTATTCCTGCTATGTCAACAACGCTTCAATTTTTGTGGAGTGCGGAACGCGGTCGTGAATGTTTACATTTCGTGCACCTACTTGCACCAGTTTGACATGCGCAATGTTTTGCTTTGTTGCGATCCTTAGAAGACAAGAGGTGTCGCTGTCAATAGCAACAGTGAACGTGTTACATTGTCGCCGAGCTCTCGAGAAAAAAATGAGCCCCTTTCAGTGGTAGATCATAATACAGCGGTAACTTGATGTCGCCACGCTAGATACGCAACTCGAATTTCTCGCACACTCCATAACTTGAGCCGTATTTTAATGTTAACAGAGTGCGTGCGACGCTAGAATGCATAAACCTTTACCTTCGACAAGCATCGAGATGAGCCCAGCGAGTGTGACTTCCACCCTTCTGTTTTACCACCATGGTTTTCACCAAAGGTTTTCACCAAAGACCGAACGAGCCATTTCTAGTGTTATCAGTGCTTTTTGGTTTCATAATACACAATTTCGACGAGTACGAATTACAATACAGCAAAGCCGTGGCATCATGTAACTTAGCTAAAGCATTTTTATTGCGTTCGGTGTCTACGCAAGAAGCTACAAACATCAATGCAACGCGGTTAGAGCACTTGCAGCAAACGTGCTCCTCAGCTCACCGGCAGCCGCCGGTCGCACTCGCCAGCACTTCTCTGACTCTTATTGAGAACACAAATTTGTCAATTCATATGCTTACTAATGCAATATGATATCATAGTGTTTCCTGCACACTGCATTCGTTTCGGCCAAGTCGTGTACGTAGTTGTTCATAACGATAGAGCTGCAGCAGTACGACTACGCACGACTATACATGTACGTTACGCGGAAAACATCACAATGAGCAACAAATTCCGTGAGCGTATCTATTGAATGAGCCTGGAGGGGTCAAAGCATGAGCAGATTTCGCCCCTGGGAACGAGTCAGAAACGCACAATAAACTTGACAGTAAGCACCAGTAAACAGTACATGCTCCTCAGTGCACTCGATATTTTTGTTCTTGTGGTTGTGAATTGTAACAAAAACAGCGCTGTTGCCATTATCTGAGTGGTCATTGTTACAGGTAGCAGTTTGCGTTTACTAAATGTGCTCATTATAGTAGCAGGTGCAGATGCCGTCTAGCTCAAGTTTGTGACATACAAAATTTAACTTCAACGGTGAGTTAGCAAGACGACTAGACATTTTACAGCTTTTATTATGTCGGCGTGGCGCCGTGGTTAGTTTGTTCCCTTGAAAATCCAAAGGTTCCAAGCTCAAAACCCCGTGTTCTCTTTTTACGGGTGGTTTCTACATAGCGTCCTATACATTTATTTTTTTAGTGGTACCTCGTCACAGTAGTTCTTACACCGCTTCGCGCTGCAGCATTGCCGGCTTTCCAGAATCCACTAAGCGCCACCATACATGACGTGTTGCCAATATTTCTAGCACCATAATCCACCCAAATGGTGAATGGTGGAATCCACCGTTCCCGTGGCGGACGTTTTTCTCAATTAGGGCACTCGCTTGAAAAAGTGTGATAATGTAGGTCCCCTGTTATTGTTTTGAGTAGCCTTGATGAATTACCATGGTAAGTTAATGAATCTCAAAAACAGAGCCTCTGACGAAGGTGCCCGCCTCGCAGCAATAGACTGGTGACGTGTGCGATAAACATCGCACACATCGGGACCAACCATAATCTGAAGTGGCTGCCTTGACTCAGCATCACACACGCAGGATTTCAGGGCACTAATTTAAAATTGACCTAGCAAATGCTTACAAGTACGTCATACACGCAGATCGCAAAATGTTCGTTGTGACCACAATACCGTTGTTCTTGCAGTTAGTTTCCGCGAATGCCGAAGCTGTCTGGGAGGCCTTGTTTTTTCCTTTTTGTTGTATACTGAGAAAGTAGACACGCATGCATATCCCCATTTGCAGTATATGTAAACGGAAGACAACCGTGAACAGAGCAATCCATAATGCGCAATGAAATGGTACAGAACACAAGAAGCGAGAGATATATCGAGAATGCAACTGCGAAGGCTAAAATCACCAGGTACGTTCTGGCGGATAAAGCGTGCTTCTTACCACTGTTCGTAAACGCTTGTGTATGCTCTTCATCGCTTTAGCATCAAGTTGCAGCACTCCGAAACAATTGAAACTTCTTTTTTGTTGTACAGGCAGTTCACTTTGATAAGCTTACAACTTTTCTGAATCGAGGTCAGATTGACGGAAGAAGCTTGCCAAGTTCTCGATTTTCGAGAAACCATGCTTCAACACTAACGAAAGAGGTGGGCGATTGCATGCTCGCTTGCGGACTGCTCACTTCACAATGCCCAGTTATGGCCAGCGTGGTGATTAGGGCGCTGGTGGTGGCGTTTTTTGCATCACCACCTTGGCAGAGTCTGACGTCCATAGAAACCCGCGCCGAGAGTAGGAGTCATGGTAAAGTTGTTCGTATGACGCTTTCTACGAACATAAAGTGATAGACTGCCACGAAACAAAACTCATGGGTGGAGAAATATTTGCAAAAATATGGTGAACACACGCACAATCAATCAGTAGTAGACTTTTCTTTTTAAGTTAGATTTCATGAGGACGTTCATTCTTATGAGAGCGCGTGAGTGCATGTTCATTTTCACAAAATTTTACAGTTTACAAAGCTTCCTATATCCAATCGCTTGCCAACATACCTCAAGAATGTCGATGCAGCGGTGATTAGCCACGATGCAGTAGAGGATCATCACTGCTTTTACCATTCGGAACCCGGATCCGATGGTCAGTTCAAGATAAATGCTTCTGTAGCAGCGCACCGCAATTCTGCCGGGAGCTACTTCCGTCACTTCAGCCCCTAAGTAGTAGAGCAGCTCATTCAGTGTCGGGAGAAGCTTCACGAGGTGACAGACCCTGGTCTCGCTTGCGGAGCAAAATTCAGGCAGGGGCACGTGCGACCCATTGTGCTCTATTTCACCGCTTTCCACTACGTATTTTGCGAGTAGAAATACATCGTGCCTCCCGTGATATTGCGAGTCTAGGTGAAAAGCCTTTTGCAGAAAAGAATCCCATATGGAGGCTTCCGCCATGGAATCCTGAAAAGAAAAAAAAATATGTAAGCACTTTCAGTCCCAAGCATCCAATAATGCAAATGCTATTGACAAAACTTACACACAAAAAATTAAATGAGATCTGTAAAGTGAATGATGATGACGGAGGAAAGCTCCTACATTAAGAAGTGTTAATAGTTGACTTAAGATTTTTACGAGTTGTAGACTTTATGTACGTAAAGTTGGGGTTCGCATTTCGCTTTTAACGGCACTGCTTTGTGATTGCAGAATGAGAAAGATAGCGGTGTTTCAATCATGTCTATTTGAAAGTTCGCAAACACTCGGTCAATACACTCATCCTGGATGTTGGTTGGTTGGTTGTTAGACAAACAAGCATATCGAACAAACATTTCTGGGAACACAACATCTTGCCAGTAGCAGCTGCCTTTAGTATACGCCGTATCCTAAACCTAGACTTATGACACGTCCCCCTTGCCTGCATATGGTCTACGTTTTATTATGAGTGCGCTGTGCACACTCTGTATACCATCTTCACAACAGCTGTGTTTCGGCACGCGGGAACCTACGCCGATGACGGAAAAGGCGAGAGTTTGAAGTGCTCCTTTTTTAAACATTCAGCTAAGTGTTTGGGTAATGATGAATAATTTATTAATAATTTATCTGTATTTGAACAACAATATTACCAGAAAGTGACGCTAGAGATGTTACCTATGATTGAAAGGTATTTTCAAGTCTAGCGTGGTGGATTGCTGTGTCGTTTCTTAAATTGTGAGCAGAATCAGTGCCTTACTTCAGCTTCGGTCTTAACGCACGAAACTGGAGAAGCATGGAAGATATGTTAAAATAGGAGAGAAGCCGAGCTTAGCTACGCAGGGCAGCGACAGTAGACGTATAGGAGAAGGATGAATCAGTATCGTGTGTCGTACGCCTAGGTGTCAGCCAGTATTTCCCACAGCTGACCCTGGGGATCTACGCTGAGCAGCATTGTCTTCCTCTGCTCGTTGTTACGTTATTCTTGGTGCCAGCTATCTTGGCCACCATCTCCAAGGTATTGAAAAAAAAGTCACGCTTATTTATTGCCATGAAAATAGTAAAACTCTAGAATATTTAGAGAGAAAAAAGTTTTTGGTCTCCTAGGTGGCTTTGAAATTTTTTGAAATATCAGCGTGGTGCTTTTATGAGAAGCTTTATTATAAAAAGAATTTCTTTCAACCAAAATTGTTTCATACAATAGAAAGAAACCATTTTTTTCATATTTAGCTTTGTATTATTGAGCATTGTATGAATACCTAAAATATGAATACGCTACTCGTCAAAAAGTACATTATGCGTTAAACGCGAATTTCGACCCCTCAGCTTGCTAAACTTAGCGAGAAAAAGCTATGCATTTCAGGAAGTTCTCAGTTTTACCACGTACAGACGCAATTTACACCACGTGCTGCTCCACTGAAAAAATGTGGGCAAAGAAGAAGATTGCCTGAAGTTTCAAGCTTTTTTTTCAGTAAAACTTCAAAAATTAAGGGTTTTGAAAATGCATTCAACGCAAGGTATAGCTTTCGTAAAGAATGTGTTCATTACTCATACATTCATACAGGCGCATTATTGAAAAGGAAAAATGAAAAGATGTAACAATTTGGCTATATCATTCATCGCTTCTATGACAAAAAAATTGCACAAATATTACTGAGCTCTATACAAATGAAACACTTTTTTTCTTAATAAGCGAACCGTATTTCGTATTGAAACAAGCAGCAATACTTTTAGAACAAATTTCGTTCTGAACAACACCCCAACGACATTCCACAAGATTCGGAAGGCACCCTTGGACTAACTTTTTTCTTTCTTTCTGAAATATTCCTATCAATTTGCAGTTCGCCATTCTATGAATCAGGGGGTTTTCTTTTTTTCTTTTTTTTTTGCTCGAATACACTTAGGATGGTCACTAAATGGCTGGGACGTTTGGCGTGAAACGATTCTTACTATATTAGCTTCACCTTCTCCGACCGGCTTCACCTCCTCCGACCGGCTTCGGAGAAGCGCACAAGTTCTCATGCATCCGCCATTATATAATTTATACCTGTCGGCGTACTCACCTAGCTTATAGTAGTTATAGACCACCAGGTTCGGTGGCTGTCAAGTTTCGCCCGGAGGCGTGGGGTGTCATTCCGTGGTGCAGTCAAGCAAAACAAGGTACTTCAATGAAGTCGTAGAAAAGCCGAGGTGACTTTCGTCAATAAGGACATTGCGATGACATTGCATTGCTGAGTAACTCGGGGGACAAATTGCAACTCATGATTGCGGAGTTAGACAAGGAGAGCAGAAAGGTGGGTCTTAAAATTAATCTGCAGAAAACGAAAGTAACGTACAACAACCTCGGCAAGGAGGAGCGCTTCGAGATAGGTAATAGTGCACTTGAAGTTGTAAAAGACTATGTCTACTTAGGGCAGGTAATAACCGCAGAGCCGAACCACGAGATTGAAGTAACTAGAAGAATAAGAATGGGGTGGAGCACATTCAGCAAGCACTCTCAAATTGTGACAGGTAGATTGCCACTATCCTTCAAGAGGAAGGTATATAACAGCTGTATCTTGCCGGTACTTAGCTACGGAGCAGAAACCTGGAGACTTACAAAGAGGGTTCAGCTTAAATTGAGGACGACGCAGCGAGCAGTTTAAAGAAAAATGGTAGGTGTAACCTTAAGAGACAAGAAGAGAGCAGAGTGGATTAGGGAACAAACGGGGGTTAAGGATATCATAGCTGAAATCAAGAAGAAGAAACGGACATGGGCAGGGCATGTAGCGCGTAGACAGGATAACCGCTGGTCATTAAGGGTAACGGACTGGATTCTCAGAGAAGGGAAGCGGGTTAGGGGGAGACAGAAGGTTAGGTGGGCAGATGAGATTAAGAAGTTTGCGGGTATAAATTGGCAGCAGCAAGCACAGGACCGGGTTAACTGGCAGAACATGGGAGAGGCCTTTGACCTGCAGTAGACGTAGTCAGGCTGATGATGATGATGATGATGATGATGATGATGATATGACATAATGCTACAACATCACTAAGAAAAATAACTGGCAGATCCCAGGTACAGTGGAAATCTATGGTATGCGAAGCACGAATGAGTAAGGCTGATATGTCACTTTAAAATCAGCCCAAGGTTACGAGGCGAACGTAAATCATGAAGTACATGACTTCAGTGTCATGATTATCATGTTTGGAGGTGTCATTTACCTTCCTTGTCTATACACGCCAAGTGATACCAAATTTTCTACATGTCGAGCTAGCGAAGCGGCTGTGAGCACGGCTTGAGTTCAGCATGCGATGTTTTGCATGACATGCATGTCATGATTATCATTATTGGACGCGTAATTTATCTCCATCGTTCATTCACGTCACGTACCAAATTCGGTATATGTCGAGCTAGCGAAACAGCCGCGAGCAAATCAAAAGTGTGGCGTGTAGTCATGTTTTACATGACACACTTCTCATGATTATCATGTTTGCACAAGACATATACCTTCGTCATTCATTCACGACCCGTAATACCATATTCGGTATATGTGCGGTGAGCGAAATGGTTGCGAGCAGACTGTGAGCTTAGCATGTAGTCATTTTTTACATAGCACGCATATCATGATTACTATGTTTGATTGATATGTGGAGTTTAACGTGCCAAAGCCACCATATGATTACGAGAGACGCTGTAGTGAAGGGCTCCGGATATTTGGACCACCTGGGGTTCTTTAACGTGCACCCAAATCTGAGCGCACGGGCCTACAACATTACCGCCTCCATCGGAAATGCAGCCGCCGTAGCCGGGATTTGAACCAGCGTCCTGCGGGTCAGCAGCCGAATACCTTAGCCACTAGACCACTGCAGCGGGGCATGATTACCATGTTTAGCCATGTCGTGTGCCTTCGTTGGCTATTCACGTCACGTCATACCATATTTGGTATATAAGGAGCTAGTGAAACGGCCGCGAGTGCGCTATCAGCGTAGCATGTAGTCATATCTCAATGACAAGCATGTCATGATTATCTTATTGGCACTAGTCTCATACTTTCCTCATCCATTCACGTCACGTGATAACAAATTTAGTATATGTGAAGCTAGCGAAAGGGCCACGATCTCATCATGAGCGTGGTATATTATCATATTCTTACATGACACACATGCCATAATGATCATGTTTGCCCCAGTCATATACCTATCCTTTCATTCACGTCCCGTAATAAGAAATTTGGTAATTGTTAAGCTAGCGAAACGACTGCGAGCGCATCATGAGCGAGGCAAGTAGCCATGATTTCTACGTTAGGGTCTGTCATTTATGCCTGCCACGCAGTCTTGTCATACCATACCATACCATAATACCATAATATGTCATGTGAATGAAACCACCGCAAGAGTAACAAGACCATGAAATGTTAATAATTACATTCATGACATATTTTTGCTTTTCTTGTTATGACTGGTTAGTTATGCTCGTCATACAGTTATAATATGTCATACCATTCTTGCTATCAATGTCATTATCAAACCGGCTAGAAGAGCTAAAAGTCGTAGGTGGCTAGGCAGGCAGACAGACAGACAGACAGACAGACACCCTCAAAGTCACCGAAGTTTGATAAGAAGTGCTTCACGTTATACAATAAATGAAATTCATCATTGCCGGAGTTTGAACATCAAGTTCAGGTACCTAACCAATAGGCTGAACATCGACGTTCTTGAAATGTGAATATATCTTAATACGCCCGTGATGCACCTCGATGCGCAACAATTATAAAAAGAACACACATTCTGTGAAAGTCTCCGTCAATTTACTGAAAATGTAATGAAGGTCCTCAGTAGGACCAGGTATGAAGCCGACCTGTAGGACTCTTATACACATCAAAAAAAAAGTAGTTGTGGCTTAACTCGGCAAGTCAGAAGCCACTGTAGGTATTACATCCACGCATTCTTCATATAAGAAGCCTCAAAATTATGTGTGGTGGCCGAAAGTGGACGCCGACATTGAGGACAAGGTGAAAGTGTGCGGCACATACCATGCATAAAAATCAGATTCCTTCAAGCCCCTGTGCACCACTGGGAGAGAACAAGGACACCGTGGTCACGCCTGCTTGTAGATTTCGCTGAGCCGTTTCAAGAGGAAGTCTTCTTCATTGCTGTAGACTTTTTCTCTAAGTGGCTGGAGGTGATTCTGGTGTATTCCATGTCAAGTTCCACTGTCGTGAGGTAACTGCACAGCCTCTTAGGGATTCACGTAGTGCCTGACACCATTGTATCAGACAATGCAGCACAGTTCCTGTCTGATCAGTTTTGACACTTTTCAGAGGACGGCCTGAATCAGCACGTCACGTTCACGCCTTCTCTTCCAGCATCCGATGAACAGGCAGAGTGAATGTTCAGAACTAATGACTCTTTCGAACGGATTATGTAAGGCAACTGGGACTGACGTCTAAAGAGTTCCATGCTTCACCAGCATGTCACTCCATGCACTGCAGATCTACTGATCAGTCGCCATGCCAAGACATTTCTAGACAGATTGCACCCCGACAGGATGAGCGACGGCTATAGCCAGACTGCACTGAATGAGAGCAATGACTAGCGTGCAGTTCTGTTTTCGGGGGCGGAGTGTTCAGGGCAGGTATTGCTGAGGTGGTGGGCCAGCGTCATACCGATTTCGCACACCTGACGGCCGCAAACTGCAAGACATCTAAACCAGATGCGGCACCACTATGTGGACTTCGAGCTTGCTGGGCAGCCTCAGGTTTGCAACTCCGCCATGGCGAGACACTCATTGACAGAGATCAAACCGGTTCTCGCAGTTCTCGTCATTTCAGGTACCATCTTATTTAAATGACATCCTGAGAATCCCAAAGCAGGGGGAAGGAACAATTGATTATTCCGTTGCCTGCCCGGCAGCAAGGTAGCCTTGTTGAATGCGGCAGGTAGTCCTGGCTGCCACCTTTTCCTCGGCTGTCATAAAGAAGTAGAAAATGCTTCCAGCTCTCCTCTGTCTAGCCACCGGCGCGAGCAATACACAGCACTAGCACTTCGCGCACATTGTGAAAAAATTGACCTAACTGCGTGACTCGAGATACACCATGTCTAAAACCATTTTGTTTGGGGCTAATAAAGGAATTAGTGCTGTTGCAAGTCATATTTTTGCTGTATACAATGAGTTCAATAGTTCATTATAAGATTCTTTTTTAGGGATATTTGTAATTGCATATTGCCAAGGACCCGATTGAGTGATATGTGGGGTTGAACGTTCCATGATATCATTTGATTACGAGAGACGCTGTTGTGGAGGGCTCCGGAAATTTCGATCACCTGGGGGGCTTTAATGTGCGCCCAAATCTGAGCACACAGGCCTACAGCATTTCCGCCTCCATCGAAAATGCAGCCGCCGCAGCCAGGCTTTGATCTCACTACCTGCGAGTGAGCAGCCGAGTACCTTAGCCACTAGACCACCACAGCGGGGCCCAGGGCCCCGATTTGTGAATCAGCACAACACAAACCAATTTCTACTCATTTGGAAGGCAGCCTGTGAACAGTGATGTCGAGTACATCACTTTTATTATGTTAAAATACGTTGTGCGCACAACATTAGAAGGCCGTATGAGTCCATCAAGGACGGCTGCTTTTCAAGGCTCCAACTGTTCACCGTTGCAGCGATCCCGCCTTCATTAATAACTGTCTTCTATATCTTGTATATGTACATTGCTAGGAAAATATTGTAGCTCATACAACACTTTTAAATGAGAAACAGCAGCAAAAAAGGTAATAAAAGAACGGGCTTTATTAAGGCTATCATTTCGTTGCTTTGCCTAAGTGGTTGTATACAGATCTTATCCTTTCCTTTAAGCCAAATATTTTCGAAATTTCTTCGATTTTATTTGCTACCGCCTGTTGAAAGAATCAAAACAGATTGGCTTTGCTTCCATCGTTTTCTTTTGTAATTCCTGTAGTTTTTCTGTGAATGAGAAAGCTTCACTTTTTTTTTAAGTTAGCTATAATCTGTCTTTTTTGTCTTTTATTTGCAAGTCAGCGCAGTGTGGCTTTGAATCAGGGCTTGCTTAGAGCACACTGAGTTATCTGAATCTGTGACGATACATACTTGTCGCTTGGCTCCAAAGTTTTCGTTTGAAAGGATATCTAGTAATCGAGCACTCTGGAAGTTTCAGAAAAGAGTTCACACTCTTTCCAAAATTATTGTAGTGCTGAACCAATAGGAGTATTAATGGGTTGCTCGTAATTGTAGTTTTTTTTTGGCCGGTTGGTGTCAAATATACGTTTGCTTAAGTTAGGTCAATTTCGCCCTATCACATCATCTCTTTTACTGTGCATTACTAGTATTAAGGTCACACAATAAGGCCGATTGGTTCAGAATAAATTTAAGATGTTACTTTTTATTCATGGTTGAGTGACCATTTTTTGTCCCCAGTTGAATGCGGCAAATTAGAATTTTCTGATTACGAAGTAGTCTGCTTGAACCATCTTTATTGTTTTAGTGAATGCAAGCATGACATCGACTCAGGTCTTAGGACACCTGGGAAACCTCTGGGATTATCGTACAAGGATATTTTTCCCAGATGCATCATTACTGTGGTGACCAATTCGGTAGTCAATTCCAGTATTGGAATGAATCTTGGCAGTGCGACTAACACGCCTTTCAGTGTCCATTAAGAGGGGAAGTACATTCAAAGTTTAGTAAATGACAATGCGTGAATAAAGGCATTGCCTACGCTTTAAACAAAAATATACCCAGCTGGGAGGAATCGGGAAAAGATTCGCCTGCTCTGCTCCGGTGACCTCACTTGAACCGGATTGTACTGGAGCAAATATAATCGTTTTCCACCGTTTTAATCCGGTGATCGCCGGATGAAGGAAACAGGAAGACAAAGGGGCCAATATTCCGATTATGCTGCCGTCGTTCCTCCGGTGACGCTCCCGTGCATCGCTTTTGCCTCGGTGGATGCTCCCCAATTGTTCGGGTCATCGCTCACTGGCATTCATTGGCTGTTAGAGCAGTGACGTAGGCAGCCTCACCACCAGAAGGCCATTTCCCACAAACCAACATGGCACACACCAAGCCGATTCAGTGACGATTGTGCGAAGTGTTCGGCCGCGTTGGAGAAAAGCAAATCGTTCTGAGCACATTCTGGATATCACAAGCGACAAGCAGCAACGAAAGTTATCAACGACAGAAAGAAGTTTTGTGAACGGCAATCGTGTGATGGTTCCTGGCAGTGAACGACACATTGTGATCTTGCGAGTGTTCAGCGACGCGGCGGTTGCTGGTGTGGCGAAAAAATCCTGAGTCAGCTCTCTCTGAATTACCTGTGTTATTCTTGTCAGGTATACTGCTATGATTAGACAACGTTGGCTTGATAAACCAATCATGTGATCATTATTTGGACAATTTCACAAGACGTCAGTGGAAAATCAGCAGAATTCTGATATTGCGTTGTTTGGAATACACGTTTTTTTTTTCAATATTAATTCGGTTAAGCAAAACGGAGAGGTAAGCGAGTTGGTACTGATTCATTATGGCGTAAATGTAGCCCGAAAAAAGAAGCAAACACCACAAACGCTTGTGGTTGTTCACTTTCTTGTACTCGTCCTGTTTTGCGCAGCATTAACACCATAATACCTTCGGTAAATTGAATCGAGTCGCTGTAATATTTGGAGCGCTGATGAGATATGCAACAGTAGAAAAGGTCATAGTTCTAGGTTCATTGTATAAACCGTTAATAATTGTTAGAGGTAAACCTAACTGGTTCAATTATATTTTTCGTCTTGTCAGTACACATAAACGGTAACATTTGTACGCTTTCAATATCAATAAATGCCTCGTCAAGGTCTACGACTGCGTATAAATTATTTTGATGGAATAATTAGGCTGAAATAAATAACCCTGAATAACAAATCAATGTTATCTCTTTGTAAATGTAGTGAAATGAGGTAGGACATTGTAAATGGTCCAGACTTTTAGAATGCCTACACGCACGCATGCTTGCGAAAAAGTTAATTTGGTTGGGTAAATAGTATCTGAAATATTAATCTACAAGTATACTAGGCTCTTCACAGAACATGGTGCTTTCAGGAAAACAAAGGAGGGGCGAAACAAACTGGCAATTCTGGAGACGAGGAATGCAAAAAAAAAAGGGGTTGCTTGGCAGAACGAGTCGTGCAGCGCTCGACGTTTCTGTGAAAGGAGGGGGGGGGGAGACGTAGCAAAGTTAACCCATACGACATCCCGGCTTAACATTCAAAGACAGAGGGGACATTGTAGTGAAAGAAAAAGAGAAAAAAGAAGCCACCCATTCGAAAAACTAGCCATACTTTCTGTGTTGATAATGGGAGAGACTACTATCCTTGCTGGTGCGCTTTTTTGTCCTCTTTTCAGTCGTGCTGCCGTGGCTGTGGCTGCAGTTTTTTTTTCTGGGGGGAAAGGGAGGAGAGCAGAAGACGGGAGTGCGAACCGAACAGTGCTGAGACGTAGTGTTGACCTGGAAAATCCAACGACACTGGCTTCTGTAGAGAAGGAGGGAAAGAACATTTCTTCAAGCCAGGGACGCTCGTCGTGAAGCTTGCGCGTGCATCACCTTCTGTGACCTCCGAACGTGTTTACAGACCTTTCAGTTAAGTAAACTGGTCTGCCTGCCCTTATTTCTGTGAAAATGCAGTTGGTATAGGTGGCTTATAGTTTGTGCCTTTATTGCTTATTTACTTGTTTACGTTGTAGGAACTTTTTCCTATTTTGTGCTTTAAGCTGTTCGTCTTGAACAAGTACATTCTCGTATAATAACTACTTTGAAAAATGTTCACAACGACAACTACCAAAATGGAGCGGGCAGTGCAAATTCAAAAAAATATAAAAATGCCATCTTATGTCAAAAATTATTTTACAAAGAAGATGAAGCTAGGCTTTTCTAAAAGACCGCCCGCAACCATGCATAGAGTAAGGTCGCACTTTGCTTGAAGTATGGCGATGAACACGCGCTAAAATGCGGCTCTAATAATCAGAATTATTTGATGAAATTAGGAAATTATCTGGAGGGGCATTGCTGATGCCGTCTACAAGATTACTGAAATAAAAATATTTTAGTAAAAAAATTGCGTATTATAGTTTCAGCAAAAGCAGAGCTATCAATTTAAAAATTTCTAGGAAACTTTGCCCCGTTGTCGTAGTCGAGAGTTCGACGGAATGCCGTCTGGTCAGGTAAAGGCATTGTTGAATAAAACAGGTCACTGACCAATGTCAAAAAAAACAATGACGTTTCGGGACCCGTACGGATCCCTTGTTCACAATGGAATGACGGCTGAGCAACAGGTTCTTATGTAACGTTGAGCGCATGACGCAATGTCCGGGAGTACACGTGGTTTAGTGTGCCAGATGATCTATTCATTGTGTTACTTGCCGTCTGATTGATTAGTGATTCAAGGTTCAGTCTGGTTGTAAAATTCTTCTCCGTGGCCAAGGTGCGTGCGTTGTCCCAGCTTATCTCGTGGCCCGTCTTCTCGGCATACTCTGCGAGTGCATTTGTCACTGTGTGGCCCTTGGTGACGTCATTCTTGTGTTGCATCAGACGTCTGCAGTAATTTCAACTCGAGCCAATGTACACTGATTCGCAATCGGCTCATGGTATCTTGTAGACCACACCAGGAAAGTGTTGCCGAGGGAGAGGATCCTTCACAATTAGCAACTCAGGCTTAAGCTTGCTTGCTGGAACATGCGCGATCTATACACCACGTTTTCTGAATAGACGGGCTAGGGCTTCGCTTACACTTCGAATATAAGAAATCGATGCACGCTATTGCGTAGACGATGTGTTATGCATGGCTTGACTAGTTGACTGCAGTTTATGCATGACGTATTTAGTTGTTTTCCTAATAAAAATCTTGGGGTATTCATTCCTGATCAGGTCATCTTCAATGGTCCGGAGCTCCTCCTGCAGGCTTCTTTCATCGGAACAAGTGCGAATCGCTCGTTGAACTAAAGACCGAATCACTGAGCGTTTGTGGGCTACCGGGTGGACTGACTCATAGTCGAGGTATCTACTGGAGTGTGTTGGCTTTCGGTACACACCGAAGGCGAGGCCTGTGGGAGTACGTTTTACAACTGCATCCAAGAAAGGGAGGCAACCGTCTTTTTCTTCTTCTACAGTAAACTTGATGGAAGTCTCGACGCCATTTAGGCAGTCAAGGAAAGCTTGGACGTCTTTCTTCTTTATCACGCAGAAGCAGTCGTCGACGTGTCTCAGAAAAACCTTGGGTCTCGGCTGAAATGTTCCCAATGCTTTCTGCTCAATTGCTTCCATTGTGATATTTGCAGTTGTGACCGAAATCGATGCTCCCATTGCGGTACCGAAAACTTGCCTGTAGAATTCACCCTTGTACGAGAAGTAAGTGTTGGATAGGCAGAACCGTAACAAGGTGCACAGCTCGGTGACGTGGAACGGTGTGCGATCGGCCAATGTCGTGTCCTTGTGAAGCAATTTTCTGGAAGTGTCTACAGCAAGGTCGACGGGAACACTTGTGAAGAGGGAGCAGCCATCAAATTAAACCAGTATTTCGTCGACATCCACAGTGATACTCTTCATTTTGCTTATGAAGTCATTGGTGTTCCGGAGGTTAGTTTCAGTCTTGCCTGCAAGGGGAGCCAGGATGCCGTGAAGATACTTTGAGAGGCTGTACAGAGTTGACCTAGTGAAATCTACTGTGGGTCTTAGAGGCGTTCCGCTTTTGTGAATCTTCGGTAAACCGTATATCGCTGGAGCAGAACCATTGGTGCACAGTAGCTGGAAGTATAATCTTTTTGCTGATGCAGGAAACGTCTGAAAAAAAAAACACTTACCTACACTTACTTCTCGTACAAGGGTGAATTCTACAGGCAAGTTTTCGGTACCGCAATGGGAGCATCGATTTCGGTCACAACTGCAAATATCACAATGGAAGCAATTGAGCAGAAAGCATTGGGAACATTTCAGCCGAGACCCAAGGTTTTTCTGAGACACGTCGACGACTGCTTCTGCGTGATAAAGAAGAAAGACGTCCAAGCTTTCCTTGACTGCCTAAATGGCGTCGAGACTTCCATCAAGTTTACTGTAGAAGAAGAAAAAGACGGTTGCCTCCCTTTCTTGGATGCAGTTGTAAAACGTACTCCCACAGGCCTCGCCTTCGATGTGTACCGAAAGCCAACACACTCCAGTAGATACCTCGACTATGAGTCAGTCCACCCGGTAGCCCACAAACGCTCAGTGATTCGGTCTTTAGTTCAACGAGCGATTCGCACTTGTTCCAATGAAAGAAGCCTGCAGGAGGAGCTCCGGACCATTGAAGATGACCTGATCAGGAATGAATACCCCAAGATTTTTATTAGGAAAACAACTAAATACGTCATGCATAAACTGCAGTCAACTAGTCAAGCCATGCATAACACATCGTCTACGCAATAGCGTGCATCGATTTCTTATATTCGAAGTGTAAGCGAAGCCCTAGCCCGTCTATTCAGAAAACGTGCTGTATAGATCGCGCATGTTCCAGCAAGCAAGCTTAAGCCTGAGTTGCTAAATGTGAAGGATCCTCTCCCTCGGCAACACTTTCCTGGTGTGGTCTACAAGATACCATGAGCCGATTGCGAATCAGTGTACATTGGCTCGAGTTGAAATTACTGCAGACGTCTGATGCAACACAAGAATGACGTCGCCAAGGGCCACACAGTGACAAATGCACTCGCAGAGCATGCCGAGAAGACGGGCCACGAGATAAGCTGGGACAACGCACGCATCTTGGCCACGGAGAAGAATTTTACAACCAGACTGAACCTCGAATCACTAATCAATCAGACGGCAAGTAACACAATGAATAGATCATCTGGCACACTAAACCACGTGTACTCCCGGACATTGCGTCATGCGCTCAACGTTACATAAGAACCTGTTGCTCAGCCGTCATTCCATTGTGAACAAGGGATCCGTACGGGTCGCGAAAGGTCATTGTTTTTTTTTGAAATTGCTCAGTGACCCGTTTTATTCATTTTCGCCCAGTTTTGAAGTTTGTTCGCGTAAGGGAGGTGTGTTTTTTTCATGTTCCAGCTGTCTCACGCCAGATTACATCGTATGTAATTCTTGATTTTGAACGCTCATCTTGTCTTTGTGTGCGTGTGCATGCGTGAGTATTCGTGTGTGGCGTGTGTGCGTGCGTGCGCTTCCGTGGTCAGTTTCACAAGTACTTCTCATAGACTCACAGACTGTATGTTGTACGTAGCTCAATTTCTGTGCCTCTAGCAAGATTTGCAGTTCTGTGGAGTAATTTTTTTGCTAAAATATGCAGGAAGCATACAGCTCAACCCTTGCGTCATGAATGAATGTGATGGATGGTCATTCGGGAATGGTGAGGAGTTGTTCTCGGTGGCCAGGCTTTCTTCGTTTGTCGTGCATTGTTTTTTCATGATTATAGGAATCATTTTGAAGCATTGCGCTTCAAGCTTCAGTGCTGTTGATTTCATATTATCTGTCCTATTATGTTTTGTTTTTGGTGTTTTTTTCATGTTCGTTTATTCATGTCTGCTTTTCCCAAATGGTGGGTAATCATTCAGAATTGTCGTCTTGTTTGGAATAAAACAAATAAAAAAACTCGAGTGTTTCATTGAATTTTTTTGCAACAGCTATATGGACAAGAATACACAGTACATATACAGTGTTTCGATGAGAATAGAGACATCCTTCATTTAATCAATGCATGAAATGATCAGCATACAATAAATAAAGAGCGGAGCAAACACTTTAAAAAGTACTGGTCCAACCTACTGAAATTAGGTCCGGACAAAGTGAGTACACTTGTAAAATACTGCGGAAGTACCACACAAAATCTCCAAATAGCCGGAGTGAAAAACCCGCGAAGAATGCTCCGGAGGTGCCACGTAATCGGTCCAGCCAGGCGGAGGAAAATGCCAGTAAAAAGTACTCCGGCGGCGCCACGCAATTGCTGCGTCAGCCGGAGTGAAATATTTTTTTTAAATACTCCGGGTGCGCCACGCAATTTCTCCTTCGTGCCGGAGCAAACGTTTTGCTCCGGATGTCCAAAGCGAAAATTACTCCGAATAGGGGGGACGCTAGAGGACAAGCGTTTTACTCTGACCTCGGAGTATTTTTTTACAGTGATACACAAGCAACGGCACAAGCGTTGCCTGAATTTTGTTTCTCATGATGCACTGCAGTTGTAACAACGGTTTAAAATTTGGGAGTGAATTCGGCCTTTCATACTTACAATGCTAAGGCAGATGCTGAAATAATTGATTCATTGAGTGTAAAGCCGCCCGACGCCTGTTACAGTAAAATCTAGTATATTTGACCCACTATATTTCAGATGATTGCCTAATTTTTGGCTTGTACTCTGGTTCCAGGTAACTTATGCATCGTTTAGTACAATGAAACTCTTTGATTCGGTCACGTTTGTCCGAAACCCAATTATCTCGGGTCATCCGTGCAGTGCAGCGGGAATGTAGGGGCTGCCATTATACGCGACCTAAAAAAACGAGAACAGCGTTTTCAGGGAACGGAAACGATGTGGCACTTTGTGCGTCACTATCTTCATCAGTTAGTGACCGTGGTATTGTGGACATGCGGATCCGGCAAACAACAGTTTCGTTTAAACTTGGTGTAATGCGCACATTGTAACAAACCTCAGACATTCAGCCGCCATCGGCATGCTGTTCTAAGACTTTTCTGCTACAACACAATCCACAAATGATCAGTTGCCTTTTCTTCTTAGCTCACAGGTATCTAGTTTCCCATGTGCGTGGTCATGGTGCTGGTACTTTGTAAGACATGGAGGCACAGTGAGTTTCGGCACGGTGTAATATGGCTATAGATACAATGTATAAATGGTATATTATGACTATAGATACAATGAGAGAGAAGTCAGAGAATGGTTCTGATTTCATCTTTATACTGCTTAATGTGAAATATACCTACAGGATCTGTGTAGTCAAAAAAACAGTAAAAATGTATTGGTTTAAAAATATGCCTACTGTCAAAAGCGCGTTACAATACATACATAAATATACGGTTTATTGGTGTAAGAGACATTCGTTTACTCTTTTCGTGACATGTTTGATAACTTGGCAAATGCGGACACCATTTTGCGGTCCCGCGAAAACCTAGTCAACAAGCTTTTCTTGTCTATTTAAAAGGGTATGAACTTGAACTGGTTGGCGTGGCTTCACAACACGAAACAGCACCGGCTAACGGGACAAAAAAGATGCGATTAGGCGCCGATGAAAACATCCGCGCTTTCTTTTTTTAGGCTCAAGTACAACGCTTTTTTTTGTGAGGCAAACGACAAATGTTACGTACCGACAAGTCCATGAATACGCAATGTTTAAATGTGAACATTCTCATTTAGTACGATTGACGATGAACTGACACACAATAGCCCAGTAGATTGAGTTGTGGATGCTTCGTAGACTTTCCGGGGGAGACATCCACGTTAATCGTGCCAGATGCGCGTGTGTCCCAAATGAGGAGTGCATCCACACTCGGTAAATAAATTGCCATATTTCGTCCAGATTTGGTCTTGAGGCTACTCTTGCGCTTTTGTTACCGGTCGCTAATGCAACCACCTACCTGCCCGATGTAAAGGCTATCGCGAAATGTACCTAAAAATGACTTCAGTGTTGAGGTCCCCAAACGGCGTTGCGTGTAACTTCTCTAAAATGGAAGGATTCGGTCTTGCGCCATTCTTTTTCATAATTCAGTCTGCCAGCGTGAGTGTGAATTCACAGCGCCAGTCGAACTGGATTTGATAAGTGCTCTCACCAAATGCTTTTTCTGATCACGTCTTCCATAGCGAATATCTGCCGAGTCGATCCGAAGAGTACTCAAGTATTACTGCTATGAAAAGAAAAACTGCTGCGGTCACAATATTGCAGCAGATTCTGCATGCCGGACACCAGGTGAAGGGTAAGTTACTGATAAGAAATACGCTGACATACTGCTGAGAAGTCAGAAGCATCTAGTCATGTGTTTCGAACAGTGAGCATGTACAAAAAATTGAAATTAACTGCGCCCGCTCTGAGAGCGCACAGGCAACCGATTAAGGCGGGGAGGTGCCTTCGGCGTAGCCCTGTGGTCAACCGGCGCGTATGTAGAGGGTTTGTACTCGAAAAGAAAATTGTGGTAAATTCTCGATGCTGACTGAGAAGTTTGCGGGCTAAGCGCATCCAATTTGACCGCTTACACAGAATGCTGCGACATTTTTTTCATCGTGTGTCACGCTCGACAAACGTTGAAAACATATTTCAAGTACGAGCAAAACTTTTTTCAGACGCCCACGACCTTCTTCGACAACGACTTACGTGCCATGCCAATTGATTGATTGATTTGTGCGTTTTAACGTCCCAAAACCACTATTTCATTATGAGAGACGCCATAGTGGAGGGCTCTGGAAATTTTGACCACCTGGGGTTCTTTAACGTGCACCCAAATCTGAGTACACGGGCCTACAACATTTCCACCTCCATCGGAAATGCAGCCGCCAAAGCCGGGATTTGATCCCGCGACCTGCGGGTCAGCCACCGAGTAAATTAGCCACTAGACCACCGTGGCGGGACTTACGTGCCTTGAACTTTCTTTGTCTAGCGTGGTTTGCCATTTACTCCCAGATGGCAATCTATGGGTGCGATTTCTGCTTGTGTTATTTGCGACTGAAGGAGAGCAATAGCAAAGTTTTTGAAGAAAGTAAAACACGGCCACATGACTAACGCTCACTGTGAAAGGCACTCTTGCGCTGTGGAAATTCTATTTAAAAGGTTTCTGAACGCGTGAAACAGTTCATTAAGTTCACTGGTGTTTAGCAAGTAAATATCCAAGTTGCTGAGTGATAAGGCACACGCAAGTGCACTTGAGTTTACTCTGTTTTGCGAGATGAGTGTATTCAACCATCACTGCCATGAAACACGTAAACGGCATTGGTAAGGGTGCACAAAACAACCTATTTACAGCGGCAACAGTTCTTGTAAATCAAGAAGAAACTCCAGCCACGTCTCTTTTATCACGTATTTCGAAGAGTGTAACTGACGACGATGCTTCTCGCGAAAAGTAACCGCCACAACACTACACCTAGCATTTGTATATGTGTCAGTAGAAACGGCGTCTTCTACTTACCTCTTGAAAGTGTGGTGGGCGTGAACTGTTGCCACGTCGTTCCTAGAATTTCAGGGGCGGCCTTTGCAGCTAGGCAATAAAACTGAACGATGAAGCAGAAGGTGTCAGCGTGGCACCATGGAAGAAAAGATTGGCCTTGCATACCACCAGCACCTACCACCAAACAGCCTCGGGAAGCGTCAGATTGTCTCAGTCCAGGATGGCCTTGAAGGCATTTTCGCATTTTTAGCTATGTCGACTGAGCGCCGTCCACATGTTGTCTCAGCACTTCGCAGTGGCGATAATACACGAGAGCGGCAACAGTCTGCGCATGCGCTGGAAGTGTCGCCGTAACTTACTACGGTGTCTCTTTCAAAACGACGTGATACATATCATAGTGTGTGGGTTAGTTGTTTAACAAAATTTCAATTTGGAAAGGAAAAGCTGCTCGATGAAAAACAGGTTGGTCGACGAGACTGGCGTTGTTGTAATTCACGCACCCGTCGTAATTGAAATTGCATTTGGAGAGGCGTGTGCAACGCCTATGGTTGTCCTCATTTGCAGGCTTTTCTTTAGCCTGGCGCAGATGCTTTGGAATAGCGTTTAACCTCGGTAAACTGAAACTTGTAAATCCTACATAGATCTCCACTAGCTCAGAGTGAATAAACTTAGCGGGTGGCGTGGAAACGCATGCAAATTTCGAAAAGTATAGGACTGGTGCTTTAACCTAGGATCATTAATGTATTACGCATGTAAAATGGCGAACAACCAAGGTGAATTGATACGCAAGCTCACAGTATTTCATTTCAGTACGTTTATTAAAATTGTGGAATATCTTCGCATGTGTTCTATAAATAGGCATAGTCACCATTGGTCCTATGCCATAATTTGGCACCCCCCCTCCCCAATCAACTGAACGATGCTATATTGCAGCAGCACCTGGAGGCCCTCTTCCACTCACTAGAATAAACCAGTGTGTTGCCGGCTGGCACTCAGGATCAAACTCGGCAGCCCCCGCATTTGCATAAGCACGGGCAGGTTTCTGCATCAGCGGGAGCAAAGTCTCACCGCAGCGCCCCCCCCCCCCCCCCTCACTCCCACTAGTTGCTGATTGAAAAAAAAATGCTCCGCCATAGACACAACAGCCTGCCAAGTTTCCCACCTTTCTGGGGGCGAATGCATAAACTGCTCTTGCATTTCTCCGTCGAAGGTCCTCAGTCGCCATTCTTATTAAAAAAATACATGCACAGTTGTAATCCCAGCTGCGCGTTAAATAATGGTGTGAAATGTGTGATCGGGTTCAGGTACAGTGCTTAAAATAGTGTGTTAAAAATGGAAGATGTCACGTACAGTGGCAATCGATGATATGCGAAGCGCGAATGAGAAATGTTGATATATCACTTTAAAATCACAACAATGTGACGAGGTGGGGGCAAAAGATGCCATAATTGGTTCCGTATCATGATTATCATGTTTGGATGTGTCGTTTACCTTCGTCATCTATTCATGTCACGTGATACCAAATTAGTATATGTGGAGCTAGCGAAACAGCCGCGAGCACGCTATGAGCGTGATATATTGCCATGTTGATACATGACACGCGTGTCAGGAGTATCATGTTTGCACCAGTCGTATATTTCGTCATTCATTGGCGTCACGTAACACCAAGTTTGTTATATGTGGAGCTAGCAAAATGGCCGCGAGCGCACCATGAAGGGCCCTATATTATACCCCTATGTAGCGTTGAAGCGCGCACATGTTGGGCACAGCGACGCTACGTTAGCAAAACGTGAGCACTCTATATTCTGACGCCAGGCGCAACCAGTGTCCGTCGGCGCGGCCCGACGGCAACCAGTGTGAAATGCGACATGCTGGATTCGTGCCGATTCGTTACTCAGACAACACTGTGTCTCCGTCTTTTCGTGACGGAAGGACGCTGGACGCGCTAAAACATGCATGCGTCAAAGGAACGCAGTGCTGCGTGTGCCTGCGAGTATATGGCAGGACCGGCGCCTGGAATGGCAACGCCGGCGTGACGCGACGAAATGAACACCGGCGAGCACGCGCACTCCGTCACGTCGAAATCTATTGGCGCCCTCACTGTGGCATGTAGTCATGTTCTCACATGACACAAATCTCATGATTGTCATGTTTACGCCAGTCACATACCATCGTCCTCCATTGGCGTCACGTAATACCAAACTTGGCATATGTGAAGCTAGCGAAACGGTGGCGAGCGCATCATTAGTGTGGCCTGTAGTGAAGTTGTTACATGACACGCACATGTCGTGATTATCATGTTTGGATTCGTATTGACGTATGTCGTCCGTTCGCGTCACGTAATACTGAGTATGGTACATGTGAAGCTTACGAAAAGGCCATGAGCGCATCGTGAGCGAAGCACGTAGTCACGTTGTTACATGACGCACATCTCATGTTTAAAAGTTGGCACCAGTATCATACCTTCGTCCTCCATTCACGACCCGTAATACCGAGTTTTCTATAAGTGAAGCTAGCGAAATTGCTGCCAGCGCATCATGAGCGTGGCATGTAGTCTTGTTGTTACACGAGACGCATCAAATTATTATCATGTTTGCACCAGTCACATACCTTCGTCAACCATTCACGTACCATATTACCGAATTTAGTATATGTGACGCTTGTGAAACGGCCACGAGCGCATCATGAGCGTGGCTTGTAGTCATGTTTTTACATGACACACACGTCATGATTTTAATGTTAGGGTCTATCGCTTGTGTTCGCCAAGCAATCATGCCATACCATACCAGTCTTGCAATGTTATGTGAACGAAACTTCAGCAAGTGCTGCAGGACCATGAAAAGTAGGTTATGGCATTCATGACATAAATGTCATGATTTTCATGTTATGGCTAGTCAAATATGTTCTTCATACAGTCATGTTATGTCACACCAAGCTTGGTATTGATACCATTATGCAAAGAGCCAGGAGACCTAAAAGTCGTTGGTGGCTTGATAGATAGATAGATAGATAGATAGATAGATAGATAGATAGATAGATAGATAGATAGATAGATAGATAGATAGATAGATAGATAGATAACAGTTCGCTAAGAAATGTATCGCGTTTAAAAAGAAAAACATAGCACATCCAGCAACCTCTATAAAACGAAAGTGAAACGACTCACAGAAGTAGCTTAGTCCTGACAGTACTTTATGCAATGTTTATTGGTGTTTAACAGCTAAGACAAACACTGTTCTTAGTAATGGCATCCACGTGGGCGCTTAGTGATACATCTCCAACGCGACGACTAAAGTCCATGAATAATCATTGATTATAATTTGAACATGTCATTGTGGTCTTGGTTGCTTCTAGTAGCTCTAGTAAATGATGTTGAGAGCGGAACTGAAGAAAGCCTTGTGACAGCCTGTAGAGCAGACTGATTGTACGCCATATTTTGGCTACGTCCACCGATTACTGGCAAGAGTTATAGAACGCCACTGCCTGATTAGCGGAAAACGAAACGCTCGATGCCTCTTCCCTATTGGCCAGCTGCGTTGGTTTTTTTGTTGTTATTTTTTGCGTGGCGAGCGTAAAGGTGTATTCACACGCGAGGCAAAACTCCTGCTTTTCCGAGGACCGAACGGTCACCTGACTGGTTCCAGCCGAGGAAACATCGGACGCGTCGCATAAACACATTCGGACCGTGGCTCACGGAATCCGCGTGCATGCTCTCGAATTACGCGCTTTCGCGCTTCTCTTCCTAGAGCGGCTGGTACAAATGTGCACTCTGAGATGGAGCGCTGTTTGAAACAACGTTTGTGCGCGAGCATGTGCGCGAGGCATTGCGATCCGTGGTGCGAGCAGAGGAGGCAAGACGGGGCGAGGATAGAGAGTCCTCATAGCTTTTGCGTCATGTGATGCGCTGTCCACTGTGGACATTCCTCCTCCATCCGTTCCTGTGAATCCAGTTTAAGCGGGAGCGCGGTGGAGTGTAATCCAGGCGAAGCAAGCACGTTGCTCTATGCGTTCCACAACTGTGGTTGGTTTGAATGCATGCTATGAGCCACGCTAACGCCTTTGGTAAGGTCGCCGCCTGGCAGTGTAGACAATAAGGAATAACGTTTGCAGGCGCTGTGGGCGTTGCGGGCATATCGGGCGTCATATGACTTTTATAATAGCGTTTTCTCCCCCTAGGGAAAAAATTAGACTTTCGCCCGACCGTACACCCAAATGCACGGAAGCTACACACATCACCGCGCGCTATTTCGGACTTTCTGCGGGCGGGCCGCGAACACGAACGGCGACTCGCGTCACGACGCATGCGCAGTGGCAGCAACCGCACCGCAAGGGCCCACTGTGTGATTTTCTAAAACTCCATATTATTGCATTTCTTCAATTGGAAAGGTACCAGGAAGGATGGCCGCGTAGAAACATTGCGTTGGAGGAAATAGTAGGAAGTTGCATGGTCATTATGCATTTTTACATTTCACCAACAGTACTGTCAGTGGGCAGTGGTATGTAGGTATAAAAGGCACGTCTTTGTTGCCTACGAAGCTCGATACCGCGACACAGTAAATAGCTTTCCTCGTAACTCATGTGGCTGCCTGACGGGTCGTTGGTTCGACTCCTGTAAACGGAAGTTATGTATTCTAAATGATATTTTAGGCGCAATTTCCGTGGCGGAAATACGTCACTGAAATTTTGGTGGACCCCGACACAAAATACTTTTGTGGTAAAACGTGTCCTATATTATTTATTAAAACACAGAAAGCAGGTGTCTGCATGCTACCTGAGGCACTTGCTTTGCTGTGGTAGAAGACATCTTCCGATGGGCACAAACACTACTATGGCATCAGATTTAGAAGTTAACAAAATCAACTTTCTAATTCATGAAAATTGCTGGTCGAGTAAAATGGGCTAATTCAAGCCGTTCGTACGTGCAGCCCACAGCCGTTTTAAAAATTTCGAAAGGCGGCCGCAGGTAATCACCACACAGAGATGAAATCTGGCTAAATTTTCTGGCAAAACCGAAGTACCAAACAGTGAATCAACCATTGACTTTGAAAACACCCTAAATTACGACATTGTTTTCCTCGGGTGGTGGGAGCTGAATAACCGAGCGTTAATAAACAGCCACAAAGTGAAGTGGCTTCGTTGACGGTTGATAACGGCAAGGGAAAGATTGTCGTCATTTAGGGTTTTTTTTCAGTGGTAGTACTAAATGCGCTCTTTGGTGCGGCGGTTTCGCCAGCTATATTAGACAGATGTAATTCATCCGCAATGTATACGGGAGGTCGCCTTTACGAAATTTGAAAGTGGCTGCGGACTATTCGTAGGAAGAGCTTGAATTCGCCCATTTGACTCGACCGGCCATTCTCACTGGTTGAAAAGTTAATTTTGTTAATTAGTAATATCAGCGTCTTAATTAACGCTACCACGTATCTGAAGATGCCTTCTGCCACAGTAAAGGGAATGCTGATGGTAGCAGGCAGATGCCTCCTTTTGTAACTTTTAAATTACAAAAATTTAATGGACACATTCCCCGAACCACCCTATGTACTGAATTGTAGGCTCTCTATTAAAAATGTGGTTTAGAAATAGCACCCCAATTCAGGTCATTAAAAAATAAAGGGAGGGGGGGCGGCCCTCGGGGCGCGCAACGTGCGGGAGCCTATGCGCATTGTAGGCTGACGTCACAGCGCTTTACTGCTGCTGTGGTACCGAACGTTATGGTTGCGCAACTTCTTCTTCGTCATCCTCCCTTTCCCAAAATTTTGCGCAGTATACGTGAACGCGCGCAAGTAACAACAGGCTTGCTTACGTTAAGTTCAGCGAGCTGCGGAAACCTTGACAGAATGTGAAGGCTGCACAGGATGACTTCGCCAGCGCGAGGGAAGATGACGTAGTTCCGGTTGGTTCTTTTCCACGAGCGCATCATTGGCACACGAAGGTGCAAGACACGCTTTTGTGACGTGCTTTCTTTTTTTTCTAAAGCTTCTGCTTCGAGAAACATGGTAAAATTGGAACATCGTAGACAATAATACTGGTCCTTCTCGATCACGTAGCTTTAGCGATTTCGAAAACCACTTGAGTTTCCGTTGAAGTTGTCCGAAGCAGAGGTTACTCTAACGATGGTCATAAACCTTTCAAGGTGCGGGTTCAAGTAGCATGAAATCGACAAGGCAGAGGTCATGCAACCACGTGCAGCTTCGCGGAAAGAACGGTAAGGGTGAGAGGGAGGGCTAGAGGCACATATTCGGAGAGTTGGCAGTAATATAATCTTGACTTGAATAGAACTGTGTTTCATTTTCAGTGCACATTTCACATGGTTGTCAATTGCAATGGCTAAAAGTTAAAACCTCCATTTTGGAACAAACTGAACCACCGGCCTTCAGAGAGACGTTCACAAGGAAAGCGAGGGAAGATATCTGACATCTTCCTTTGCGCCACACAGTATTGCCTCGCGGGCCGCATGTTGCCGACCCCTGCACTACTGCATTAAAAATTTTGGCTGACGTGGATTCTCAACTATACGACAAGCGTTCGCATCGTCTGGCGTAAAGCATCAGCGGAATATATTGTACGACAAGTGCAATACGGCGGGCTGTACTTTACTGCTTGTACCGCTAAAAATGAACATAATGATGTTTTTGTGTTTTGTGGAGCAAGAACCATTTGATGACCAAAGATTGCCAGGCCATGCGCGAAGAGATGTGAGCAATAATTATGATAGGTGGCTGTACAAGGGCCGTAAAATGCATCGCGGTGATGCGGGTAAAAACACGGATGTATTAAAATCATGCGAGTGATGTGAAATGTGTGTAGTGCGAATCTATGGTAAAAGCTCGCAATTAAAAAAAAACATGGCGAAGATCTATGACATTAGCACACGTGCCTCGTCAACACCCATGCGTTTCAGGGCTGCGAGGCAGGTGCTTTCTTTATTGTACCTCTGTAGCAGCGGCCTCCCTTGAGAGGTCGTGCTACGGGTGGCTTGGGTATACCCGATGAAACGTATTCACGTCTCATAAAAAAAGCCAACAATGACTTATGAGGGAAATGTTGTTCTCTATCGACGAACACTGCAGGGTGAAGTGGAATATGTTGTCCGTAGTGTAATGAGAAATTTTGTCTTTTAGGTGTGTCTAGTTGACCGCACTCGATTAAAATGTGAAGCACGATCAGTAATTCTCCGCATCTGTCACACAAGAATAGATCGCCACCAGATAAAAGGTATGAGCGTGTACTCTGTCTGTGTCCTGGTCTTAGCTTTGTAAGTGTAGCTTGTGCACGATGACATTTGGATACTGGCGGCCAAAAACCAAGTTGTGTCTTAATAGAGTGCAGTTTATTCTTTGTGCGCTTATTCCACGTGTTCTGCCAACATGCCCGGAGCTTTTCCATTAAGACAGGTTTCCAAGACAAGTGGTGGAATACCTCTGGATGTGTTAGGAGTAGTCGAGTAGATGGACGTGGGTAGCTGGTCTGCACACACGTTTCCTTGTATCTCGTCGTGTCCTGGCACCCAGCACAGTACAGCATGCAGCATACCCCAGCAGATTGGAACTCACAGCCACTCTGGACGGCGGCAGGAACCGCGGTGTGCTGGAAGACCAGAAATAAGCGAAAAGTAGTAGGACAGATTGAAAGCGAGAAAGAAAGACGAAGATGATGGGAGAGAGAGAGATAGGAAAATGCGACTGTCGCTTTGCCCTGGCTGAGCCAGCCCAGGAGTGTCATCTACGTGATGCCAGGGCCAAAGGAGTGCGTTACCTCTGCCGGGGTATCTTAAAGGTTCTAGCACCCGGCATCGGCTTAACCCTCAAGATACCTTTTTTCCCGTACACGGCTAACCCACGCCACGCACGGCTCGGCGTTGAAAGTAGTCGATACCCCCCCCCCCCCCCCCCCCGTTAGCTCGGGTCCACGACATCGCAACACAACAAATGCCTGCTTACGTAGACGCCCCTGCGGGGCCGCTAGAAATGACACATAATGCACGTGAGAAACTAAGAAGCCGCCACAAAATCGATCTGTACGGGGAGTCGTCAATTTTAATAGTTTATGAAAGAGAAGGCAACGCCACAATTCTTGCGGCAGTGATTACCCAGTAACGTACAAAATCACTCGTAATCACAAAATTACTCTGCACCGATCCGTAAGATAAATGAAAGTGACTGTTCTTGAAAAGTGAAAAATTAAAAGATTACTGCCTTTTTTTCTACACATGGAAGCGTCCTGGCGCAAAACTGCCACTAGTATGGAAATGAGTTGCGTAGCGAAAGAGTCTGGTCAGAGAAAAACCTGGCTGATCCCTCCGTCATATGAATCGCTACGCCACAAAACTGAAACGTGCTTTTGTAGAAGTAGAGTTTTTGTGCAGTGATATATTGAAGCTTGTACAATTTATATTGACGTTTCGTAGCCGTAGCATCCTTTGACGTTGATAAAGCTACGTTGACGCCTAGTGGCACGTGTCTATCGTGACGACTACCACCTATGATCATCATTTCACCGTTGTGGTAGCTGAAGTTTTTAACATATACCCAAACTCAGTGTATTCTTCATTACGCACAAAGATGGCATCAACAGTGGCGTAGCGAATCGAGGGTTTCGCCGCCTGGTATATGACCCCCGAGTAAACGCCGTTGAGTATATGGCAGAAAAGGTGGTGCCAGGCCTGGCAACGCCGGCGTGACTCGACAAAATGAACGCCGGTGAGCACGCGCAGCGCGTCAAGACGAAATATATTGGCGCCTTGAATGTGGCTAGTAGTCATGTTATCAATGACACGCATCTTATGATTATTATATTTGCGCCTTCGCATACCTACGTCACCCATAGATGTCACATAGTACCAAATTTGACATATGTGAAGCTAGCGAAACCGCCACGAGCGTATCATGAGGGGTGCAGGTAGTCATGTTATTACATGACACGCATGTCGGGAATATTATGTTTGCGTGTGTCATTTACCTATGTCGTGCGTTGGCGTCACGTAATACCAAGTTTGGTACGCGAAGATAGCGCTACGGCCGCGAGCGCATCGGCCGCGAGCGCATCATGATTGTAGCATGTAGTCATGTCGTTACATGACGCGGATCTCATGTTTATCATGCTTGCACCAGTATCTTACCTTCGTCATGCATTCACGTCCCGCAATATCACATTTGGTATAAGTTTGAAGCTAGCGAAACGGCCGCCAGCGCATCATGAGCGTGGCATGTAGTCATGTTGTTACATGACACGCATCTAATCATTATCATGTTTGCACGTCACATACCTTCGTCAATCATTCACGTACCGTAATACCAAATTTGGTATATGTGACGCTTGTGAAACGGCGGCGAGCGCATCAAGAGCGTGGCTTTTAGTCCTGTTTTAGGGGCGAAGCTCCTTATGGCGTGACTTCTGCGTCCCTCGTAGTACGTAACCACCAGTGGCATATACCCGAAATAGGTATAACATTTGACCTCCAAGGTGATGCCGGTGAGAGATTTCTTCTGTGCGTTGTTTAACAATAAAATATAGTGCTCAATGTACATGCCATTGGCTGTTAATGGGGAATGAGAGACAGGAGCATTCAGCTTTTAGTCAAAGCGCACGCTGCGATCCCCATTAGCAGCCATTGGCATATACGTTGAGCACTATCGGACAAGAAAGGGTTGCTACATTATACTCGCAGGGTGCAACCTCCTTAGTTTAGAAAGGTGTAGCGAGCGTTGAGCCGCAGGGCCATGAATACAATGAACTAGTATATACCATCAATGAATTCGAGGTGGTTAAAGGGGGGAAGCAGATACGAAGCGCAAGCCGTAAGAAATTAAAAGCTGAATCCTCCTGTCTCTCATTTCACATTAGCAGCCACTGGCATGTACATTGAGCACTATCTGACAGAAAAAGGTTGCTACGTTATACTCGCTGGGCGTAACCTCCTTGGTTTTAGAAAGGTTTAGCGAGCATTGGGCCGGAGTGCCATGAAATACAGTGAACTAGTATATACCATGAACTCAAGGGGGTAGAAGGTGGGAAGTAGACCCGAAGCGCAAGCCGTAAGAAAGTGTGCGTGTGCCACCTCTCGTTTAGTCCGTGGAATGTCCACTGAATGGCGGTGCTTCTATATGGGGAATATATGATAAAAATATGCGATATGGTGGGACTTGTAGTGTTGAATAGATGGACGAACGGACACACAGACAGATGCATGGATGGACGCACGAAAGGACGCAGGGGCGGATTCATGAACGAACGCAGGGACGGGCGCACGAACAGACGCATGGACGGTCACACAGACGGACGCATGGACAGACGAATGCTTCGCCCCACTCTGCATCATTCACTCCGTGGATATGCTGCCATTTTTTTAATGACACGCATGTCATGATTTTTATGTTAGGGTCTGTCGCTTGTGTTCGACTTGTTTCATGACATACCATACCAGTTATGCAACGTACCATGTGAACGAAACCACCGCAAGAGCTGTAGGACCATGAAATGTAAATCATGAAGTTCATGACATACATGTGATGATTTTCATGTGATGACTAGTCAAATATGTTCTTCACAGAGTCATGTTATGCCATGCCAAGTATGCTATCAATACCATTATCGAAATGGCCAGGAGAGCTAGAAATCATAGATAGATAGATAGATAGATAGATAGATAGATAGATAGATAGATAGATAGATAGATAGATAGATAGATAGATAGATAGATAGATAGATAGATAGATAGATAGATGGATAGATAGATAGATAGATACGCTCAAAGTCGCTGAAGTTCGCTAAGAAATGATACGCATTTATTAAATGTGGCACGCTCGGTTTCCTCCACTCACGCAGCTGATCGGCACCGGTCTCCAGAGTTATCGCTGATAACGATATCCGGCCGTGAATCTCCGGTTTTGCTACTTCCGGTCGCTCACAGGCAGCCTCTGCCGTTGTGAACACCAGTCGCTTTTTGATCGTCAGTCGCCAATGGTCGCGCGACCACTGCTAGTCGCCGGTCTGCATCAGGCTTATATGCGCGTCTTCAAAGAGAGTCAGTTACGGCAAAACAGCAGCGTGTGCGCTCCTGAAACTTAGGCCAACGGTCACGCATACTGCGCTTCAGCAACGCGGCACGAAGAAATTTGTAGCTTGAACGGTGAACGCGCGCTGGCGTTCCAGGTCCTGGTCGGTGTTCCACGTCCACCAATGCACGAGAAATGCCCGTCGATACCGTTTGCTTAGCTACTGTGCTTACTGCAGCAGTTTTTACTGCGATAGTCATTATATGAACACTCTCGGCTGGATTTCACCGCTGACGTTGGCGTCGATGTCATGCACCATACATGTATACGTATCTATATGTATGAAAACGCAAGACAGAAAAAATCCAGGAAAAAAGAGTCAGGCGCGTGAGATCGAACGTGGGACCTCCACGTTAAGAATGCAAAGTTTCAACCACTGAGCCACCGAGGCGTACCTACTTCAACAATCAAAGAGCAAGCTATATTTATACCTATCACTTACCGCTGTTTGCGGGCATCTCTGAAGGCAACTATCGAGCTTACAGCATTATTACTAAGATGGCACAAAGAGCGCGCGGTGGCTTTCATCTTTCACACGTACTTTGGCCTATGAAGAGGAGGGTAATAGACAATCTCTCGCACGCCTTTATCTCCCAGTTGGGAGGATCATACGTCTTGGCTGGCGTTGGGCTTGCACTTGAACAATTCTGTTGTAGTTACGGGGCGCACAAAGGTACCTTCGTTGGTTGCAGCATCTGTTTCCAAAAAGGGCGCGCTTTTCAGACACAGCGAAGTAACAACTGAGATGCTTATTCGCGTTCATCTGGACCTGTGAGTGCGTTTCGTGTGTCATTCGTGCGCTAGAAACGTGGGGCACGTTTTCACCTGCCGCCTGCCATTCTGCGCGTGACCTTCCAATTTGTTACTCTTGGGTTCATTGCTTCGCCTTTGTGGCAAGACGGTGACTTTTTTTAAAAATAATCTGGTGCTATTACACTCGATGTAGTCGCCGGTAGAAACATCGTTGGTGCATGTGGAAGCTGCACTATTTCATTAGTAAGCTGTCATGCACTAACACGAAGCGAAAGGCAGAAACATAATTGCGTCAGTGACTCTCCGATACACTCTCGGTCAAGATCTTTCACTGCTATCAAGAAGCTTTAAGCATGGCCTCCAAGACTGCGTGCCGGCGCGCGATCTATGACGCTATGCTTTCACTCCATCATGCTGCATTAGTTCTCTTGAGCCCCTACAGACAGCGGCACCAGCCCGCTTGGTCACCGAAAGCTTGTAGCGAGAGAAGGCGTGAAAGATGAAACTTACAAACTGGTGCTCCGTATGGCAGATGTAAGTAATACAGATAAAACAAAGCACATTAAGTTTAGTATGGCAGCGAATTCTCAGACCTACTAGTGCACAATTAACATTAATATAATTGGCGCAATTTCTGCATATATATATACCTAGGTGTAATATTTAATTCGACCTCAACCTGGAATAACCGCATAGAGTACACAACTTCTAAAGCCCTAAAGAAGCTCAGCCTCTTGAAAAGACGCCTACTATCCACGAACCGGGACACCAGATTATTCGTCCTTCATTATAATAAAATCGAATATTTGGCATTCACATCATGTCACTTGGTCTAATCACATCGAAGAGGTCCAATACAAAGTGGTCCGGTTCATTTTATTATGTTATTCCTAATTTCAAAGTTTCAAAAAACCAAAAAAGCACTCTTATTATGCATTCTCTCACCTTGCGTCCAACATTCGCCCAGTTATCTTTTTTCACACCCTCTCCCATATGACCCACTTCTTTTTCACGATCCCATATTTTACCCGCGCATCACATCTTGTCTATATTAGAAAACACTTATGAAGTCAAGTAATATTTTTTGCTCACACTGAAAAATATTGCAATTCACCTCTTTCACTAGCAATAGATCAATGGAATTCACTGTCATCTAGCATTGCCAATATGAACGATCATCGGTCTTTTCAATTAGCGCCCCACTCGTTTCTCGAGTGCGATAACACTGTTAAATGGATCACTTCATTGCATTTTATACTGATCTTTGATAGTGTTCACCTGTGAAATGGTATTGTTTATTTGTCAACTGTTACTAGTTTTTTGTGAACTGGTTATTCTTTCTGCATTTTATTTCTCTTCTTTCTTTGCAATCGCTGTATAACTGAAACGTGCTCGCATTTAATTTCTTTAGAATACCTCCCCCCCACTATGTAACGCCCTCCGGGCCCTTGGGGCACTCAAATAAATAAAAAAATAAAGATAAGGTTGTTTTGTACCAAGCTCCGCAATTTTTTGAATATCGCAGTCGGTGGAATACAACGCGGCCCTTTTCAATTCCCCAGAAATCATACGTTCGGCGCCCAGGTGCACGAAGTATCTCTTCATCTTTGTTTTCTTTCTCATTTGTTACCGTAATTTTACTACGTCATATATCCGTCGCAGAAACACGTCACTGAGGCCTTGTGGGACCCAAGAATACAACACTTTCGTGTGAAGAATTGGCTGCGGTTTAACTCAGTTGTGATGCGATGTGCGTAGTCAAATGAGTGATTATTTCCAATTTTTAGCTTGGTTCCCTGCACAGTTATAATTTTATCGTTTAGCTTCATGCGTCTGAGTGTTCAGGTTTGCTTGCGAGGTGTGCGACTCGCTCTTGCTCCGTCTTTTCGGCTTGATGCCTTCTCTTAGTTTCGGTCTGAAGAATGAAACCTTTGTTCTTTCAATCTCTCCGATTCACTTTTCCTTATGTGATGACGAATCCCACCGAGCACCCTTTTTACGGTGCAACCTCGGCTTCTATATTGTTGTAACGTGGTTTCCAAAGTGTACATCTCTGGCGTTTCGCCAGATGGCGTGGCGAGGTAGAACAGCTTAAAGTGACATTAGCGCAGCGCTGCCATCTGCGGCTGTAGCTAAGTGATGACTCAGCTCGTGGTGCGGCCACCAGCCATAGCAAAACGGCGAGAATACGGAGTACAAAAGGCAAGTGATACGATGTACACAAGTACACCACTTATTTTGAGAGTTTGAGATGTGGCGCTCACATATGGCGTCCTTAAATGTTCGTATCACCTCTATCTTCACTTCAGAATAACATTTGAAAAAACTATTTTCAAGTGGAGGCGCCGTATAGAGATCCCCTAAGGTTTACACAATACTGAAGGCTACGAAAAGCTCATTATTGGCTGTTTCATCGCACAAAGCTTGAGGGCGACAGATAACATACGTTTTTTAAAGTCTGTTTACTGTTCTTTTCTTTTGTCTCTATTGTGCAACATGCACTTTTTGTACCACGCATTCCTGCTTATGACTTGCAAAGCAAGCTGGCAATAAAAATAAATAAATAAGCAACCAATCACGTTCGAAAAATTTAAACCTACTTGTCAGCGTGTAATGACATACGTTTGTACGATATAAGTAACCGCCATGATGATCCCTGATCTGAATTCTATCATTCATCGTCACGCGGAGCTTCATTCTGATGTAATCTTTAAAGCCTTCCTTTTTTCATTAGGAGTTATTTTTTAATTAAGTTGTGACTTTTCTTATCTGAATCATATGATGTTTTGAGATATGGTGGCCTTTTACGACTTTTTGAATTAACTGGCCTCAAGTCGACCTTCAGTAGTTTAATTACGAAGGGTTTGTTTAGTATTCATTGCAGGGCCAATTTGGTCGTTCTAGTGAAGCTTAGCTTTGACCTGGTGTTTGTCTATGAAAACACAGGGGTCGTTTCAAAAGTTTCTAAATATTCAAAATTATGTGCGTCACAAAAACGCTGTGTACATAGCCTAACATTAAATAAAAAAACGAGATGTTTGCCGGTTATTTTGAATATGACACACAAAACAAGTGAAATGGAACTTTGGTGCTGTCATTTATACTTTTATTTGGCAGCGACCTTCGAGGATATATACATTTCTTTCTTCGTTATGCGAGAACTTTGCAATTGAGTATTTTTTCCAATGGTGAAACTGCAGGTGATTTTTTTTAAGTGTCTTGTATCAAAAACTTTAAACCTGATGAGCTATGCGATATAGTGTCAAGACAATTCAATGTGCTGAATGAATTTTGATCGGGAAAGGACGTAGGCGTGCGTAAGCACGTAGCTTCACTTCGCGCCAAACTATTAGGGCGCGACGGTGGTTCTAGTGTTCGTTTTCTTCGTATACGTGTCAGCGTAAAACCACGATCATCAATTCAATAGTTCATATTGCTCGAAGTTTATCGCCTGCTATGGCCCTTTCAAAGGTAATGTGCACTGCATCAGTATTTTTTTTCTGGTAGTTTAGTTCATACCTAGCATAGCTTGTTACACCTAGACGCATACTTTTTAAAGTGTATACTTTATCACCTCCATGAAACCTTTCTACTGCGTACTTTTTAGTGGAACAAATGGATTGATTGATTTGTGGGGTTCAACGTCTCAATACCACCATATGATTATGAGAGACGCCGTAGTGGAGAGCTTCGGAAATTTCGACCACCTGGGGTTTTTTAACGTGCACCCAAATCTCAGTACACGGGCCTACAGCATTTCCGCCTCCATCGGAAATGCAGCCGCCACAGCCGCGATTTGATCCCGCGACCTGCGGGTCAGCAGCCTTAGTGGAACAAATTATTAGTGGCATTTGCTAGGAAGTTTCCGAATAGCGTACGCAAAGCTTTGCGTTGGTGTTTTGCACCAGTGCGCATGCGTCATAGGGTGAGCGTTTGTGGTCTCCCAATTATTGACGGAACTGGTGGCCCACCCCAAAGCCTGCTAACATAGCGTACGCTATTCTAAAACTCGCTAGTGCCGGCAACCCTTAACGAAACCGTTCCAGCCTCGCTTCAAGGCAATGAATTTCTCAATCGAAACAGAATATCGAATTGACCAGCTTTTTTTAACAGTTGCTTTCACGATCATCTGTCTTTTTTATTTCAATGACTGATGCAGATAAGCACTTATCTTTGGGGTATTCTACAGACTCGAAATATGTTACGTACTCGGCTAAGTAGAATGTTACTGGAACTCCTGAAATAACAATGCGGGAGCATTCATGTACCACTGTCTGCACCACGTTAGCACAAAACCGACTTAGGAAGAAAAACTTCCACTGCTAACATCGATGGCACGCCTTCTATTCCGGGCCACGCAATCTGCATAGTGAGAGGAAGAAATGCAAAAAGCCCGTATTAGAAATACGTGTAACCTAATTACCCAAAAGTAATAAAATTATACCTTTTGCTAGCACGAACCTTTTATTAAATCGTGATTTTTGGCACGCATAGGCTTAGCAATTCTTATGATAAACATAGCAAGATTATTACGATCGATAGCTCCGCCGCGATGGTTGAGTGGCTAGGGTACTCAGCTGCTGACCCGCAAGTGGCGGGATCGAATCCCGGCTGCGGCGGAAATGTTGTAGGTCCGTGTGCTCAGATTCGGGTGCACGTCGAAAAACCCCAGCTGGTCGCGATTTCCAGAGCCCTCCACTACGGCGTCTCTGTTATTCGTATGGTGGTTTTGGGACGTTAAACCCCGCATATCAATTGACTATGAGCAATATATTGTTTTGCAATTAGCAGTTTTACATATGGTGTGACAATTTTCGTGTTCGCGTTCAATTTGGCTAAACTAGCATCGATAAGACTACCTTGTTCTAATGCCTATTTTCAGGTGCTATTAATGTCCAAATGTTATCCAAAGAATGAGGTGTAGCTGAATTAAGCTAATTGCATGCCAGTGCGCTTTGTTAGAGAAGTGGTTCTTTATTCGGAAACAAAATGGTACTCTCTTCTTTTACTTTTTCGTTTCTAATTAAAAACCACTTATCTCACTCACCACGTTGGCATTCAGTTTCGCGTAGTTTGGCAACAGTTTCTTCGGAGCACCTGTGCAAGCCGAGTGCGACATTCTGTGCCGCAGGAACAAGAGCCAAACTGTACCACTGCACCTTTGCTGGCTTCACTGATAAGTTAGATATCACGTACACCACATGCTTTCATTTGCTTATCGAAACACAAAAAAACGGTACCAAGGGCCTCTCAGGCAGTGTATATAAAATTATGCAGTGTGTATAAATTATGTATGTAAACTTGACGAGTGCTGATGTTATGGGCAAAGCAGTTCTGGCGTTTTCAAGGCAGCTGCAAAAGTGACTCCTTGCGCCCAATTCCCTGTTCATGTGTGCACGTGTTTCAAGAAAGCACAATACACATTCTCGAAGCTAATAGTAAAGCTCACAAAAAGCGCAGTGCTAGTAGGGCGCGCGTGTCCGGTGTGGTGGTGGTCACAATCATTAGCCATCTACAGCAGCATTACTTAAAGACAAATAGCACGTACTGGCTATAGTTGTGAGGTACGTCAATGACAAGCGGGAAAGTAAAACTTGGCGGATACTAAAGAAACAAATTTCACCGTATAGTTCTTCGCTGATCTAGCATTTATTACGTGCTTTGTACATCGACGGCTGCTAAGCAGATTATGAAGTGGCAGTGGTAAAGGTTTGAGGGGCACTAACACCTTTTATTGTTTAAACCAGAATTGCGAAATTGTGCACACATGTTATAAAAAAAAACGCACCCCTTCAATGCATGTTTGCACAGAATGCAAACGGATAATAAAAATTCACAGCATTTGTTTAACTACGTTCCCAACACTCCAACCGATTATTTCAGAAACGCATCCCAGATAAAACTTGAACCGGAACACCCTAAATGCTTTTTGTTGATGTCAAGGTTGTGGCGCCTTTGTGTCGTCGAGGCACCTTAATTCGCATGCACAGATTTGCCTTTAACTAATAGTTTGTTTTATAGCAACAGGCACTCTGTTTCATGATTACAACATGGAATACTGTAACAAGTGGCTCAGCATTACCAATTAGACAACAAATTATAGCACGTGGAAAGCACACTGGAGCTGTGATGTGGGCGACAGTACATAAAAACAAGGACCAGAAGATTATTTCGAGTGCGCGCTGTTATATGTGCTCATTTTGAAACCTTATTTCGTCTTCCACAATTAAATGCAAATGACAGCTTTCCATGCATGCTCTCATATTACTGTACCACAACAAGTTTTTTTGCCTATTTGGTAATGGCAGTGCAAGCTTAATTCTTTGCAAAGAAAAATGAGGTGTGGGTTTCACAGCATCGGCACACGTGGGTACGTGCCTTAAGACCACTTTTTCTCTCTCGTACTGTCACCCACTCCCTAATTAGGCAAACACTGCACTGGACAAAACAATAATATATGAATTAGGGGTTACTGTGACTTACTGGAGACGTAGTTGAGCTAAACAGCGCTTGAAAACATTTGTTATGACCGCAAAACGGAAGGTGAGGGTAGTTGTGCAGCCAAGGGTGGCAAACCGAGCTCTTGCCCTTTCCCCTATCCCCCAATTTTTCTTTAGCTGTGGAATACCGAGCGCAAAAAAGACTTTCGATCAAAGTTTTCTGTCCACTTCACAATTCAGAACAAAGAGGTAGCTTTTCCTTCTTCCCCCACTTACTGCTCCACACCCAGGGTGCCGCGAATAGCGAATTTTGCTTTTCGAGATGTGAAATTTCGTAGCGCAACACGACACTTCTGAAACATCACAATTCAAGTGCAAAATTGCCTCAACTTCCTTATAATCTATTCGGAACGGAAAACTATTGGGTTGGCACCTTTGGTTCTACATTATCATTAGGTTAAATGAGCGCTACCGGCAACAGGAGAAAGAAGAGAGGACACAAATTGTTGACCTTTCAAGAATTCATTTCTTTTGAAGTCCTTCGCTTTTATGCAGTCACACACTGTCACAGCAGCTATGCGTGGAACATAATAAGGTCACAGGAATGCATCACGTGAAGATACCTAAATGCATCCTTTCTTTGTCAGTGATAGCAACAGAGGGGGTACTCACAAAATCATTATTTAAAGAAAAATCGTCTTTGTCTCGATGAATTCGCGTATAGTGCGATCACTGCTTTTTCCCACAATACTGCAATCTTAATATATCGGTATATGCCCAGACGTGCTACAGTCAGTGGACAGCCAGCCCTGCTTTGATCAACCAACATTGGGCAGAAGTCCTTTGAATCTTTCATTTAGACGACTCGTCTGACCAACGTAACATTTTCGACATGACTTGGGAAGCTGATAAGCTGCGTTTGTTCTCGTGATAAAATCCTGTATTGTCATTTTGTTCGGCGCACGGCTGTTTCGACAGTGTGTGAATTTATATGCACCGTACACTGACCAGATGGAGCTGCGTTGCTCACACTGCCCCGTCTCCAAGCTTCTGACATTCGCCGTTAGGGGCGCGCAGAAAATAGACGTGTGCTCGCGTCCCCTATGTATCTCGATCAGAATCCGCCGACAGATGCGGGCGCAAAACGCGCGCGTCGCGTTCCGTTTTCATTCAGGCCATCTCAAGGTTGCTTTTTTTATCCGCTAGGCTATCTTTTCTGGCGTTGCAGTCGGACGGGAAACCTCGACTGTACGGTGCCTATACAAGCGAAGCTTTTGCAAATAAATTGTCGGAAGTATCGGCTCTCCGTGTTCTTTCTCCTGTATCCTCCTGTAGGTCGCGCTGAATTTCACTCATAATTAGAGTTACTATAAGTGCTACCTTTAGGTAGCAGAGTTGCGCATACCTTTTCCTTCGCTGCTCACGCCGCTATTCGGCAATCATTAGGGAGTTTTAGCTTGTAGGTACACTTCTTTACGTTACCGTGTTACCGGATACCGGATAGAATCTGCGCATGCGCGGGTCTTTACGGAACGTAAACCTTTACGTTTCCCTCCGGATCTGGTTTAAAAGTTTACGTTTCCTGCCATATAGACTTTACGTTTACAACCTTATCTCGCAAATACGCCTTCGTTCGTAGAAACTCGTGGTATGCGCAATGCGGGGACTCGAACCGTCGAGTTGCTATAAGCAGAAGTAGCTGAAGTGCGAGCGCCAATGGCCATTACATTGTTTCAGCCGGATTACCAAAGCTAGAATGGTCTAGGACATAAATGCCGTAAACGTGCGAATTCCAGAGAAGCTGGATAGGTGGTGCCATCTAGCGGGGCGATAGTGAACCAGGTAATCACAAAATTGTTATTGCAGAAATATTGAGCATTGTACGTCTGATGCAAAAAACGCGCAGCACCGTTATTACAAATGAGTTACCTTTTTAATCATTTTCACCTCAAAAACATTACGCGTAAGAATGTGTTCATGAATGTGGTTGCATGAAGTGTCACAAGATGTCGACACCATCGTTGCATTAGCCATGTATTTTTCACTCTTTCGCGCATATGAGGATGCTGTACGCAATAAAAGAACGTCTCGTGATTTCACCACAATGGTGATTTAATCATATGTAAGGTGAATGCAGTTTATATGCAGTTAGCATCACCATTTATGGTTTGCGAAAACGTAAAGGTATACGCGTTTACGTACGTACGTGAAAATTTACGTATGAGGAGCTAACACGTTGAAAGATATCCGTTCCGGTAAGACGGTAAACGCGAAACGGTATCCGGTAACACGTTAACGGAAAGAAGTATACGTACAAGCTAAAACTCCCTATTGTCACGTGGTGCAAAGTGACGTTGAATGTTCTATTTTTCGTAGCGAAGCAAACTTTACGTGCCTCATGGCGCAACGTCCTCGCGTTTTCTGACCGCGCCAACTTTATCGTGGCCGCTTTTAGGGGCTTTTAGCTTGTACGTATACTTCTTTACGTTACCGTGTCACCAGATAGTAGGGAGTTTTAGCTTGTAGGTACACTTCTTTACGTTACCGTGTTACCGGATACCGGATAGAATCTGCGCATGCGCGGGTCTTTACGGAACGTAAACCTTTACGTTTCCCTCCGGATCTGGTTTAAAAGTTTACGTTTCCTGCCATATAGACTTTACGTTTACAACCTTATCTCGCAAATACGCCTTCGTTCGTAGAAACTCGTGGTATGCGCAATGCGGGGACTCGAACCGTCGAGTTGCTATAAGCAGAAGTAGCTGAAGTGCGAGCGCCAATGGCCATTACATTGTTTCAGCCGGATTACCAAAGCTAGAATGGTCTAGGACATAAATGCCGTAAACGTGCGAATTCCAGAGAAGCTGGATAGGTGGTGCCATCTAGCGGGGCGATAGTGAACCAGGTAATCACAAAATTGTTATTGCAGAAATATTGAGCATTGTACGTCTGATGCAAAAAACGCGCAGCACCGTTATTACAAATGAGTTACCTTTTTAATCATTTTCACCTCAAAAACATTACGCGTAAGAATGTGTTCATGAATGTGGTTGCATGAAGTGTCACAAGATGTCGACACCATCGTTGCATTAGCCATGTATTTTTCACTCTTTCGCGCATATGAGGATGCTGTACGCAATAAAAGAACGTCTCGTGATTTCACCACAATGGTGATTTAATCATATGTAAGGTTAATGCAGTTTATATGCAGTGAGCATCACCATTTATGGTTTGCGAAAACGTAAAGGTATACGCGTTTACGTACGTACGTGAAAATTTACGTATGAGGAGCTAACACGTTGAAAGATATCCGTTCCGGTAAGACGGTAAACGCGAAACGGTATCCGGTAACACGTTAACGGAAAGAAGTATACGTACAAGCTAAAACTCCCTAATAGGGAGTTTTAGCTTGTACGTACACTTCTTTACGTTACCGTGTTACCGGATACCGGATAGAATCTGCGCATGCGCGGGTCTTTACGGAACGTAAACCTTTACGTTTCCCTCCGGATCTAGTTTAAAAGTTTACGTTTCCTGCCATATAGACTTTACGTTTACAACCTTATCTCGCAAATACGCCTTCGTTCGTAGAAACTCGTGGTATGCGCATTGCGGGGACTCGAACCGTCGAGTTGCTATAAGCAGAAGTAGCTGAAGTGCGAGCGCCAATGGCCATTACATTGTTTCAGCCGGATTACCAAAGCTAGAATGGTCTAGGACATAAATGCCGTAAACGTGCGAATTCCAGAGAAGCTGGATAGGTGGTGCCATCTAGCGTGGCGATAGTGAACCACGTAATCACAAAATTGTTATTGCAGAAACATTGAGCATTGAACGTCTGATGCAAAAAACGCGCAGCGCCGTTATTACAAATGAGTTACCTTTTTAATCATGTTCACCTCAAAAACATTACGTGTAAGAACGTGTTTATCAATGTGGTTGCACGAAGTGTCACAAGATGTCGACACCATTGTTGCATTAGCCTTGTATTTTTTATTCTTTCGCGCATATGAGGATGTTGTACGCAATAAAAGAACGTCTCGTGATTTCACCACAATGGTGATTTAATCATATGTAAGGTGAATGCAGTTTATATGCAGTTAGCATCACCATTTATGGTTTGCGAAAACGTAAAAGTATACGCGTTTACGTACGTACGTGAAAATTTACGTATGAGGAGCTAACACGTTGAAAGATATCCGTTCCGGTAAGACGGTAAACGCGAAACGGTATCCGGTAACACGTTAACGTAAAGAAGTATACGTACAAGCTAAAACTCCCTAGTGTCTGTTCTTGTTTGCGTGGGTGTGTACAGACGTAAATCTTTACGTAACGTAAACTACCCTCCTGATAAGCTTTACCTTGGCGGCGCTATCTCGCAAATCCTCCTTTGTTCGTAGGAACTTGCGATATCCGCACTGCGCAGACTCCGGACATTCTGTCAAAATAAGCAAAACTGCACGCACCACCAGCTATTTTATTGTTTCGGCCTGATTATCAAATGGTCAGAACACCGAAGCCGCAAACGGGTTCGCCCGCGACAGACTAGATATGTGGCGCCATCTAGCAGGGTCAAAATGTACCAAGCACCCAAAATTTTAATTTCAGAAACATTTTTTTTTTTCGCATGTTCAGTGTAAAATCGTGCAGCGGCGTTATTTCGAATGAGTTACCTTTTCAATCATTTTCACCTCAATAATTTAATTGTCCAGTGTAACATCCCAAAACTACCACATCATAATGAGAGACGTCGTAGTGGAGGGCTCTAAAACTTTCGACCACCGGGGGATTTCTAAACGTGCACCTATATCTAAGCACACGGGTCTCAAGCATTTTCGCAACCTATAGCAATATACCGCCTCACTGCAACAGGCATTCTTGCTCAGCTTGCGCGAATACGTCTGCGGCACACTCCCGCACCGGAACATCTCACCATATTTTTTTCTGCGCACGTGACGAGTGGCTTCACTGCACAGCCGTAGAATATAATGGCAGACTTATGCGCAACTCTGCTACAGTACAGTAACTCTACTCATACAGTAACTCTACTCATAATCCCCTCGGCTTACCGAACCACTTTCAGTGAAACCTGACTTTTGCCCTTATTACGACATACTTAAAATGATTTAGCACAGATTTTTTCGAAACAAGACAAGAAAAAGAGAACACACACAGGCGCTAAATTTCTTTAAGTAATATATTTGAATTGAAATCATACAAGTTTAGGCACTGATCCTGTTCCAACGAGAAAAACGGCAGCATCTACACGGGGTGAATGATGGAGATTGGAGCGAAGCATCCGTCCGCCCATTCATTCTTGCTTCCGTCCGTCCATGTGTCCGTTTGTGTAGCCGTCCGTGTGTTCATCCGCCCATCCGTGCGTGCGTCTGTTCGTGCGTCCGAGAACCCAATTATGCGTCCGTCCCTGCGTTCGTTCATGCATCCTCCCCTGCGTCCGTCCATGCGTCCATCCGTCCGTGCAGCCATCCATGCGTCCGTCCATGCATCTGGCTGTGTGCCCATTCGTCCTTTCAGTCAACACTGCACGTATCACCATCTCGCATCTTTTCATCAGATATTCCGCACATAGAAGCACCTCCATCTAGCGGACATCCCAAGGACTAAACGAGAGGTGGCACATGAACATTTTTGTAGCGCCTCAGAATGCTGCGCTCGTCAAGGTAGAAGGAGGCAGTGGGGCGCGCGGCGAGTGCAGTGCGTTATTAAAAAATGATTTCGAAAACAGAACGCTGTCAGGGCTGGATATTCCTCGTGTTAGCTCCGACAGGTAATGTTGACCCGGTAAAGAACACACAGCCCCGATCATCCCGCATGGTCCTACCGGCTCTGCCACCAATTCTACCGGTCCTGACGCCAAAAAAGACGCCTGACCTAGCGGTTCTGCAGTCACTGTGATTGAACATGTCAACCTGCTACCATTTTGGCACAACAACCGCAGAACAAAATTTCTGCAAGTTGAGGTGCACCTCAGTCTACGGCAAATCACCTGCCAACAGACCAGGTAGTGGCATCTCGTGTAATGCTTACTTCCTGACGTAGCCGACGACTTAGCTGATATTTTAGCGTCGCCGCACAGAAGCCATCTCTACGACACGTTGAAGGCAGCTATCATTTCCCGCAAGTCTGAGTCTGAACACAGCAGACTCCAACAGCTCATCATGTCTACACAGCTCGGTGACCGTCACCCATCACAGCTCCTGCGACGCATGTATCAGCTCTTTGGCGGCCCTTCCGCCCCCCAAAAGGAGAAGCTGTTTCGTGAGTTGTTCCTCCAGTGCATAGCGCCGTGCATGGTCCCGGTCCTCGCAGCTTCAGGAGATGTCCCAGTAGACACACTGGCTGAAATGGCTGACTGCGTGGCGGACTACTCGCGGGCACATAGCCTCAACACCGTTACCACACCGCCACCGGCCACCGCTGCAGACCCGGCACTCGCAAGCATCAAGAACCGCTTGGGCGCTCTTGTCAGGCGCCTCGATGGCTTTGTACCTGTGCATCGTCAACCGTCATCCAGGTTCCAAATACAGAGTCACTCCTCGACGCCCTCGCGTTCTTCAGAACTTATGCCAACCGACGCGCTGCGGGACGTCTCATCCTCAACCGTGTGCTGGTACGACCACCGATTCGGTGCCTCTGCTCGCAAGTCCACTCGCCCGTGCTCCTGGTCGGGAAATGCGAGGACCGGCCACTGACGGCGGCAAGTGGTACTGGTCGAAAATCATGCCGCCTTTTCTATGTTTCTGATAAGATCTCTGGCGCTTGCTTCCTAGTCGACATAGGAGCCTCGGTTAGCGTCATTCGGCCACATGTGCAGATTGCCGTCGCAATGAACAGACCTGCCAACTCGAAGCGATCAACAAGTCCGCCATTCGCACATACGACCAACGCTCTATTACACTTACTTGGGACTACGCCGTACGTTCCGCCCATATGACGGACTACGCGTTGCCGTCCTCTGGTTTTGCGGCGCTGAACACCACCTGGGACAAGGGATTGACCACACGGAAGGTGCGTCTTCATCTACGTTGATAAAGTCTTCCTCCCGATTTCCTTCGACCTCATCCCGTCCAGCTCTACGCCACAACAACGAGGTAAGCGACCTTCCTACCACAACTGACTCCGCTGACGTATCGCAGTGCACACCACCCGAAGATTGGCTTTTGGTTGACCGGTTGGTGCCTGTGGACACGTCGGTGATTTCGACAACTTCAGCGCCTACTGACGTCGTGTGCGACACCCAAACCGGCGCCACCTGTAACCTGCTCACCGACACCACGTGGGGCACCATAACTGAGCTAGCTGCCGTCTCCCACGCAAGCAGCAAAGCTACCGCCAGCATGGCAACGACTGCGGATGACGCTCCAGTTATGCCAATGGCGAAGTTACCCGATTGTGACTCCCCGGCTACGCAATCATGTGGCCAGCATGCCATCTCCATCACAACAGATTCTGAGGCAGCTACCGTATGTGGTGAAGCAGCCACATACGTGGCGTGCCATGGTCTGGTAAAGCCCAAGTCTCCCGCGGATCTCGACTTGCTGCCGGCCATCTCTGGGGGCAGCGCTGAAGAGGTTGAAACCAATCAGCACTTACCGCATGACATTCGACGACGCAGCGGTTCTGATCAGTCCTGCTCGAGTCCGGGGCCTTTTTCTTCAGCACACGCCAGAGAAGGGCACCTGCGTCACTGCCATCCTTGTACACCTTGTGCTCGTGCCACCAGCCCGTTGTTGTTCAACGCACTTGTCCACCGACTCTACAGCCCGTCAGAAACCACAGTGTTTAGCAAATAGCCTTTCTACCGGCATGCCGTTTCAAGGACCATCGACCAGCGTGCTCATTCCCGCAAGTCATGCAGACAGCGTCAAATTCTCAACAACGCTCGTGCCTACAACGTTCATGCAACAATTGCGACACCTGCCCTCACGAGGCATCATCACGCTCCGCACCATCCTCACTGAAGCATTATCTCAAAGGCAACCGGTGGTGCCGCCGATGCCCGCGGCCACAAGGGCCTCGGCATGTCGCGTCAATGCTGCCTATCAGATCTATTCAGCACGCACCTCGTCCACTTCGTGGCTCCCAGTTGTCGCCCACCGGAACTGTTAGACACCCTACGTTTTTCCCGTTGACAACCTGGACTTCACAAACGGACACTTTACCGACTGTTCTTCATGTATATAGTCTCTTTTTCATTTTTTATTTCTACATATGTTCTCAATCGCACAAAGCACTTTGGGGGAGCCCTGTAGCGCCTCAGAATGCGGCGCTCGTCAAAGAAGAAGTGGGCATTGGGCCGCGCGGCGGGCGCGGTGCGATAATGAAAAATGAGTTTGAAAACTGAACGCTGTCAGGGCTGGATCTTCCTCGTGTTAGCTCCGACACTTTCGTACGGCTTGCACTTCGTGTTTACTTCCCACCTTTAACCACCTTCAGTTCATGCTATATACTAGTTCACTGTATTAATGGCATGTGGCCCAATGCTCGCTAAACCTTTCTAAAACTAAGGAGGCTACGCACAGCGAGTGGACCCTAGCAACCCTTTCTTGTCAGATAGTGCTCAATGTACATGCCAATGGCTGCTAATTGGGAATGAGAGACAGGAGAGTTTGGCTTTTAGTTAACGCGCACGCTGCGAATTTTTATTGTTCTCCATGCAACACGTCTTTCAACAACGCACAGGAGAAATCTCCCACCGGCATCATCTTATAGATCAAAGCGTAAGACTGGTTACACACTACGACTACGACAAGGGACGAACAGGTGCCGCTTTAAGGAGCTTCACCCCTAAAACAAGTTCGTTTTTGTCAGTGACAGTGACTGGTGTGATAACCAGCAGTGCAGGGATCCGGCATGCAAGGGACACCCATCGGCGAGCCCTCCAAATGCTGTTCGCGTCCTGCAGGACTGCAATAGGTGTCCGTGTGCACTGCAGGGAACGCACACCGGTGTCGCTGGGAGGAGGCGGAGGAGAAAATTAGCCCCTTATCTGCATGTAGTCTGCAAATGTCGTCGAAAGACGATAAACTTGCGTGTGGACAGAATGAACAAAACATTTATTTGATGTTCTGCACAAGAAAATCAGTGAATGGTATTCCGGAGGCGCTGCGTTAGAGCGCCTCGAGCGTTCAGCAGAGGCGAACGAGCGCATCAAGTCACGTCACGCGTGAGACATGAGCCCAATCTGGCAGTTTTTTAGAACACAAAGCGCATGGCCCTGATCTGGGTGTGCGCGCCCGTATCAGAGACGATAAGTTGTAGAACGCAAGGCGACGGCGGGTAGGTGCCACCACCATCTCGTCTTAGCAAAACGTTGAAAACACTCCCCGTTCCGTGCAAACGTTGCATGGCCAGCGCAGCGTTAAAGCGCTACGGCCCTTATAAATACCTATGTATGCCTTTTTTAGTGAAATACGAACATGAAGAATATGTACGTGTTGCTACGGTGCCTCAAATACGCGCAATAATTGTTTTTTAATTGACAATCGCACACATATGAACGCTTATTCTTGAGCAACGTTGGCGGGTGCTGCGGAAGGGGTCGGCCGTTTGGAGTATCGGCTGGTGCTGTTTCGAGTACCCGATTCGCGGTAACGGTGGACAGACAGACAGACAGACAGACAGACAGACAGACAGACAGACAGACAGACAGACAGACAGACAGACAGACAGACAGGCAGGCAGACAGACAGACCAAACTTTTCGCGTCGAAGATCCCCAAGAAAGACTATCGTCTTTAAAAACTTTATTTCTCCCAAAAGGGAAAGGTGCAGCGGCGGAGTGTCAGAGGAGCCTACCCAGCGTAGGTTTCCGCTACCCTCTTGACCCAGTTCAAGATCTTGTCCTGGATGTCGGGCGCCGAGCTGCACATAGCAGCCTCCCACTGCTCCTTACTAATAATGTGTAGACAACTGGGTGGTGTGTTCCGAGTACACCCACACATGATATGGTTAGGGTAGCTCTTTGTTGACAGAAAATGCACAAAGGAGAGGGGTATACCGAAGCGTGTATAAGATGGCGAAAAGATGGGGTAGGAAACGTACGCGTCTGTAACTGGCGCCGTAGTATTTTATGGTAGCGCGAAGCTCCATGATGTGAGTGGGGGGGGGGTTATATAGTGCACTACAGGCGGTAGTGGTTTGTTATATCGTGGAAGGTCAAAAGACGATCTCTCGCGCTGAAAAAGGTTGCTTAGCCTAAGGCGCCATCAGAGGCCTGCGCTCGGCCGGTCATTCCTCGAGCACAGATATGAGCCGCCGCATTGCCACTCAACCCCGCATGCGCGGGCGTGCATATGAGAGCAACGCCTTGCGTGGGAGGATGTTTTTTAAGAATTGAAAGGGCAGTTGATGATATGCGACCTCAACTGAAGTTTCGTATGGCAGTTTTGGAGTCACTTACAATCATAGTGATATTGGGGATGGATGGACCTAAAGCAATGGCAGCCTCATCTGCCTCTTCCGAAGAGTTGACAGTGAGGGATGCCGTTGTGAATACCTTGCCGTTACAATCGACAGCAGAGAGGACATAGGAGGAGGAGAATGGGTATTCTGCCGCATCGACCTAGAACACGTCATTGGCTCCATGCAATTTTTTCTGAAGAGCTTTTGCTCTTCAGATTCGGTGCTTAGTATGAAATGTTGGATAGGTGTTTTTAGGAAGGGTCGGTATGAGTAATAGTTTGTGTATGTGATGGGGAATGTTGTATTTAGCCTAGGTGAGTGAGGTGAAGTTAATTCGGGTAGGCGATGAAATGTGGCGACCTGCGCTAGTGGTCGCGAGCCTTGCGTATTGAGCTATTAAATGGACTTCACGGATTTCACATAGGGTATTTATGACTGCTGTCTGGTGCAGTCGTACGTTAGTGGTAGTGATTGCAATGCCAAGTGCGTATTTTTAAACTATGCGGAGGAGGTTGTTGACCAATTCCTCCACTGCTAATTTTAGGTGAAGGTAAGGGAGAGTATATGTGATTTTACTAATCAAAAAAAGCTTGTATTACATGAAGCAGCTCTGGCTCTTGGAGCCCTCCATTTTCCCCTGAGATTGTTCCTATCATTCTTTGGGTGCTTTCAATGGTATTGCGTAAAGCTTCGAGTAAGTACGTACTAAGTCGGTTGTTTTGGATAAATAAACCTAGCACACAAATGCGTGATACTTTAGGAATGAGGCACTCATTTATGTGAACTTCGATTATTGGAACGTGTTTGTTCCGACGATGAGTTGGTAGGAGGAGTAACTCTGATTTACTCGGTGCGCAAAAGAGACTCATCTGAGATGTTAGTGCTGCTATTATATCTACAGCGGTTTGTAGGGTGTCTTGAATGTGTCCATCTAAGCCTCCTTTCATCCATAAGGTGATATCATCGGCATAGATGGAGAAGTTCAAGTCTGGGATACGTTGAAGAGCATTGGGTATAGGTAGCATAGCCAGATTAAAGAGGATTGGAGAGAGGACCCTTGAGGCGTTCCGAAGCTGCCTAGTGTATAGGGTGAGGAATGATCTGAACCTAATGTTAATGTAGCTGTGCGGTCTGTGAGGAAGCTTCTGATGTAAGAGTACATATTAGGACCACAAGAATTGCGGTTGAGGCCAGCATATATAGCCAAGTGGGCTACATTATTGAATGCTCTATGTATGTCCAGACAAAGAATCGCCTTAGTATCCTCGCTCTGGTTAGGAGTTATGATGTCGTGTTGAAGGCGAAGTATCGCATCTTGCGCCGAAAGTGAGGCCCTAAAGCCAATTATTTCCGGAGGCAGTAGGGCATTATCCTCAACGTGTTTCTGGGGGCGTCCAAGCATAACATGCCCCATAGTCTGTCTTTCCAAGACACGATGTTAAGGAAATTGGCCGCAGATTTTATACTAAGGCAGCTTTGTTCGGCTTAGATATAAATATGGCTCTGGCATCTTTCCACGAAAGTGGAAGGGCGCCCTTGTCAAAGCAGTCGTTAAAGAACTCAGTCAAAGCTTTAATAGAAATAAGGTCAAGATTTCTGAGTAATTTGTTGTTAACGCGGTCGGGGCCTGAAGTCGACGTCGTACGGAGTATTTCGGGAGCGTGCCTAACTTTCGCCTCCGTTATCGGCGCACCTAACGACTCATTAGGTTTTCTGTTTAAGATGGTATTGAATCATTTCGTTATTGAGCTAAATGCAACGTGCGGAGGTTATCGAAGAGCTGTTCTAAATTGTCACTGTGCTCGTGTAACAGTTTAGTGATGGCGTGGCAGTGTCGTACGCGAGAAGTACTGGGGTATAGTAGATGTCTAAGAAGTTGCCACGTTTGATTATTTTTGAGGTGGTCATGTATTTCTTCACAAAGCTGACCCCATTGTTGTGCCGCTAATCGAGTCGCGTATCGCTCGATTTGTTGATCTAGCTTCGCTATCCTAATGCGAAGTTTCCTGTATTGGCGCTGGTGTTCCCGCCGTCGCAGAAGTGACTGTTTTGCTTCCCACGTATGGAGAAGCTTGGATTCGAGAGTAGTTATTGGGGCGCTGGGGGGTAGAGTTTTCGTGTGGATTTCAACACCTTTCTGAAGCTGTCAAGTCCACTCAGTAAGGTCTGCAATGCGTGAGGGAGCGGTGCTGCTGCGGGTCTCTCTAAATTTGTCCCATTCTGTGAGCATCCGTGATTTGGGTGCAATGGGTCTGCGTTTTAGTTGTAAAATAATGATAACAATGCAATGATCACTGCCAAGATTAGTTTGGGTGTTAGTCAAAACCATTGATTGATTGATATGTGGGGTTTAACGTCCCAAAAGTTAGTCAAAACCAATGTTGGAGCATTGTGCGTCAGGGTAAGATCGGGAGATGTATCTTTCTTCACACTGTTGCCCAAACGAGTAGGCTCTCTTAGGTAGTTCCGCTGTGTAAAACGATGTGCCTGAATATAGGACCAGAGGGCTCTACCTTTCGGTGTAGATGCGGTGTAACCCCATGCTGTGTGGAAGGCGTTGAACTCCCCCACTATGAGAACGGTGTGTTTGCCTGCCGAGGATGTAGCTCGAATGAATAGGGAATCGAAGCGGTGGCTCTTTTATTGTGGTCTACTATATACGTTGAAAATGCATAAGAATGGCGAGTCAAGTTTATGAGGTAGTATTTGGAAAACGTTGTGCTCAATGTCGATGTCAGCAAACTTTGAATAGGTAACTGTAACGTGCTTTTGAGTTAAGAGAGCAGTGTTTGGCTTAGTAACAGCTGGGTTTTAATGTGTTCTATATCCTGGCAGCTGCGCTACACCGTTTGTTTTTTGTAACGCAATGATTGGGGGAGAGCTAGTTTGTGATTTGATGTACTGCAGGAGGTTTGCCTTTTTTCGGCGAAATCCCTGTAGTTCCATCTGCCACACGCAAAGTTTAGTGCGGTTACGAGGAGCGATTTTTGCTAGGTTGACTGGCTTAGGTTGGACAAGCCCTGGATGGTTAGCGTGGACCGTGTTGATCCACTGCATGACTCTATTTAGGGTTTGTTGCATCGGTAACACGCCTTGTTGTATAGAGGCCACGGATTCATGTAGTTCCTGCAGAGAAGCTGTGGAGAAGGTAATAAAATTTTGTAGGTTTTCCTTGCGTTTGGTTACATTTTCATTAAATTTGTACACCTTCTCTGGTTTCGCATCGATTTGGTCTACCCGCTCTTCGAATGACAATGTGTGATTCGAGACCATTAGTTTTTGCGCAGGTGGTGGAGCGTGGTCCCTAGCTATAGGGGTGGTTGAGGGAGAAGTTGGGAGTGGTGAGAGAGGGATAGGGTTGAGTGATGAGGCGGGGAGGTGTGCGGCGGTAGATGGTTGTTTGAAGAACTGAAGCTCTAGGCGTAGTTTTGCATTTCTGCCATCAATTTAGCCATCTCCTCCTGCAATAGTTTGAGCTGCTTTTGAATGGAGCTCTCAGGGGAGGCTACACTAGCCCAGCTCACCTCATGTCCAGGGCCACTCGGGGGGCTGGAGTCTTGATGAATGCGTTTATTGTGGCTTCGGATTTGGCTGCGGCTGTTTCGGCTTTGTTGTCTTGTGACACTGGGTGAGCGTCCTCTAGGGCGCTCTTGAAATATGTGCTTGGGTCGAGGAATGGAGCTGCAACTTGCTCGAAAGTTGAGGGTGCGTGCTTAGGTTTGGGCTTGTAGAGCTGTGGGCACTAGGTGAGCCGGTGGGTTGGTCACTGTTGCACACCACACATTTAGGTTCACATTCGTGATCAATGAGTAAGTTCGGAATGCCACACACTGGATATAAAGACTGAAGGGTGCCTGGGAGTACGTCTGGTCTGTGGCCAAGTTTGCGGCAGACATTACAGGCTTCCATCTTATGACGATAGGGTACGCATCTGGTGACGCCACCCTGATAGCTTAAGTATAAAGGCACGCGCGAACCTCTGAGGGTGACCGAGATCGACGTTGCGGAACCCATGCGACGTCAAGTCAGGGTGAGGCCTAGTCTGTCGTAGTCCAATAGATTTCACAAGATGGTTTCGGGTTTGTGTTCTATAGGAATATTACGGATGACCCCTCGGCAGGTATTAGATGGATCGGTAATGTGGAGGACAACTCCAAAGCTGCATTCGTCCATCTTGATAGATTTGATACGGTGGTATGCTTCGGTGCGTTTCGAGTCCGGTGTGCTTAATAACAAAAAGTTGCTTACAGAATTGATGCGCTATTGGTCATGTAGGGAGCTTGTAAGTGTTGCCGCTTTTAGGACGGCATGTAGAAGCTTCGAAAGTGGAGTGTCAGCACAGCTGAGGCCTTCACGTATTCGCAGGACTATTTTCAAGTCGTCCGCTGGAAGTAGAGAGGGTCTGGGGGCACTGCGACGAGTCGATGGGAGAGCTTTTTGTGACTGTTCTTGTGAAGTGTTGATGGCAGGCGTGGATTTCTTCGGGGATGAAGCGGGCTTTCTGGCCCTGGCATACACTTGACGCCAGCTGCCTTCATCATCGTCGAGAGCTTCGGCGGAAGGAAGCTCCTCTGCGTCTGCTTCGTGTATAACCTGATGGTAGGCCTAGCCGGTAGCCCCAGCGAGGTAGTAGAACGCTGCCAAAAAGTCGATCTTCGTGGATTCGAACTGCGAAGCACACACCAGACATCACTTCAGATGATGTGGTCGATTCCTTAGAAAGCTTACCATTTGTTCAAGTTGCCATTGAATGAATTAAGCAGTCAGAAACAGGAGTTTTGCTGAAGCGCTTGAGAAACGCAGCCGCTCCCGGTGGCTTCTGTGGCGCGTCCTGTCACTGGGACTCGCCTTTGGCGTTTGACAAGAATCACAGCGTAGCCATAGAGTGAATTATGATTAGTGGGCCGAAGCGTCCATCCGTCCTTATGCGCGTGCGTCCATGCGTCCGTTCATTCGTCGCGCGTTCATATGTTCATGCGTCCGTCCATCCATCTGTCCGTCTGTCCGTCTGTCTGTCTGTCTGTCTGTCTGTCTGTCTGTTCGTCCGCCAATCTACTGAACATTCCCACTACCACGATCTCACATCATTTCATCATTCTGTGCGTGCGTCTGTTGGTATGCCCTTTCATCCGCCCGTCCGTTAGTCTGTCGATCCGTTCATCTATGGACACTCCAAGTACAGCCATCTAGTATGTTTTCATCATATATTCATCATATTCCATTACCGCCTACCAGCGGACATTCCAAGGACTAAACAAGAGGTGGCTGCCTCCTCCTCATCCTCCTCCCTCTTTTCTTCCTCCCCCATTCTTCTTTTCCCCCTCCTCCTTCTCCTCCTCCTCCTCCTACTACTACTTCTACTACTTTATCCAGGACGCACAAGCCACGGCTTAAGGAGCTTCACTCGTAAAAGCACGTCGCGTGTGCACTGGGAGCTGTTTATCTGTCTTTCATGTCCCCTGTCATGTCTGTAAAGGTGCGTTTCGACTCCTAGTGTGTTGGGCTCTTGTTAATGTTTAAATAAGCCGTGTATTTTCTCGGCAAGAGTGCTGCTTCCCCTGCTTCTGGGTGACCACCTGTGCTCTTCACCTCGGTCACATCACTGAGGGCCAGCACAATATCATCCGGTCTATGAATAGTACCCGACTATCAAATGCTCTAAAATACCAGCTGCATCCACACAAAAAAAAGAAATGGAAGATTTCCTGTAAAGCTTTTGCTGCTTATTGTACACTTTTGGTACTGTTCCAACAAAGCACACCCCTTGACTGGCGAAGCACTGTTCCCATTGTCTCTTCCACTTTTATTAAGGCCCCTGCAAGGCACTTTCTGGAATAGCGCACAGGTTTTTTAGTGCATAGCCTTTCATCTCCTCTCTCATTAAGAAATGACTTTTCAACGTAATTTCGAGTGTGTGAAATAGAAAAGTCTGCTGAGGCAAGGTTCAGAGAACATATACTTTCTGAATTCGTGCACAACTGCAGCATCCGAACTAAATTGAGACCTTTGAGTGGTTAAAGTGCCGTTGAAGTTAGTACACTTAGCTATTATTTGAAGCATCCAATAAGTCCTTTATTCTTTTTTCATTTTAAAAGTTGTGGTTTTTGTAGCAATGCCCATCGTGAAAATGTTCATGAAGACGAGAACTGCTTCGTAGACGCGGCTCGTTTTCATGCCCCATATGATCCACGTGAATTAGAGACAATTGTAAATGTTTACGCTGTGGTTACGGAAATTCAAATGAAAAAGTTGTTCGCAACAGACCTGTATCAGAAGGGGCGCCCTGAAGTCCCCTTACCCATTCCCACCGCCACCCTTAAAATAGGATGGTTGGGGGAGAGATGTTCCCTAAAATAAATCGTAAAAGTACACTCTAAAAATTATCGAGTAAAAAGGGTGTCTTTCTGTCCCTCAACAATAATCGTCATCAGGCTTGCATGCGCTTGCTTTCTTGAAAACTCGGTGCTGGCCACATTCCTATCGAGAATGCAATGCAACCCTGATAATGGGCATGTCGATCGTGACCGGAATGTACAGAGCGCGGGGCGATAGCGCAAAGATAGAACGCAATCTTCATGACGATTATTGTTGTGGGACAAAAACCACCCTTTTTAATCGCTCTTTTTTTACAGTGTAGCCGTTCTTTAAGGCCTTCACCAATGCACCACTCCACCACCCCAAAAAATATCCTGACCATGATACTGGTTCACAATTTATGACTAATGAGCCATTTTGTTTTGCACCTTTGCCAGGGCCAAGTGAGAACCACGCGCATTCTGTTACGAAAAGTCTCAAATAATCGAAGTTGGTTCGGTGTCTTATAGCGCTATTTTATTTTACTGCTGAGGGGCGTAGCGTTATGCTTGACGCTGCTGCTAAGTGTAAGTCAGTCCAAGAGTTGTGCTTTGCCCGAATAGTACCGAAGACATTATTATTAGGAAGTCTGCTTTGGGCTTCTCTTAGAATCATCTATCATAGTAGCATACTTTTTTTTTGCATAGGTGCACCTTCTTGATGTGAAGAGATCATGAGCACTCTTTTGTAACGTCTAAAACAGCTGCATCAGTTTTGTTAAACAGGGTAAGTTTTCCACCTGAAAATAAAAAGAAAACTTTCTCGTCTTTCAAAAGCCATCTCTTGTGCAATCTCTTTCACCAATTTTCAGCACATCACACAGAGGGAACCTTTGTCGAAAAGCTAATTGGTATTTCATGACTATGAGGATGACATCACCTTCAGATACAGGAAAAAACCGTTGTTAGACAGCATGGTTCATTCTCTGTTCAGTTTAAACTACATGTTCATTACTGCACTAGCGTGCATAGTCATGCGAGGACCCCATCAATACGAGAAAAAAGATGAAAGAAAACATACCTGAAAAAGTCCCTCTATCCTTGCACCCTTTTGCAGAAATTATGTTCTCTGTATTGAGAAAACGTCATTTGTTTTCTGACAGCATTGCGAAAGCAGCATTGGCGCACAAGAACCATATGGTGTCCTTATTTTTTCTGTATGTACGTATCTTTATATTTATGAACATTGCTGGTATAGTCGATGCACCTTTATTTACTCAAGTTATATTCGTCGTGTAGCTTCTCTTGTCTGTTGACAGTCCTGGCACTTAACTGTGCAGCTGGCTGTTAAATATAAAATTGGTTATGCGCTCTCAATCTCAACTTCTAGAAATTTAAAGTTGATACAACAGAAAATGAGATTCTACAACATTGAAGTGGCTAATATATGGTAGCCGTAAAAGTGTTTCAATCTTTATTCTTAGTGCGGAGTGCACATGTTAGTTTGATTCAGGAGTTTAGTATAAATATTCTGAAAAGAATGCCGTTAGTAGGTCAAGTTGAAAATGCTCACTTCATTAGGAAAATTTGTTTGCTTCTGTTATTGTCGGTCACCATGTTCTGAATGTGCCTGAAACTGACCATGTCATTATGCTTGAAAAAAAAAAGCTAATTGGACAGTCATCGTAAAATGTTGTCCAGTTAGCGCAACAAAACGTGAACACAAGAATCATTGACCTAATTTGCCAGTAACCAGTCATGAGATGCACCGACGAAAAATGGTTCGCCTGCCCCGCCGCGGTGGTCTAGTGGCTAAGGTACTCGACTGCTGACCCGCAGGGCGCGGGTTCGAATCCCGGCTGCGGCGGCTGCTTTTCCGATGGAGGCGGAAATGTTGTAGGCCCGTGTGCTCAGATTTGGGTGCACGTTAAAGAACCCCAGGTGGTCTAAATTTCCGGAGCCCTCCACTACGGCGTCTCTCATAATCATATAGTGGTTTTGGGACGTTAAACCCCACATATCAATCAATCAAAAATGGTTCGCGTCAGAGCGTTAGTCTAAGTCATCATCTGGTCATGGAAGTGAAATAAGTTCTGCATTATTTAGTTCAGGTGACAGTAGCAGACAGAAAAGAGTAGAGTTTTGTCATTCTGCGCAAGACTATTGGTCGTACAGGCATGTTTTAGGCAGTTGGAAGAAGCCACGTAGGATATCGTCAATGTGTCGCTTCTCCTTCTCCCCTCAAAAGAACCGCCCCACCGCAGTTGTCTAGTGGCTAAGGTACTCGGCGGCTGAGTCGCAGGTCGCGGGTTCAAATCCCGGCTGCGGCAGCTGCATTTTCGATGGAGGCGGAAGTGTTGTAGGCCCGTGTGCTCAGAATTTGGTGCACGTTAAAGTACCCCAGGTGGTCGAAATTTCCGGAGCCCTCCACTACGGCATCTCTCATAATCATATGGTGGTTTTGAGACTTTAAACCCCACATATCAATCGATAAAGAAACCGGAGAAACTGACATGGTCGCGCATATTCTTCCCCCATGATGTGTTTAGCAAGTGGCGTTTGCCCCACTTCTCTTAACACGAAAAAAGCTTTTGTATTCCTGCAGAAGGCCCCATAGCTGTTACTGTTTGCCAACAGAAAAGCTTGAGTTGACGTTGAACGATGGTTAAGGACTGCTTATGTGCAAAACGTGGACGGCATTTGTGCAAAACAACTCGCCTACATGATGAAATCACACTTTCACTAAATTGTGCTGATGTTCAGTATCTGAGAAGTTAAAATATGGAGCACTCACACACTCGGCAAGACGTTTTTCTCGAGTGTTTTACACACACACACACACACACACACACACACACACACACACACACACACACACACACACACACACACACACACACACACATATATATATATATATATATATAAACGTTCCTCTTTAGAATGCAGTACCACTTAGACGAAGTATACATCGTGTTGCTCAGTCAGATTTCACCTGTCCGCATCAAAGTTTCTCAGATTAAACTTTGTCGGTCTGATGAGCCCTTATCTGTAGCACGCACGGTGAAAGAGGCAAGGAAAACACAGGCGCATCGCACGTGTGCGGGACGAGCGTCAGTATCAAAAAAGGCCACAGGGGGCGGACTGGCGGCGGGAGATAAGAAAGGGTGCGAGACAAGCCCAGAGGCTTTTCGGTGGCAGGCCAGCGTTCGGATGTGGCGTCGGTCGCGCTAGGCACGGGGGTTGTTTCCGCCGCGCGTCCTACAGAGGCGAGGCGTCACCAGTTTTGGGGAGGTCGGCTCTAATGCCTAGTTCACACTGAAACATCCGCTTTCTACAGCGACCGAATTTCCCCTACCGCCGAAACACAGCGTCGTTCGCACAGGACGCGCCCCGCGCCGCCGAACATGCCATCAGCTACGGGGCGAACGCGGGATGGATGCGCTGTCACCCGGTTGTTGTCGCGGCTCGCAAACGCTACTATGCTTTCCAGTGGTGTATACTTCGACGATTCTCGTACGCAAGAAGCAAGAAAAGACAGTACTGCTTACTTTTCTGGCAAGTGGCTGTCTTGTAATGCACGAAGAGCAGAAAAACACCGACGCCAGCGGCGTTGGTAGGTTAGTTTTGCTTTGCAAGGCCGCAACAAGCTCGATCACGCCAACAGCAAGCTCGGTCACCTCTTTCACGAAATACGGAGGAGAAGTAGATACAGATTAGGTTAAACTCCCATTGGTTTCAACATTCAGTTACGTTCACTGCAGCATAACAAGTGAGTAGGGCTTGGCCGCCATTTTTCAAAATTCCTTGACTAGCGCTCCTATTGGTCCGTGGTGACCGATTCGGCGGCAGACGCCGCAAAAATCGGTCCGAGAGCGATCCGCGCGGAGAGGGCCCTTTCGGTGGATCTCGCCGCCGCCGAACCGGATTTGGAGCATTTCGGCGGCCGGAATGCTCAGTGTGAACGCGGTCTAAGGCGAGCCGATAGCCCGTAGTCTACGGCGAGTTGCGTGCGAGTGTTATTTCTTGCTGTTATGTTTCGTGCTGACTATCCTGCTGTTGTTTTGCTGTGTATGTCCCATTCACCGAGTCTGCGGGGATCGTTTGTTTTGAGTTGTCGTTATTCCTTTGTGCGTCAGGTTCGTGTTGAGAAGGTTCGGAAGGCTTTTGTGAATATTTTGAATCGTGAATTAAACACACTTCTCCTTCCCTGCGTCGACAGCTAGGTCACTGCGAATTTTGGCTACCTGACCTTCCAGAGCGGAGGCGGAGCCTTCAACCTGTATCGACATTTTAAGTTGTCAGAATAACATACTTTGACTAATAACTGAAAGAGGAAAATTTACATACTTACCAAACATTTTTCTTTTCTAGGCTGTCTGCATGTAAATAAGCACATCTAGAGCAACGCATTTGTGTATTTTAGCTTACTTCCCTATTGCAAAATTGCCAGTACGTTTTTTTCCCTACTAATACTCACAGGAGATACTAGTAGGCCCCGGTACTTAATGGTACTTCGCTGGGCGCACTGAGAAATATCTGTGTCGCACTGGTAAAGGCTGGCTTAGGCGCTGTGTCGCTAGTGCACACTGGGAAGCGATGGAATTTTCACTAGAAAGCACTGGTGAATGCTGGAGCTTGCACTGTTTCTACCAGTTCAGCGTACAGATTTAGGTAGCGTGTGGCGTGGTTTGTTTCGGTGTCGCTGAATATAAAACGCTTAATTGTACGGCACGGATAGATGCTAACCTAAGAGATCTCGAGCATACGTAATTTTTGCGGTGCATTTACGTGCCCCAGCAATTAATGCACTTTTTCACATGCCTCCGCGTATAGCATATTCACATCAGTCGTGTATTGCTGCAACGTTTTAATGCTGCAGTGTTTATAACCCTTGATCTGGGTGCCACTTCTAATAGAAACGAGAAATTGTTGATGAAGCCAAGTTGACGAAACTTAAGCTCTCTCGATCGCTTCGCAAGGTTTCCCAGCGGAGGCGAGAGAAACAGCCGTTTTTCGATTCCGACAAAACGCGAATGGATGTCTGGGCCATTCTTATCCTTCTAATCCCCTCACGTAACAGTTAAAAAAGTTGTAGAGCTCAAATGCAGAGACTTCATCTATGCCAACTCGCCGCGTCGAGAGCGGTTTTACTTAGTGCCCGGCTCAGTGAGCATCGGCCCGACCACGTCGGTTTACATGTTACCGGCGCTTTTTGCTTTAGGTAGCCGCTATATTCGAAGTGCAAGAATGGCTTTAAAGTGCAGTTTAGACATCCCTGAGCCTTAACCATTTCTCCACGTGTGCGATACCCGCACAAGGAGCGACGACGATCGTTGTGTCGTGCTTTCAGCAACGCAGGCTGTCACTGAAAGCTTCGTTCTGAGTGCAGTAGCCGGTGCTTCTCTTATTTGTGTGTAAGAAGAGACAATTTTGAGTTGGTAGTTTGGTACTACATAGTGAACTAACGCACTCGCATACTATTTCAGCGGATCTAATTAGTATTTTCTTGAGCGGTTTCTTAGTTGCAGGTGTCGATATAACTGCGAATCTGTACACTGGCACGCCGGCTGTTTACAGCTATATTTTCGCTTGCGCGAGAAAAAAAAACTCAATATTGAATCGTGTGCGCCAATATCTATCGAACAAGTCATTATAAATCATCTGTACATGTTGACAAGTAGCACGTGCGAGAAGCGAATATCAAAGAAAAAAGTATCGGCAGCAACAGCCGAGAATCTGTGGCCGCTCCTCCAGTGAATTTGAGATTTTTTAGTTAGGATGGGGCTTCTTCGAACAACTTTGTGCTCTCGCCAATATCCGCACATTATTCTGTGCAGGGAAGCTGTTCGTCACTGTCAAATCATGACGCCATTGTTATTTGTTAAGAAATATAGCATCAATCTTGACTGTGAGACTTGTAAACATGAAGTCGAACGGCGTGTTCTTAGGACAAATATTCAATTTGCAGCCCAGAAAACATGTTCTATCTTGGTGTTGTTTGTAGGGTACTCGGTTAGGAATTCGAAGTGGACGAGTTCTAATCCCGGCGATGGGCATTTTAATTCTTTATGTTTATAATAATGTGCGCAATATCGCTTAATTTACTTTTGTATTTATATATTTTATAGAAATTGTGCATACCCATTTTCGCCCTGTGAAGCCATTTTGCGCTGAGTACAAAGCGCCAACCAGTGACATGCTGCTTCAGCATCCCAGTACCACCAACGGGACACTGGGCTCATAATCAGGCATGGCGCTGGACGGTGGTACCAGTGGCACTAGTTTTTGCAATAAGGTTCGCAAAGTGTGTCGTTTGATATGAAAAACGTGATGTTAGTTTATGGTACACGGCATTTCATCAGAAAGTTAATTGCTGAATCGACTAAAACTTGAGAGGATACAAAGAAGGCTTTTAAACTGATCGCCACTCTAACCGAGAGCATGTCTTTATCTTTTTTATAGCATTTTCATAGTTCAGTCAGTTCGCTCTACAACAATACTAATTTCTTTATAATCGTAGGCCACCACTGGGCCTCAAGTTCAACTTCTGAACGTGGTGATCGTCTGGCCGAGATGGGTGCACGAAAGCAGAATTTTCGACAACAGGCTTGCAAAGGTCCCGTTGGAGACCGAAAGACTACCTGGTGTGCTGCTTGGCGGTGCAGTTTATGCTTTCACATCATTCTTGATGACGCTGTTCTCCACACCAGGACCTTAAAACAGCCCTGAGGACCGGTATGTGTCCCCACACAGCATGAATAATGCAATGGAAGGTCTGGCAGGACCCCTTGCCACGGCAGCTACGGCTCCATTTGTAGCTTAGTATTGTTTCATATCTAATAGTGACAAACCAATTGTTTCATGCAGGTACCCCCTGTCCACAAACGAACACAGAACACAGTGGAGCGTGCATTCGGTTCTGAAAGCGACGTTTTCCATTTCTTCACATGGAGCTTCCGAGCCGGCTTGACTACACACTGCCTACGATCACAACATGCGCTGCTCTCCACAATGTAGCCTGCATGCGCAACGAGCTCTGCCCCCCCATCATATTGTTTCCAGCCACGCAACGGCTACAGCAGCCGCAACGGCATGTGCCGCTGCTCACTCCCACCGATATTTTTTTCACATCTTCTAAGAGACAACAAACGTCAAATGAAAACCCACGCCTAGCGGAAACCCAGCATAACGCTAATAGTGGTGGCCCCCAAAACAACGCAAAATCTTGTCATTCTGTGGGTGGGCCGAGGGAGCCGTTTTGGCAGCTGTATTTAGCTGCTAGTTGCTGCATTCGCAGCATTGGGAAATGGCTACCCGAGCCTATTTCGGTTCCGTCGGTTGCGTACCTACCTTGACCGCTGGTGCACCATAAATGCCCGCAGGCCCCCCTGAAGACATCTTATTGTTGCCACTTTATTATCTTCCCGTCCATGACACAGATCCAGGAGGATCCTTGCAGACTCTGTCGCCCAATTGCCTCGGTACGTCATGGTAATAAATGAAACCGTTGGATAGGACCTTGCCCCCGTCGCTGACGAAATGTGCATAAGCATGTCGGCGATTAAGTACTTTCTTCTTTTCGCTTCATGTGCCTCTGACAGGTCCACCCTCGTACCCAGCACCTGGACGTCCAAGACCATGCACTGCCCGTCCCAGGGCAACACAAGGTCAGAAACCTTTGTTCCTTTAGAAGTCCGTTAATGCGGCTCCTCTCTGACATGCCATTCTTTTCCCTTAGCCTTTTGGCTAAGTATCGAAGGATGCAGTCGTGTCTTGTAATCCTTTGGTGGTGGTTACGGTGGCACCTTTGCAGTACTGTGTCCCAACGACTCGTCAGCATCACACCCGGCCCAGCACTTTTTAAAAACGTATTGTCCTCGCTTCAGGCGGGTGAGGTTGGGGATCGCTGCGGTGTAGAACTTAACGAGATCGACATACTCTTTCGCTTTAAGAAACGTAGTGCCTTCCTCGAACCACGCCGTCAACCCCTTCACCTTCACACATTGAGTCAGTGGTCTGCCGTCGTAGCTCCGGTGTAGAATCCGTGTCGAAAACCTGCGCGACAATGCAAAACTGTCGATGATGTTACCTTTGAACACCGCCAAGCCCTCCGCCTGTCAAATCAAGCGTCTGATGAAGTCTTTACTAGCAGCCACTACGCATTGGCAGTGGCTACGAAGTATCGACGAATTAAACTGCGCAACCTCAAGGCCGGAGTGAGCGTCCTCAGGCACATGACGCCAAGTCCGCCCTCCAGGACAGAGGCATAGAAGAAACCAAGTGTGACATCTTGCGGAAAGTTCAAACACTTACGCACTGTCCCCCTGATCATCGTATCTAAGTTCTTCAATAGCTTTGAGGTTACAGACCCCAAGACCAACCGATGGATTAGCCTTAGTATCAAGTAGGTTCGCAAGGGAACCATTCCTTGTTGCGGTTTCAGGGGAGCCTTGGAGAACCGCAGCAACAGCACTTTCAGATCTCCTCGTACAGTGTTGTTCGTTCCCTGCGTACCATCAAAGCGAATCCCCAAGTACTTCTATACAGAAGTATGGGAGGTGACAGCTATGGGGTCGTTTCCGATCGTATAATTGTGCTCGGTTTCAACTTTGGCCTTTTTATCATGTCCACTAGGCATTATTGTTAGACTTCTGGACTTGTATGCGTTGGTTTCGAGACCACGTTCCCTCGAGTAACTGTTCAGTGTGTTCAGTTGACATTGAAACTCAGCTCTGATGCTGGCGGTCGTTATATTGTCATCTGCAAAAGTCATCGCATTAGCAGACAGTCTTTCACTTTCGAAGGCAGTGTTGGCAGGCTGATCTTCGAAAAACTCATCCAGGACTAAATTGAATAAAAGGGGGAAAGGGGGTCCCCCTCTCGCACTCCTCTAGCTGGGCGAGCCACCTTGGTGTGGCTTTCATACGTAAGCACAGTGGTTGCTCTCGAGTAGGAGTCGGCGATATATAGGCAAACGTCCTCAGCGATGCCCTTCCTTTTCAAGCCTTGAATGATCGCTTGGTAGGCTATTCGATCGAACGCTTTCACCACATTTAATGATGCCATTGCAGAGGGTCTCAATTTATGCTTGGTTTTGTCGATCACAGTCTGCAGAAGGAGCAGGTTTTGAGCGCAGCCATCAACCGGAATGAAAGCTCTTTGACGGAAGTCAAGCTTAACGCTGGCAATAAGACGACGTACAAAGACCTTGTGTAGAAGCCGCGAATGAACGTCGGACACTATAACTGGTCCATGTAATGCAGCTGTTGAAGCTCCTGGGACTTTCGGAATAAAAACCGTACGTGCATTGCAGAGTAGTTGTCGCAGATCATTTTGCGTGAAGAGAAGATTACAGAGAACTCTCAAGAGTACCATTGGGCAGGAGTCCAACTGCTTAGCGGAAAAGCCACCCGGTACCGAAGCTGTGTTGCGTAGTGGCATGGCCGAATTTGTCTAGTGCCGTTATGAAGAATCTGGAATCAATAGTCGCACTTCCGCTTCGATTCACTGTTAGCAGGCCGTCTCCGGGGTGTGTTTCTAATACCTCACGCCACTTTCCCAAGAAGGCAGCAGGGTCCTCGACTTGTGACTTCCCCGTATCGTCCAGGATGCTCCTGATGCAGTGAGACCTATTGTGTTTGAACAGGTCCTGGCACATTACAAATGCTCGTCGTTTTTGTTTCCGACGACTCTCAGGATGTAGAGTTCCTGGCTTACTAGGGGCCCTTCTCACCTCAGTGAAAACCTCTATGAGGTAGGATTCCAGGGAAAACCCTGCGTGCTCTCCATCCAGGAAACGTTTGCTGATTTCCCACAGTCTATAAGCTTGGAAAGACCGTTGTAGGTGGCCTTGTAACAAGCGTCAGGAGTTCTTCTCCAATGGCAGCTCTCGGTTCAATGGACTCGACACATCCTCTAGGGGTGTCTGACTGTCTTCAAACAGTGGTTCTTCTTGTTCTACTTCATTGCCATGCCATCTCGTAGGATCACTCCTTGCCAATAGTTTTTTAACCAGGTACTGGTATCAGGCCATTCTTCTATGAGACTTGATACCGTGAAATGTTTTGAGAGGGAACATTTTGGCGATCATTTGGTTGATAATGTAAACGTTATCACGTAGCAGCTTCACCTCGTATATCACCATAAGGTATCCTTCTTCTTTTGTCCTTCGTGGCTTAGACCTCTCGATGTCATTGTCAGCGTTGTAGGCCTGAATATGAGCGTGTCTTTTGTGTTGACTCAGGCCAATTTTGGTTCCAAACAGTCGGCCACATTCAGGACAAATCAAATCATTGTCATCAACAATGCTGCTTTTTTCCAAAGACTGTGTTGGGGCGGCAGATGGAGCTGCTCTAGTTCTTAGTTCACCACTTGGGGGAGAAAAAGTGCAGAAACCTCTGCAGAACGCAGGGTTCTCCTCACTGTCAGATGGGTCAGACAACAAGCAACACGGTAGACACCGTCGACCTCTTACCCTTGCCCCTCAACTTCTCCGGATTGATCCTTGGCTGGTGCCGTCGGTTGGTCCGCGCACAACAACCGCAGTCCGCACAGCAGGTACTAGAGAAGCAGAGGGGGCCGTTTCGTCCCACTCAGCTCGGTCCCGCAAATCAAGGCTCAAAGGTGTGTGTGTCACCTCTCTTGTTGATTCTGTGACCAAATGGGGATCGGGCCCACTCTCCGCAATTGACGGTCTCAGTATGGTAGAGGCCATCAAGTTAGCGCCGCTACTAGGAGCTATGCACCTTGGGTCCTTTGTGCCCGCCAATCGGCCAGACGGAATGTTCCGTCCTTCAGCCTTGAACCCATAGTACACCAGATTTCCCTACCAGTGACACCTCAGGCGGTTCGCACACAACCGCTGAAGGCATCACATTGGGATCCGGCGGACCGGGAATAGCCTCTCTGCCCACCCAAACTAACGCCCGCGGAGTGTGGCCGGTGGGTGTCTGCGCCACCGCCGTGTCCAACACCTCGAGTACTTTGTGATCAGTATTGGCTTTTCTTCTGCCCTTGCATAGTTCCTTATCTGGAACTTTAGCGAAGAGTTTACTTTCAATGGTCAGTTGAAATGTTGTTTCTGACAGTTTTCTCCCTGCTACATTTCCTGGTACAGGTTCTCGAACAGGTACAATGGCATCTTCAGAGCCTGTAGGTGTACAATCGGCCTCCCTCAGTGCCCTCCCGATTCCAAGAATATTGATGCCCTCAGCTCTATCTCCAGTTACCCCTGCTTCTCCTTATCGTGCTACATCGTCCTCGGCAGCCCGAGCATTCTCGGTGTCCGGTCTAGTGGCTTTCATGACAATGGCTGTTGTTGGCTTGTGGCGAGCCCTGGTTTGGTGAACACTTGGGCCTCTCTGCGATCCGAACGTGTGGGGGCATACTTGACATTTATAAGCAACCTTCCCGACAGGGGGCCCACGGGCATCACACGTGCACTTCTTGCACGGGTACAGGGGTAGTCGTTCCCACCACTTGGTGGGCTGCCTCTCGGCAGTCGCTTTCTTCAGAAAAGATTCTTTCATTCATCTCGCCAAGCGAAATGAAGCCTCTGGAATTTCAGCCCAGATGGCCAGATTGCCTTCACTGTTGCGTCACCTGTTAAGGGAGCTTCTACAATCGCAACCGTTCCAATTACAAGGCGACGGCAAAGGGAACCACGAGCAGGTAGTGATAGGACATCTCCCTCCTTGTGCGGCAGCAGAGCACGTGTTCGCCTTACCGTGAGGTGCTTTTCCTAAATGCTTGCAGTTTTTTTGGTCATTTCATCATTACACTTTTATGTTGTTTCTTTGCCTAAACAAGAACTTTTCTTTGAATATATATGTATGTACTATTGAATATATTCCAAGTCACATACAGTTGTTCACGACACTTGAACGCGGCCCTGTTGTAAGCTGTACAAGCACAGAAAATAAAATACAAACTGAATTCAAAATTTGAAATGTTTTATGTTCGACAAGGATTCTTTAAAAAAACACTTCGTTGTACGCTCCCTCAAAGAAATTGTTGTGGGAGCTCAATTGAGATCACTGCCGCTTCTTCATGGCTTTTTCAAAATGAAGCAATTCCATATCGGGCTTTTTTTTCTCTTCATACGAGCGTGGTCAAATCTGCTCCCGAAGCCGCTGCGTTTCCAAGTTTTGTGTTCATCGTTTGAAGTAGAACTATCCGGGCCCCGGCCCCTGGGAACAATGTACGCTCAACCGCAGGCATGCGGGTGCCAGACGAACTTGCTAGTTTAGTCATAGATGCATCTTGAGGCACCATTGGTTTTTATTCTAGGTTATACGAGTCTAAGAGTCTGCAGCAACACCACCGGAGGCTGCTGGTTGCTCAAAGACTGTAGGCAAGGCAGGCCTCCCAGAATACGCTAATGCTGAAGCCGGTAACAAGGGCCTGTCACATGGTTGTGAGGTTCGAAAAGAAAAAGAACGTCATGTTCTCGCATTCGCCAAAGCATATTTCCAACAGTAAGAAGAAATATGAACGTTTAAAATGGAATATTTACTTACGTACAGGCATATGTCCAAGGTTTGATATTATACAACAGAGAACAGATAGATGAAAACAATTAAAGTTGGACATTACTTGCGAAAACTGGAGGGAAGGAAAAGCTGAAAAACTGGTACAGACCATATTGGACAGCAACGTGCTAAATATATGGCCTATGTGTTAAAAGAAAAACAAAACACGCATGCAGACTGAAAAGCTCATAAACAAAAAAATCTAAGCATTTTCACGATGTGAATGATGATGAGTTGGGCGAAGCGTCCGTCAGTCCGTTCGCGCTTCTATTCGTGTGTCCGCGCGTCTGCACGTGCGTCCATCTGTTCGTTCGTGCGTCAGACAGACCGACAAACAGACATACAGAAGGCGGACAGACGCTGCCAGCGGATGATTCACGGTTTGCCGATAAAACCCTCTGAAGCTTCACTCTTGAAAAAAGGTAGAAAAAAGGTAATAACGAGGGTGTTACTACTTTTATGACCCCGTTACTTCATATTGCGGTCATTTTACTACCTCAGAGAATACCAGAGGTAGTAAATGTATGTTGTAGTAAATGGTACTGCCTGCTGGGTTTGTAAACATTACTTGTGTTTGTACACTTAGAGGCGCGCGCAAGGTTGCTCATCAGAAAGGGCGGGGGGGGGGATGGAAAGCAGGTCTGCAGCTAGAAATTTTTTTTAGAAGGAGAACTAGGTGAAGGCTTTTAATAACACCCATCTTCATCTTTTTTTTCGGTGATACCCAACGCACAATCATCAAAAATTCAAAGAAGTACCCGAGCTCTGCCCTCCCCCGGCTACGCGGCTGGGGCGAAGGTTCATAGGACCGCCCCCTCTCCCTTACTATACCAATGTATCAGACACTTTCTGCCCCCCCCCTTCTATATAACTAGAAAAAAAAACACTCTCTACCCCGTGGCCATGCCTATGCGTGCATACAGACGTCCGCTTCCGCCGTGTAAAGGGAGAGGTTGGACCGTATCTATAGAGTAGCATGTCGTCATTGGATCACAGGGCACATAAGTTGACTGAAGAGAGGTCCAATTTTGACACCGGGAATTGCTCTTTCTAATTACTTTCATGGCTCAGCGCGTTTTTCAGTATGATGAATTACAACATCTTTCTTTTTTAGAGAGAAGGCCTGAGAGTATATTTATGTAAGAATTAACTGAGCACTGTTGAATGGTACACGAAATAACTAATACTTTACGCTGACGAGTGGTATCAGTTATGCATGGTATCAGTTATAAATTTTCCATGAAAGCCGCCCAAGATTGTTCATGCAGCATAAAAAAAATTACAAAATACTCATTTACCTTGTTGTAGCGCAAGTGTTGTCTAACTATACTAATGACTGTTGTCATCCGGTACATATCCATAGATTTTCTTAGTCTTTTCGAAGGTCTACATAAGGAACTGTAAGTTAGCCTAATCATTGTGCAATTGTAAATGAGCTCGTCTCGTTTAACTATCATAATGACGTGGTGGTTAAATGTGTAAACGTGAACCTCTCAAACATCATTATTTTAGCCTGCCATTGCCGAGCGAACTCATTTCCTTATTCCCCTACAGGGTGACATGATTGCAGCTATAGGCGTGTGCACAGGAGAATGAAGCATGGAGGCTGCTGCCCACACCCACTATTCACCTAAGAAGGGGGGCACAAAGTTTGCTGCATACATTAACAATATTTGGGGAAGAGGGTGCTGCGATAGACTTAAAGTCTCATCGAAAATCCTTGTCATCAACATTATGGCTTGAGGCATTTTTTGCTTAATAGTGGGATGAAAAAAGAGCTTGACTTCAGTCTACGGCTTCTTCATTTCTTCATTAATTCCTTGATTCATTTCTTTACCCAATACCAACTAGGAGGTTAGCGCATTGATCCAGGCTGACCTCTTAATCTTCTTTTTCTCTCAACACACACACACATACCCAAATATATATATATATATATATATATATATATATATATATATATATATATGTATATATATATATATATATATATATATATATATTGTGACGACGAAGACCGAAACTGGCACTCTGGCACAGACGTGCATGCTAGGCGAGCGAAGAAAAAGAGGCAGAATACGAACAGCTGTCCCAAAATCGGCACTTGCTCGCGATCGTTCCTGCAGTAGTTGGCTCTTTCGATTACACGGCCTGTGAGAGGGGATTGCCACACTCATCACCTTTGGTTCTTTATTAGCGGTAGAATTTCTTTTTGCTGATTTTTCAGGAGCCATCAATGCGGGTCTCCGGCCCCGGCCAGGGCTCGCCCTGGTCAGCCAGTCACCCTGCTGAATTGGTACCGCTGGAGTGTTTCTTCATGAACGGCGTAAGAGTTTTGCCTGTCGCACTTGTGCCCACTGATGGTAGAACCATTCGGTTGAGTGAAACGAAGGTGTTCCAAGAACAACTTCGCAACATAAGCGGTCATTTTCTGGACATCTCGGAGGTGAGGCGTTTCGGCAAGACTGGCATACTATGCAGGTCTTCAAATATTGAATGCTTAACAGACTTACTGGCCACCACAAGATTTGCGTTCATTGCTGTTCGCGCTTTTATCCCCCCTCATCTTGCTTGCGTGAAGGGCATTGTTCGTGGTGTTCCAACTAACATTAGTCCTGAAGCATTCTTAAAGATGGTCTCTCCGGCTGGCGCGATATCTGTCTACAGATGCACCAGACCTGTAGGTGATACGCGAGTCCCTACTGAAAGCGTCATTGTTACCTTTGCTGGTCTCACACGTCCCTCTGTGCTGAAGGCCTGGCCTCATCTATTCCGCGTAGAGGCATTGACATCTCGCCCACTGCAATGCCGTAACAGCTGGCGATTTCGTCATAGCGCTAATGCTTGCAGGTCCTCATTGAGATGTGCGAATTGCGGTGGGGCACATGTCACATCATATTGTCAGGTAGACAACTACAGGTGTTGCCTATGTGACGGAGCACACACAGCCACGGACAATAGCTGCCCTGCTCGAGAACGTGAAACACAAATTCTGGATATAATGGAGAAACGCCGTTGTTCTCGGTCTGAGGCAACTTCCTTCATTAAAGAGCGCGAACTGGGGTACGCTGCTGCTACGTCACGCCAGTGTGGGTCAATTGAAGCGACGGTCGCTTCCGCAGTGTCGGCAGCAATAGATAAGGCCATGCCGATGATTATGGAACGGCTTTCCAACACCTTTGCTGAAGGTCTGACCGAGATGCTCGCTGCCAGGTTAAACAGCCTTATACCCTCCTTCGCTGCACACACTGTCACGGTCCAGGGTGAAGCTGAGCACCTCGACAATGAACAAAATAATCGGCGTCAAGAAGATGTTACCCCTGAAACGCTCGTCAGCACTCAGTCGCCGACCCCTGTGGGGCCCAGTGGGTCGTTTGGTGACATGAGGCTTGGTAATATCATTCATAAACGACGCAATGCTTCATTGTCTCCAACCAGTTCGCCAATGTCAAAACCAAAAAAAATTATTACTGATACCAACAATAAGCAGGACGTTTTGCGTTCTGCAGTAGAGTCAACTATATTAAGTCCATCATAGTGCCTGTAAAGGTTCTTCAGTGGAATTGTCGCTCCGTATCTTCCGCTTACAAAGATCTTATTTATCTCATACAGCAAACAAATCCTAATATAATTTTACTTCAAGAGTCTTGGCTTTCAGTAAACCAAACATTTACTCTGAAATATTTTCGAACTTTTAGACTGGATCGGCCAGGTAGAGGAGGGGGATTATTGGTTCTAATATCTTCAAAAATGTGTCATCATGTTACTGTAACTTTTGAACATATTTGTCCGGATTGTGAATTGTCAGGAATAGATTGTTTGTTACCTGGCTCCAACAAGATTACAGTGATTAATGCGTACTTTCCGAATGAAGTAAGACGCACAGATCACCTAGATTGCGTTATCGAGAATTCTTCGTCAAACTCAATTTTATTGGCTGGGGATTTTAACTCGCATCACACTTCTTGGGGGCTTAAAACAGATGGCTGTGGCAAAAGATTGTGGAATTGGTTGCAGGATAATAATTTTCGCTGTCGTAACTCTGGACAAGTTACCTTTCCACGCGGGATAAGCTCATCAACATTAGACCTAACATTTTCGTGTGGCCAGTTTATGATTTCATCGTGGGAAACGTTTGATAATGGGACGAGTAGTGATCATGTACCAATTACCTATGAAATAATGCTACCACAACTTACCTCTGCTATGCGGCAACAAGGATTCACCAACTATAAAATTTATAAAACTGTTTTAAACTCCGCGCTCTCGTCATTGAGAGGACGCGTCGGACAGCAACGAGCTGCTTCAGTCGTAGCGTGTCTTAGTGACTCTGGCAAGCCGGTAGAGTTTTCTGTTAAGTACGGCAGCACACCATCGAATTCCGCTTGGTGGAATGAAGATTGTACGCTTGCGTATAGGCGACGTAAGGCTGCTTGGAAACGTTTACGCCACAACAATACTGCGAAAAATTGGGTTGACTATAAATTCCACGCAGCGCGTTTTAAACGGACAGTTGCAATAGCTAAAGATAAACACAATTCTGACTTACATTCGTGTTTATCAAAACCTGATAAAAGATCTGCCTTGTAGAGGTTTCTACGGAACAAAAAATCGATGCAGGTACCAGCATATTCGCATTCAGTATTGCTGTCTCCTAGAGAGACAACAAATTTGTTAGAGGGCATCGCGAAAGGACTTGAAGCGCGTTTCGCTTCGTCATGCTTGAGACCTGTGACATTCAAAAGCGCCACCTCGGACTTTCGGGAAGTCACTATGGCTGAACTGGCAGATGTCATACTAACTGCAAAGCAAGCGGCTCCCGGTACAGATCAGATTACAAACTCTATGATTAAATTGATATTTAATTCCCATCCCGAGGAGCTTTTGAATATTGTTAACTGCTCCTTACAGCACACATGGATTCCAAGCGCATGGAAAATTGCTAAAGTGTGTTGCTGCGAAAAAATCCAAGCCTCGGATATGTCCTGGATAACATTCGGCTAATTTCGCTTACTTCAAACCTAGTTAAAATAATTGAAAGAATTCTTCATAGAAGGCTCAGTGAATTCATCGCTCGTCAGGACATCCTTTCACCAAGGCAAGTAGGATTTAAACACGGGTGCTCTATATGGTCGGCTCATGTTGATTTGGAAAGCCGAATTCGCCTTGCAAATGTATCTGGTGAGCTTTCTGCATTAGTTACGTTAGATATCGCAAAAGCCTATGATAGTGTGGAATACAGTACATTTATTTCAAGATTAGTAGACTGTGAGGTTCCCAAGTAGATTATATCTTGGGTTCAGGAGTTTCTCTTTCAGAGACAATTCTTTTGTTGCCACGAGGGAATTACTTCTGCCTCATATAAGCAAACAAGAGGCGTTCCGCAAGGATCAGTCCTATCACCTCTTTTATTTATTATATTATTATCATCCATTCCCGTTCATAAAAATGTTCATCTTTACGTCTACGCCGATGATATTGCTTTTTTCTCGTCATCCCGAGATATCAATAGTTTGTATCAAATCTTACAGTCAAATTTGAGTGAGCTTCAGGTATGGCTTGGCGGGCTGTCTTTTTCATATAATGTTAGCAAGTGGGCTCTGCTTGTATTCCCCCTATCCGTTCCCGTATTTCTTTCTCTGCATTATCGAAATGATCCGATTCCGCAAGTAACAGCGCTAAAATATCTTGGTATTGTTTACGTGGACAATTTAAATTGGCAGCAACAAATAGAATCAAACACCCGTAAAGCAGAAAGCGCCGTAGGATTGCTCCACCGGTTTTGCAATAAGAATTCAGGGATGCGCAGGGATACGTTACTTATGATATACAAACTTTACGTACGCGCAATTCTGGAGTTTGGCTGCGTTCTGTTTTCTGGAAGTGCTGAGTACAAATTAAGACCTCTTATATTGCTAGAAAGGCAAGCTCTGCGGCTGTGTCTCGGGCTACCTAGGTGTGTCGCGAATAGCATGCTTTATTTCGAAGCTAGAATCATTCCACTTCATGGTAGATTTCGACAGCTTACTGTGCAAACATTTTTAAAACTTTAGGATGCGCCCCTCTTTTGTTCACCGACAGTTTTTATCAAACATACAGTTTCTTTCTTTCAGCGCCCGTGGTATCGTTATCAAAGACCCCAAGTCATTTTCGTCGAGTCTCTGTTATCAAATCTTCACGTTTACCTCCGGCATTTAACTCCCCAAACCCAATGCTCGGTGCCAGTTGACTTAATTTTCGATGACATTTTTCCGAAAAATGCCAAGTTACTTCCAAAGCATGTTCTGGAGGGCCTCCTTCAAGACCATCTCAGTCATTTTCCTAAATACGTAGTAATTTCGACGGACGCAACGCAAAATCTTCAGAAGGCTGGAGTAGGTATTTTTTCTTATCAGCTTAATTGGTCTTTTGCGCTTCGATTGCCTGACTTCACACCAATTTATCTCGCAGAATTCCTGGCTATTACATTGGCTCTTCGAAAACTAAATTATCAGCAATCAAAAGCTGTTATTATTTCGGATGCTTTGACTGTATGTACACATCTAACGTCCGCAAAGAAGTCTCCTCTTCTCAGGATATTTTGGTCTCTCGTACCGCATAGCCTATGAGAAGTTAGGTGTATTTGGGTGCCCGGGCATGCTGGAATTGAACTAAATGAAATTGCTGATTAGCTCGCTTCGGCATCTTTAAATCTCCTGGTGGTGCTAGTAGCTCCACAGTTTCCTTTTATTACTGCCGAACGATTCACACGCCTGTAAATCTTAAAAATCAACGAAACGTCGCTTCTACAATCTGAAAAATTTCGGCACTTGCAATTCACATGGAACACCGCAAAATGCCTTTTCCGTATATGTGAGGTGACCCTAACAAGCTTTCGCTGTAGAGTTCCTCTGTTAAACTTTTATCTCAAGAAATAAGGATTTTCATTAACTAACCTATGTGTAGTTTGCAATGAACCGGAAACAATAGATCACTTTCTTCTCACATGCCGCCGCTTCGCCTCACTGCGCCGAATAATTCTGGAAAGACCGATTGGTATACTCGGATTGCCAGTCAATACATCCACCCTATCATCGTTTGCAGCCAGTCAGTTGGGTGTGGGCCACAGTGCTAATTTGTCAGCGCTACATGAATTCATTCAGGCAACCGGAAGGATACGTTGCTAGTGGTACTGCCAGATATACCCAATTCTCTCTCCCCCTTCCTCATTCTTGTTAATTTGTTTTATATATTCTGGTTTATCGCATTCTTCTGCAATTTTTCACGTTTTTTGAAAGACACATTATTATTGTTCCTATCTAATTTCTCTTTATTTTTTAGCAATTGTTGTAAAAATGATCTGTTATGAGGTAAAGTGTGGCCAATCCCCCATGTGGGTATGAGCCAAGATCTCCTAGGAGACAAGACAAGACAAGACAAGATCGGGTGTTGTCTCTTATTCTCTGCCTCACTCATCACAATGGCGCAGCCGACGAAGAAGAAGTTTTAAGTCCCGGCTTCGTCATCCAGGACAGCCGCAATAAGCGCCACTTGAGGACGGCGTCAAGGCTCCTTGGAAGCTGTTCACCTGCCGCAACTGCCATCACCGTTCGGTGACGGTGTCAAGACGTCCTAGGCGGCTGCAGTACACGTTACCGGTACCATTTCACAAGGACGCCATCCACGCGTCCTTGGCTATGGATTCTGCCGTCAGCGCAAGCTGACAAATGGACCCTCTACGGGAAGCCACCGGTACGTGTCTTCGTGGTTCGTCGGCAGTGCGGGCTTCTCAATCGAGGAACGCCGTCCACGGTTCCTTGGCAATGGGGTCCCAAACACCGCTTCAGCTACCATTTAAACCACCAGTGGAAGGCGTCCAGACCTTCCCTGGGGTTGTAGGGCATGACCTTATTTACACACTGTCACCATTTCGCGGCAGGGATCCGCACCGGCTCCTGTCCTTTGGGAATGCCGCTCACGCTTTCCATGGCCTACATTCCTGTTGCCGCACTCTTTCAACATACGAGCTGCCAGGGAACGCCATCCAGGCTTCTCTGCTCGTCAACCTCACCGGCGTGAGTGCTGCAACCGCTACTCATTCGAGGACCGCGATCACCAACGCTTCGGACTTCACACACGACAGCGCCGCGAACCTGCGGCGTACCATCGCGCTAATCCGCGTCAAGACTAACGAACTGACAGCGTTAATCTCCGAGCGAGCTCCTACAATGTTGCCAGAGTTGCGTGCCACTAACGCCGTGTTGAACGTAGCTGCCTAGCACGACCTTGAGGCAAGCCATATGGAGCAACGCAGGCAGCTTTGGGGCACCCCAACCCGGCTGCGGCGGCTGCATTTCCGATGGAGGCGGAAATGTTGTAGGTCCGTGTGCTCAGATTTGGGTGCACGTTGAAGAAACCCAGGTGGTCTAAATTTCTGGAGCTCTCCACTACGGCGTCTCTCATAATCATATACTGGTTTTGGGACGTTAAACCCAACGTATCAATCAATCAGCTTTGAGGCACCCTCCTGCAGCTCTCAGACCAGCTCAACGGCGTTGCCTCAGTGATATCCGCATTCTCACGTGCCGCCCCACCATCGCTGTCCACCTATGAACTGCCGGAATTCGACGGGATTTGGAAGGATGCCGACAGCTGGGTGGCAACCGTCAACGTGCTAGCAATGCACGCGGCCTGGACAGAGAATCAGAAATGGTATGTGGCCATATACCACCTTCATGAAGGTGCAGCGGCGTGGAACCGGTATGAAGGTTAGAAGCAGCAGCCATGGGTGGAGTGGAGCGTCAAGCTAATAGCTGCTTTTGGTCCGATTCCCTGTGCCACCTGCCGATGTAACTCGACCTTCTCTCAGGACGGATCTCGGCAAAAGCCCGACCTAGAGGATGCGATTCGAGCCCCTATCGTCCTGTCATCTCTCGGTGACCAAGATGTAGGGAACAATCATGATCGTGTAACTCGGCCTTGCACAGGCATTTCTGCTGTCGTATTTAGAGCTCCTGAGGAGCACTGGCCCGACGGTGCAGCTGTGTCCGGCGGGTGCCTGATGACAAGCTTTGCACAACGCTCCGCATGAGGCCCCAACGCAGATTGTCCGGTCGACTTAGAGGCACCGGCCCCCATCCTACTGGACATTCTACCACCTAATGAGACAGGTCTTTCCAGTGAGTCTAATAACATCCCATCTGACCAGACGTAAGAGGTTATGCGTGCAGCGCATGCACTGCCTGAATCGGCAGAGTATCCGATTTTCGGAACAGCTTCCGTCGAGGATCTCTCGCCAGTACGCAGCGTGGCTTCAAGAATCGCTGACTTTACAGCGTCCGGGAGCCCCATAGCGACAACGCTGCGCAAGTCACGGACCACGCAAGTCACGGCGCCGGAGCCACGCCACAGGTCGGCACGAGGACTTTACCCCAAGTTCGTGAAGATGTCTAATCGCACTGAAAAACATCTCTCGATCCGCAGAAAGTTGCGCAGATGGCTACCTAAGATGATACTCGTTTCGTTGCCGGATCCACCATTTCCTGCCCTGTTTTCTAAAATGTGGTGGGACAAAGGGAAGCTTTCTGTGATCAACCTGCGACCATGTCGATCCAGTCGAGGCCGCCCGCCAGAACGATCTCCAAGAAAACCACACCACTGCAGGAAATTTTACCACGATAATGCCTGATCGGTCCACCAAAGGAAACCCGGAGTCGAACTATTCTCTCTGAAAAATCGCAGCGTGGCCGAGGCTGTAGACAGCCACGCGACGGTCAATGTCGTCCCGCGGAGTCATCATCAACAAAGCGACCAACTAGGACCCAGTCCCCACCACGACATGGTGAACGATCCGGGCGGCATAGCCAGTGTCGGCCACCGGAGCCAATTTCGACAAACTTCCAGCGTGGTCGGGGCTGACCACGACGATGCAGCCAACCCCGCCCACCTTAAGCAATGTCAGCTGCTGCAGCTAGCCTCACCCACATGAACATTGTCGTGTGGCCCATCGACAATGCTTGCAGTCATGGCCGAGTGTGACGACGAAGACCGAAACTGGCACTCTGGCACAGACGCGCATGCTAGGCGAGCGAGGAAGAAGAGGCAGAATAAGAACAGCTGGCCCAAGATTGATCACAAAATTACGTTGCCGTGTACCACTTCTTAATTTCTACTTAAACAGGTCTGGTCTGGTGCCATCCCCTCTGTGCTAAAGCTGTAACGAACCTGAACATATCGACCATTTTCTTATCAGATGTCACCGTTTCAAAAATCAAAGAAAAAATTGCTTCGAAGTTTTGGCCTTTTTATCATGTCCACTAGGCAATATTGTCAGACTTCTGGACTTGTATGCGTTGGTTTGGAAACCACTTTCCCTCGAGTAACTGTTCAGTGTGTCCAGTTGACATTGAAACCCAGCTCTGGTGCTGGCGGTTGTTATATTGTCATCTGCAAAAGTCATCGCATTAGCAGACAGTCTTTCACTTTCGAAGGCATTGTTGGCAGGCTGATCTTCGAAAAACTCATCCAGGACTAAATTGAATAAAAGGGTGAAAGGGGGTCCCCCTCTCGCACTCCTCTAGCTGCGCGAGCCACCTTGGTGTGGCTTTCATACGTAAGCACAGTGGTTGCTCTCGAGTAGAAGTCGGCGATATATAGGCGAACGTCCTCAGCGATGCCCTTGCTTTTCAAGCCTTGAATGATCGCTTAGTAGGCTACTCGATCGAACGCTTTCACCACATTTAATGATGCCATTGCCAAGGGCCTCAATTTATGCTTGGTTTTGTCGATCACAGTCTGCAGAAGGAGGAGGTTTTGAACGAGGCCATCAACCGGAGTGAAAGCTCTTTGACGGAAGTCAAGCTTAACGCTGGCAATAAGACGACGTACAAAGACCTTGTGTAGAAGCCGCGTATGAACGTCGGACACCATAACTGGTCTATGTAATGCAGCTGTTGAAGCTCCTGGGACTTTCGGAATAAAAACCGTACGTGCGTTGCAGAGTAGTTGTGGCAGATCATTTTGCATGAAAAGAAGAATACAGAGAACTCTCAAGAGTACCATTGGGCAGGAGTGCAACCGCTTAGTGGAAAAGCCATCCGGTACCGAAGCTGTGTTGCGTAGTGGCATGGCCGAATTTGTCTAGTGCCGTTATGAAGAATCTGGGATCAATAGTCGCACTTCCGCTTCGATTCACTGTTAGCAGGCCGTCTCCAGGGGGTGTTTCCAATACCTTACGCCACTCTTCCAAGAAGGGAGCAGGGTCCTCGACTTGTGACTTCCCCGTTTCGTCCAGGATGCTCCTGATGCAGTGAGACCTATTGTGTTTGAACAGGTGCTGGCACATTACAAATGCTCGTCGTTTTTGTTTCCGACGACTCTCAGGATGTAGAGTTCCTGGCTTACTAGGGTCCCTTCTCACATCAGTTGAAACCTCTATGAGGTAGGATTCCAGGGAAAACCCTGCGTGCTCTCCATCCAGGAAACGTTTGCTGATTTCCCACATGCGTCTCTCATAATCATATGGTGGTTTTGGGACGTTAAACCCCACAAATCAATCAATGCTGATTTCTCACAGTCTATAAGCTTGGAAAGACCGTTGTAGGTGGCCTTGTAACAAGCGTCAGGAGTTCTTTTCCAATGGCAGCTCTCGGTTCAATGGACTCGACATCCTCTAGGGGTGTCTGACTGTCTTCAAATAGTGGTTCTTCTTGTTCTCCTTCATTGCCATGCCATCTCGTAGGATCACTCCTTGCCAATAGTTTTTTAACCAGGTACTGGTATCAGGCCATTCTTCTATGAGACTTGATACCGTGAAATGTTTTGAGAGGGAACATTTTGGCGATCATTCGGTTGATAATGTAAACGTTATCACGTAGCAGCTTCACCTCGTATATCACCATAAGGTATCCTTCTTCTTTTGTCCTTCGTGGCTTAGACCTCTCGATGTCATTGTCAGCGTTGTGGGCCTCAATATGAGCATGTCTTCTGTGTTGACTCAGGCCAATTTTGGTTCCAAACAGTCGGCCACATTCAGGACATTTCAAATCATTGTCATCAACAATGCTGCTTTGTTCCAAAGACTGGGTTGGGGCGGCAGATGGAGCTGCTCTAGTTCTTAGTTCACCACTTGGGGGAGAAAAAGTGCAGAAACCTCTGCAGAACGCAGGGTTCTCCTCACTGTCAGATGCGTCAGACAACAAGCAACACGGTAGACGCTGTCGACCTCTTACCCTTGCCCCTGAACTTCTCCGGATTGATCCTTGGCTGGTGCCATCGGTTGGTCCGCGCACAACCACTGCAGTCCGCACAGCAGGAACAAGAGAAGCAGAGGGGGCCGTTTAGTCCCACTCAGCTGGGTCCCGCAAATCAAGGCTCAAAGGTGTGTGCGTCACCTCTCTTGTTGATTCCGTGACCAAATGGGGATCGGGCTAACTCTCCGCAGTTTATGGTCTCAGTATGGTAGAGGCCATCAAGTTAGCGCCGCTAATAGGAGCTATGCACCTTGTGTCCTTTGTGCCCGCCAATCGGCCAGACGGAATGTTCCATCCTTCAGCCTTGCACCCATAGTACGCCAGATTTCCCTACCACTGACACCTCAGGCGGTTCGCACACAACCACTGAAGGCATCACAATGGGATCCGGCGGACCGGGAATAGCCTCTCTGCCCACCCAAACTAACGCCTGCGGAGTGTGGCCGATGGGTGTCTGCGCCACCGCCGCGTCCAACACCTCGAGTACTTTGTGATCAGTACTTCGTGGTCTAAATTTCTGGAGCCCTCCACTACGGCGTCTCTCATAATCATATACTAGTTTTGGGACGTTAAACCCCACATATCAATCAATCAGCTTTGGGGCACCCTCCTGCAGCTCTCGGACCAGCTCAACGGCGTTGCCTCAGTGATATCCGCATTCTCACGTGCCGCCCCACCATCACTGTCCACCTACGAACTGCCGGAATTCGACGGGGTTTGGAAGGACGCCGACAGCTGGGTGGCAACCGTCAACGTGCTAGCAATGCATGCGGCCTGGACAGAGAATCAGAATTGGTATGTGGCCATATACCACCTTCATGAAGGTGCAGCGGCGTGGAACCGGTATGAAGGTTGGAAGCAGCAGCCATGGGTGGAGTGGAGCGTCAAGCTAATAGCTGCTTTTTGTCCGATTCCCTGTGCCACCTGCCGATGTAACTCCACCTTCGCTCATGACGTAACTCGGCAAAAGCCCGAGCTAGAGGATGCGATTCGAGCCCCTACCATCCTGTCATCTCTCGGTGACCAAGATGTAGGGAACAATCATGATCGTGTAACTCGGCCTTGCACAGGCATTTCTGTTGTATTTAGAGCTCCTGAGGCGCACCGGCCCGACGGTGCAGCTGTGTCCGGCGGGTGCCTGATGACAAGCTTTGCACAACGCTCCGCAAGAGGCCCCAACGCAGATCATCCGGTCGACTTAGAGGCACCGGCCCCCATCCTACTGGACATTCTACCACCTAATGAGACAGGTCTTTCCGGTGAGTCTAATGACATCCCATCTGACCAGACGTAAGAGGTTAAGCGTGCAGCGCATGCACTGCCTGAATCGGCAGAGTCTCCGGTTTTCGGAACGGCTTCCGTGGAGGATCTCCCGCCAGTACGCAGCGTGGCTTCAAAAATCGCTGACTTTACAGCGTCCGGGAGCGCCACAGCGACAACGCTGCGCAAGTTACGGACTACGCAAGTCACGGCGCAGGAGCCACGCCACAGGTCGGCACGAGGACTTTACCCCAAGTTCGTTAAGATATCTAATCGCACCGAAAAACATCTCTCGATCCGCAGAAAGTTGCGCAGATGGCTACCTAAGATGATACTCGTTTCGTTGCCGGATCCACCATTTCCTGCCCTGTTTTCTAAAATGTGGTGGGACAAATGGAAGCTTTCTGTGATCAACCTGCGACCATGTCGATCCAGTCGAGGCCGCCCGCCAGAACAATCTCCAAGAAAACCACACCACTGCAGGAAATTTTACCACGATAATGCCTGATCGGTCCACCAAAGGAAACCCGGAGTCGAACTATTCTCTCTGAAAAATCGCAGCGTGGCCGAGGCTGTAGACAGCCACGCGACGGTCAATGTCGTCCCGCGGAGTCATCATCAACAAAGCGACCAACTAGGACCCAGTCCCCACCACGACATGGTGAACGATCCGGGCGGCATAGCCAGTGTCGGCCACCGGAGCCAATTTCGACAAACTTCCAGCGTGGTCGGGGCTGACCACGACGATGCAGCCAACCCCGCCCACATTAAGCAATGTCAGCTGCTGCAGCTAGCTTCACCCACATGAACATTGTCGTGTGGCCCATCGACAATGCTTGCAGTCATGGCCGAGTGTGACGACGAAGACCGAAACTGGCACTCTGGCACAGACGCGCATGCTAGGCGAGGGAGAAAGAAGAGGCAGAGTAAGAACAGCTGGCCCAAGATTGATCACAAAATTACGTTGCCGTGTACCACTTCTTCATTTCTACTTAAACAGGTCTGGTCTGGTGCCATCCCCTCTGTGCTTAAGCTGTAACGAACCTGAACATATCGACCATTTTCTTATCACATGTCACCGTTTCGAAAATCAAAGAAAAAATTGCTCTTTTATTCCAAAAATTCCACCATATCCACGAAGTGAATGATTATGTTTGGGCGAAGCTCCGGAAGTAAACCTGGTAAACCATGAATCCTCTGTACATTTTGCCCACTCGATTTTATTACATCGCTCCCCCTAGCGTACGTCGCCGCTATAAATCGAACGATTGCCTTCAAGCAATGACACGCGCCATATGTGACATCATTCCTATTTTATAAGATCTCGCGTCTTTCATCAACTACAAGTACCACTTTCTAGTTTATAATGCCCCTGACACACGGGCACCCTGAAGTCCTTTAGACAAGGGGACATCTTTCGGAAAGGCGTTCGGACGCAGTGACACACGACAAAGGAGTAACTCCTTTCCGGCAAAGATCCTTTTCGCAAAAGCATATCCCGCATCTACTTTTCTGGCATGAAGGGAGTACTTTCGCATACAGTGTGCACAATTTATCAATAGAAGAAAACGTGTCGCAACACTGCGGTGCCCTGCCAGTATTTTTTTGCGCTGAGAAAATGTTTTCATTTTCAGCAGCAGTGCGATTTGTTGAAAAGTGAAGGCCTATAGTCGGTCCATACTCTCAAACGCCTGCATTACGTCACTAGCGCGATCATGTTAGGGTTGGCAGCGGCAGTTGCTGTGTCGGCGATGTAGTATCTTGTAACAATGGAGTCGGCTGAGTCGGTGAAGAAAAACCACGCGTCCTGTGGACTGAAAAGGAGATCTGGGCGCTGATAAAGCTATGGGAGGACCGTTTGGACGCCTTGCGAGGGCAAAAGCACAACGGTGGAGTGTACCAGGCGATTGCCGAGAGCCTCACTGACGCCGGTATTCCCCGTACACGGGCGCAAGTTCACAGCAAAATTGACAACTTGAAACAGACATTCAGGTTTCGGAAAGGCTTTATCTCTTTCTCTGCGCTGAGACATCACAGGACCACGATGAAACGTGGCACGCCGTCACTGACCCAGCTGGACGCAGCCATGTAAAAAGCACGACAGAAAATAAAAACAGCAAAACACCGACTGTTCATAGTTGCCAGACGAACTTAAGTTGCTCCTAAAAACGCAAAAAAAGCGAAAAAAAATACAGGTATGCGCATTATAAGCCACCAGACAATAAAAAAACGATTTTATGCTCCAGCGTCGCTGAATGTGATGTACATGCGCAGATTATTTTTAATATTTTCAATCTTGCTGCTTCCACAAATAGCGCCATTTTTTCTGCAGCGTTCTTCTGAGGCACCGCCTAAAGCAGTAGTCCGGTGCCGTGTGTCATCAGCGCCACTCCTTTCTGCAAATAGTCCCTTTAGTCAACAAAAGGGGTTACTTCAAAGTACTTTACTTTTGCCCGTGTGTCACGGGTATAACATCTTGCATCTTTTCATCATCAGCTACAAGTACCACCATCTAGTAAACACTACAAGAACTAAACGAGAGGTGGCTACATACAGGAGACGGTACCGCCATCTAGTGAACACTTCAAGAACTAAACTAGAGGTGGCTACATACAGGGAACGGTACCGCCATCTAGTGAACACTGCAAGAACTAAACTAGAGGTGGCTACAACAGGCTACAGGGGACGCACAGCCCACGCCCTAAGGAGCTTCGCCCCTAAAAACTAGGAATATCACCTAATACTCCCAATATTTTGTCTTTTGGGGCTACTTCATTGCGACACAACGATAGGAAATCTGCGGGGCTCTCTGCAAATTCATATATAACACGAAAAGATTGCCTTGCTGAGTCAGCGATCAGCTCTCGAATTTTACTAGTCACACTACCACTTATTATTTAGCTGATACACTGCAATGATTCAACTTTCAGGAGAATTTCATATAACGATTCCACCTCAGATATTCAACAAATTCTATTATTTCTCTCCCCCTTTTTCTTTTTTTAAATTGCGCCAAATTAACTTCACAGTCAAAACACAGTAATCATATTCCCCTAGTCTAGAAAATCTAAAGGCATTGACTTGCATTAACCACCGGCTTCTTGGCCAATCGCTCTTAGTGGTTGAGAGCCACAAAAGACAGGAACAAGCAAGCAAACAAGGCCCAAGATCGGGTGTTGTCTCTTGTTCTCTGCCTCGCTCATCACAATATATATATATATATATATATATATATATATATATATATATATATATATATATATATATATATATATTGTTACGTGAAGGTACACGCGATACTAGGCGTTTCAAAATATATTTACACCACGCTAACGCGCAAGCCAAGATGGAGAACAAGAGCTGAAGAAGATGATGATGACCCTTCTTACCCTGGCGCATACCCACCAGGGGCCCTACACCAAAATCATGTCTTTCTTTGCGCCTATCTTACCGCTTTTCTGGGACGTTTTCTCATAACATAACCCCCGAGTGCTGAAGCACTGTCTCGGTGCTTTCTATGATGTTGCCTAGTGGTAAAGCTTAAGGCGAGATACATGAACAATGTCTGTAGATAGTGAAGAAGAGCAGGGGGAAAACTCGAGTGGGGCTATCTTGTAGGTCACATCTGTCACCTGGCGCAATACGCGGTAGGGTCCAGAGTAGCGAGAAAGCAGTTTTTCAGAAAGTCCAACGCGCCTGGTTGGAGTCAACAATAGCACAAGAGATCCCGAAGTAAATGAAACTTGGCGATGATGAGAGTTGTAACGGTGCCACTGCTGATCTTGCGATGCTAAGAGGTGCTGACGGGCAACTTCTCGTGCTTTTCGAGCTCTGGTGATAGCATCGCGGGCGTATTCAGTCGTCGAGTCGACGACTGTCGGAAAGATGGTGTCGAACGGTAAAGTTGGATCACGGCCAAACACGAGATAGAAAGGTGAAAAACCAGCTGCATCGTGGCATGAGGAATTATAGGCAAACGTAACGAAGGGCAACGCAACGTCTTAGTCCTGGTGGTCAGACGATACGTGCATGGCGAGCATATCGGTCAAAGTCCGGTTGAATCGCTCAGTCAGTCCGTTAGTTTGCGGGTGGTAGGCTGTCGTAACTTTATGTTTTGTCTTACAGGAGCAAAGCAGGTCATCGATTACTCGGGAAAGGAAATAGCGCCCACGATCTGTGAGGAGTTGGCGTGGTGCGCCACGATGAAGTATGACGTCGTGAAGAAGGAAATCGGCAACGTCTGTGGCACAGCTGGTTGGTAGAGCCCGTGCAATGAAGTACTGCGTTGTGTAATCTGTCGCAACAGCTATGCACTTATTGCCAGAGGTGGACGCAGGGAAAGGGCCTCGGTGGTCAAGACCAAGTTGAAAGAACGGATCAAAGGGAACGTCAAGTGGTTGGGGGAACCCAGCAGGGCTCACCAAAGGTTTTTTTCGGCGTTGACACTGTTCGCATGAGGCGACGTAGCTGCGGACCGAGCGATAAAGACTGGGCCTGTAAAATCGACGCTGTACACGGTCATACGTCCAAGACGGTCCGAGGTGACCGGCAGTGGGAGCTTCGTGGAGCTGATCGATCACGATCGCACGTAAGTGGGAAGGTACCACAAGGAGCAGTTCGTGTCCATCAGGGTGGACGTTGTAACGGTACAATGTGCCATCCCTAAGCACGAACAATTGAGTAGACAAATCGGGTGCTGCAGAATGAATCTTCTCAATAATGTTACGTAAGACGGGATCTCAGCGCTGTTCCTCCTGGGTGTTGCTTAAAGCGGAGAGAGACAGGACACATGGCGCTTCATCGAACGCCTCAGGTGGGTCCACTGGATTCCGAGATAAGCAGTCAGCGCCCTGGTGTAAGCGGCCGGATTTGTAGGACACAAAAAAGTTATACTCTTGGAGTGTAATGCCTATCGACCAAGGCGCCCAGTGGGGTCCTTCAAGGATGCAAGCCAGCAAAGTGCGTGGTGATCGGTTGTGACAGTGAAATGTCAACCGTGTAAATAGGGCCGAAATTTCTCTACTGCCCAAACAAGAGCAAGACATTCCCTTTCGGCGATTGAGTAGTTCGTTTCCGCCTGTGAGAGGAGACGGCTGGCATAGGCAATAACGCGGGCGCAGCCACTTTGATGCTGGACCAAAACAGCACCAATTCCGTGGCCACTGGCATCGGTGCGGACTTCTGTAGGGGCGGCGTTGTCAAAAAGGGCCAAAACAGGTGGTTCTGTTAGCAATGCAATAAGTGTAGAGAACGCCGTAGCCTGCGCAGCACCTCAAGTGAATGAGACAGCTTTTCTAAGTAAGTTTGTGAAAGGACAGGTTACTTCCGCATAGTTGTTCACAAAACATCGAAAGTACGAGAACAGACCGAGAAAGCTGCGGACTTCCTTGGTGCAGGTCGGTATGGGGAAGTTCCGCACGGCTCGCACTTTATTGGGATCAGGGCGTACACCAGAGGAGTCGACAAGGTGGCCCAACTTGGTTAGCTGCTGGTGTCCGAAATGGCACTTTGACGAGTTCAGTTAAAGACCAGCATTGCGAAAAACAGCCAGTATTGAGGATAGGCGGTCGAGGTGGGTCTCAAAAGTCGGAAAAAAGACGATAGCGTCGTCAAGGTAACATAGAAAAATTGAACATTTGAACCCACGCAAAAGAGAGTCTATCATCCGCCGCTCGAAGGTGGCCGGAGCGTTGCATAACCCAAAGGGCATGACTTTAAACTGGTAAAAACCTTCGGGCGTGGTAAAAGCGGTCTTTTCGCGGTACACGTCGTCGACAGCAATATGCCAGTACCCTGATCTTAGATGAATGGACGAAAAATATTGAGCGCCGTGAACACGATCCAGGGCGTCGTCTATGTGCGGTAGCGGGTAGACGTCTTTTTTAGTAATCTTGTTCAGATCTCGGTAGTCAACACAGAATCGCCAAGCGTTGTCCTTTTTGACAAGAACTACAGGGGAAGCCCATGTACTACATGATGGCTCAATTATGTCCCTGGTGAGCATTTTATCGACTTCTGCTTGAATTATGTGACGCTCGTTTGGAGATACGCGGTATGGCCGCCGATGGACAGGGGAGGCATCGCCGGTGTCAATGCGGTGCTTTACAGCAGTGGTTTGACCAAGCAGACGATCACAAAAGTCTAATACGTCCCAGTATGACTCAAGGACGTGAAGAAATGCGTCAGCTTGATGCGGCAAAAGGTCTGGCGTGATCATTTTTTAACGTCAGCAGACGGGCTTGCTTGCGAAGAACGAGCATGCGTGTAGCTACAGTGTCCAGCATCGTTCGAAGATAGAGCTGAGATGACGCATTCATCAGAGGGAGTCAGCACGGCGAGGGCAATTCCACGCGGGAGCACTTGCGGACACAGAGCAAAGTGGAGCACCGGAATGAAGGCGCGGTTTGCACGTAACTGAATAACAGTGTGTGGTAAGGTAACACTGTGAGTCAAAAGAATGAATGTAATGGGCGTGAGCACATAGTCGCCATCGAATACAGTTGGTGAGGGCATTACGGTGATGCAGGTCACAGTTTTCGGTGACAAACGAAGATGCTCAGCAGAGCACATACGAGGTTGGGGTGGACTGGGCGGATCAATCGGACACGGTAGGTCAAGTTGCACAGTACCAGCTGAACAGTCTATTAGGGCTGAATGAGTGGACAAAAAGTCAAGACAGAGGATCACACCATTGGTGCAGGGAGAGAGAACAGTGAAGAGAACTGAAGTTGGGTGGCCGGCGATAGGGACGCGTGCTGTACAGACGCCAATAACGGAAGCCGTACCACCATCAGCAACACCAACACTGCGTGAAGGGGCTGGAGTAAGGACTTTCTTCAAGCGGTTACGAACGTGCAAGCTCATCACAGAAATATGGGCGCCAGTGTCCACCAAGGCTTTAAGAGATAAACCGTCCACTTCAACGTCGATGGGGTTCTGATTTGTCGGCAGCGTCAACAGAGGAATCGGAGAGCAAGTCGTATCAGCAGCGTCACCTCCAGGAGCTGCAACCATTAGTTTTCCGAGGAAAACCGCCGGGCAGAAGATGGGGACGGGGAACGAGGTGCCAGTGGAGACCGGGAAAATCTACGTCGAGGTGAAGGTGAGCAACTGTACTGGGCAGTGGTCATAGTGGTCGGGTCGTCATTAGCTGAGCCATCCCACCGTGGTAGTTCCTGGCCATAGAGATGGGCTGGTGAGTGGAGGTTGGAGAAGCTTGAGTTTGCCCGATTAGGTTAGGTCCACGTGCTCCGGCAATGACGGGAAATGTGTTTCACTCGTTTACATCGAAAGCAAATTGGCCTGTCGTCAGGTGTCCTCCACGCATTAGCGTAACGGTTAAGCGGAGCAGGGCGGCGATAATGCTGTGGGTGGCTGGAGGTAGATGAACTGACAGCGTCGGGACGGTGCACAGAACAGACCATGTGATTAACCGCGTTGGCTAGTTCTTGGCGAACAACGGTCTGTATTAGCGATATGGTCGGCTGAGGCTCACTCGGTGCTAGTGCTCTCAAGGGTGCGGGTGATATGGCCTCGATTTCGCAGCGTACGATTCTCGTGATGCCACCAGAGTGTGAATTTGGCTGGGTCGCTATACGAAGATTCTCACAAGTTGACGTTGCAGCAGTGTTGGGTAGGCGCGTAAAGGGGTGGGCAATCCGACAACTTTTAGCCTCTTGAAAGTGTTGGCACTGCAAGATAACATATTGCACGGTGGAATAGCCTTTTCACACAAGAAGGTTAAATGCATCGTCTGCGATGCCCTTGAGCACGTGCACTACCTTGTCTGCTTCAGCCATGGTTCGGTCAATTTTACGGCAAAGGGTCAGCACATCTTGTACATACGCCAGGTAAGATTCTGTGGACGTCTCAACACGTGTGCCAAGTTCTTTCCTGGCGACCTGCCTGCAGCCGGCAGATTGACCAAACAACTCGCGTACCTTGGTCTTGCATACATCCCAGCTCATGATTGCGTCCACGTTGTTATTAAACCATGCCTTGGCCGTTCCTTGCAAATAAAAGATGACGTTAGCCAGCATCAAGGTTGGGTCCCACCTATGATTTTCGCTGACGAGCTCGTAGAGTTCAAGCCACTCATCCACGTCCTCATCTTCCGTTCCCGAAAAGTTGCCGGGATCGTGGGGTGGAGTGGCCATGAGAAAAAGAGGGGAGGTCGGCGCCGTTGATGCATTGGGCGCGGCAATTGACGAAGCGTTGCTGCCGGTGGACATGTCGGAAGCAGCGACTAGGCGTCTGCTGCGTAACTCCGTCGTGCGTTGTAACCCAGCATCTTCCACCAAAATGTTACGTGAAGGTACACGCAACACTAGGCGTTTCAAGATATATTTACACCACGCCAACGCGCAAGCCAAAATAAAGAACAAAAGCTGCTGCTGATGATGTTGATGATCCTTCTTACCCTGGCGCATACCCACAAAGGGGCCCTAACCAAAATCATGTCGTCTTTCTCCGCGCCTGTCTAACCGCTTTTGTGGGACATTGTCTCATAACAGTATATATACATGTATAAATATAAATATATATATATATATATATATATATATATATATATATATATATATAAAGAGAGAGAGAGAGAGAAAATCCACCCCGTTATCTTACAATACCAGATGATGAGATGGCTTGCAGTAAAATGAGGTGGCTTTTGTTTCTATGCATTTGAATGCTCGATGATTTGATTTCATTTTTGTGGTGTAAGATTGACCCATTCAATCTGCTGTGAGAAGATCTGCGCATCTGCAGGAGCGTGATGCGAGTATATATAGGAGTTTTAGGTTTCACATAAAAGCGAGTTGCGAGTTGACGCTGTTTCCGTTCCTTTATTCTTTCCCGGTGACTTGCGTGTACTATTTTTTTTTTTGCAGTAGGAACCATCTCACCCAAACTAAAGTATTTTCAAAGAACATCCAGTGCTGAATTTCGATGGCCACTGACATGAACCCGACCTATTTTTAATCAACTTTTTTTATTCTTGCTGATATCAGCAAATAGATATAATGAAAAAAAAAACAACTTGAACAACATAACAGTGGTGCTACTAATTTCATATTACCAAAAGTAACAAAAAATAATACTCCGAAAAATGCGTATCAATACCAACTGACAATATAAGGCTTGACTCGGCAATAGAGCATGCACTATAATTCTGCATGTTGTCACAAAATATACAAACTTAACTAATCAAAGAACAACAAAACAATAATAAGAGTACAAAACAAATCAACAAGCTGCATGTTTGCATTTTCAAGTAGAGAATCGTGACAGAGCATCGTTTTCTCAAGTAACGCTAATGCAGAATTGCTATATGTGCTAATATGGCAAGCCAAGCTGATACTCTGAGCATATTTCCCGAATAGTGCTTCAAAAGTGATCTAAAACAGTCACCTACATATCATAGCTGGTGCTTTTGTGAAAAACTAACCAACATAAGTAAATAGTGTGATACCACTTCAAGATCTAAGAGTACTACGCGGTAGAAAACACGGACGGGAAAAAGGCAAAGCCAAGCGCTTGTCCTCGTCTTTTTCGCGTCCGTGTTTTCTACCGTGTAGTACTCTTAGATCATGTATAACCAACTGGCCCAATCGTCCAGTTTGGTTCGCCACTTCAAACTGTTTTTGCTCGCGTTCACTTTCATTACACTCCTCATTCACTGCTCTAAATGTCATTCAAACGTGTCCTTTAAATTTTCGTATTCCGAGTACTGCTACAGCGGTTTTGCGGAAGTCATGGTTTCTTTTCGCTTTGTGCATTTATGCCAGTGCCTTAGCCATGTGATGAATTTATTCTTGAAAGCATGAGCATGGTCCTAGTTTTGAACAAAACAAGCATAGCCCAAGAACAGATAATAAATTCCAACAGACGAATATCACTGTGTGCATTATCTTGTTTGTTGCAGTTCCTAATGCAACATATGGTTAGCATTGCATCAACACTTTTGCACTGTTCAAGAGCCTTCCTTCTTCTTTGCATATTTTTACCGTAAATTAAGTTACACAGAGCTAGTAAACAAAATCTAAATTTTTACTTGTCACAAAGCTTCCCTCAGGATTACCGCGAAATTGTTCTTGTGCTTTGCATAGATAATCTGAGGACTAGTTTTCCAGACCCTTTTTCTGTGCTAAAACAGCTGCCAACAGTCCAGAACACAGTAGTCATGGAAATATTGAGAGTTCAGGTTCTATATCATACGCATAATCAATGACAATAGTTCCAAACACCAGAACAATAAAAACACATTACTACCGCTTCTTCTGCTAACTGTTGAGAGAACTCGTCATCTGCCTCTTTTGAGCACTGTTTACATGATTAAAACCACAAACACTTTATAATAAATCAGAGAGCAGAGTTGTTGCTCGAAAAGGAGGAACAAAAACATAATGCAGATGCACTCAACGTGGAAGCTGTAGGAAGGGTGGAGCTGTCATAAAATCGCGCTAGAAACTCCTCTGTAGAAGCGAAGTTTCTTGCATTTCGAGGGGCTAAAGCAATTCCTTGTGGCGCTGTTTCCATTGCTTCTGATGCATATGTTTTATTGAGTCATCTGTTGACACGAGCGAGTTGTCTGGTGTCCAAGATGGGGAAGAGTGCTTATAAAAGCGTGAAGTTCTTTCCTCGGCACTTACTGCTGTCTTGCCAGGTGTCCAGGTCCTTTATCTTATCACACAACACGACTAATTCTGCTCGTCCCTCCACAGATGTCGCCGGTGAACGCACAAAAGAGGCTTACTTTTCCAATTTACTCGGGAAGCATCAATGGTGGCCTGAAAAGCAACTCAGAGTCAAAGTACAAGTTCAAGATCTGATTTGATGGTGAATCAGCGGAGTTTTTAAGTTTCTGCTTCATTGTCCCGCACACTTCAAAAGACCAACGATGTTGGTTATATGTCATGGTGTGAAATAAAGCTGGAATGAAAATGCAGCCACAATAGAGATACAGCTTAGATATCTGCTCAAAAACAAGTAGGTAAGCTTTCTTAACAATTACCACATCTGAGACTTTGGATGTCAAGTGTTCTACAGTAGCAAACTACACTTGCCATATAGTAAAGTCTTAAGTAAAGACTTCATGTAGCCATGGGGCAACGTCTGCATGCTGTAGTGCCTTGGCTTTTGCTGTGTGGATACTACAACCCCAGTCTATGTTGGACAACGCAAAACTGTGCAATAACTGATGACGTTCCACAAGTAACCTGCAGATGTTTCTGAAGTTCTTTTTCCGTAAAGCAAGTAACTTGAAGTATTGATGTTTCGTCTGAAAGCGCATGCACCAGTATTGCTTCAGTTGGCCGAACTGAGCAATCAGTCTAGGATGATTTTGTGGGGGTATAGAGAAGCAAATTCTGACACAAAAGTAGAATATATTATCTTGTAGACAGGCCAGATGATCAGTGGACGTTTCATCAGCAAATACCATGTCGAAAACTTTGATCATTAGCAGATACACTTACCTGTGCACATTTTTCTCTGGAACAACATCACCTAATATAAGCGAAAGAAATCTGCATAAACACCATGTCAGGGAAGCAGTGCCTTTGTAAGTACTCACTCCATTGACAAAGTGCATTTCCAATGCTTCAGGCCTGTTTTTATTGTCATGTGAGCCAAACTCAAATGTTCTTATTACATCTAGATCAGCTGAACTCAAAACCCTGCAAGCAATGAGCCCTTGCAGCACATGTCGCAGTACACGAGGTATGGCCCCTTCTAACAAATTATGCATGATGTCGCGAGGAAGCTGCAGCGTCACCTCAAAATAACCAATGCCTGAAATTGGTGACTGACATTTTACCCCATATGGTGCCGTACTTAGTGGCTGGTTCACTAGGGCATTTTCGACGTAGGTTCTGTGCAAAATAACAGTGCGAATGTTCACATCTCTGTCATGAAAAACTGAACCAATAATTCTGTGAGGCGCAGTGCCAAAACGACAAGGATGTGCTCTGTTGAAGCAACAGGTGAATACAACCAGCCTATATTCATGCACAGATTGTCACTGGTGATAGCAACAAGGACTCCAGCGATCTTTAGTTTTGCACGATCAAGGTTCACAGAGATACACGTAATGTGCAGAGACTACACATTATCAAGAAGGGGCTTTGGCACTGCCCTAATGCCATATTTCGTCACAAGTCAATACGGCGCAATAAGTGCCAGATGAATTGCGCAGAGCTTCCATCTGTATCGTGCGTGAATGTTCAGCACACTGAAATGCACCACAATAATCTTGTGCACTCCACGCTTAGCTCCCAGAGGGTTCACTATTTCTGCTTCATCACTGTAGATTGCCAAAAGCAAAATGCATGAACACTTTTTGCAGAAGTGCAAAACGTTTTTCTTGGTACACCAAACCATTGAAAAATGTGCGAAGAACTGGCTGTAGCTGCCCAGTTGACGACAAATCATTGTTCACATATGTCCAAAAGTTCTCTGATGACGTAGTGTCCGCAAGACACGATTGATTGATTGATATATGGGGTTTAACGTCCCAAAACCACTATATGATTAATAGAGACGCCGTAGTGGAGGGCTCTGAAAATTTCGACCTCCTGGGGTTCTTTAACGAGCACCCAAATCTAAGCACACGGGCCTACAACATTTCCGCCTCCATCAGAAATGCAGCCGCCGCAGCCGGCGTTCGATCCCGCGACCTGCCGGTCAGCAGCCGAGTACCTTAGCCACTAGATCACCACGGCGGGGTCTGCAGGACACGAGGGCTGGGAACATACTGATATGTATCTTCAACTTGTATTTTGTGTTCTTCTGGCTTCACATTCTTCTGGCTTCACGTTCTTCTGGCTTCACAAAAGCTGCAGACACAGCTTTTTTCTCACTTTCTTAGAAAAGTCCATCGCTGCATCGACATCGGAACTGTGACCACCGGATGCATCCCGTAATGTTTCCCCGCTCTCACCCATTGCCGAGCCAGATGAACAAGGGTCTCCGTCGATAAAACGTTGTGTTCAGTGGCAGGCTAGTACGCTGAATTCTGTGGATCTAGTGACGCAGTACCAGAGTTTTCATCGTCATCAAATTTTTCACACGTGTCAAGATCCGTAACATTTATGTGCGCTCGGTACATGTGCCGTCGATAGGACTCATGCTCACCCTAAGTTCTTGCGCAACCTTGCACACCGCACATAATGGAAAAGTGGTGATTATGGTGATGGTTCTTGATGTACGAAATTACTTTACGGAACTTACTGGACGAAAATGTACACCGTGGGCACGTATGAACCATATTTCTTCAGACTAGACCAAACGTGCGCGCAAGAACAGCTGACCGTGACTGAAACTGAGACGCAAGCAACGCTAGTCTGGCACTCGCACCCCTTACAAGCTGAAAGGCTTCTGTGTACCGAGGGGCGCCGCTTCAGTCGGTAAAGAGGTAAATGTCGAGAAAACGTTCTTTAAAAAAACTTGCTATTTTTTAGTGCCCTCTACTCACACCCTTAAGGTAAAAAAGGTGATGCCATTTTTTTCAAGAGAATTTACAATAAACAACTGTAAAACAGTTGTGCCATTTACCTCGAACACGGACACAGCGCGGTTTCTCCTTCATTCTGCTCATGTTTGAACGAAGGCCGCAACGTGCGATTTGTCGTTGTTGGCCTTGTTTTAGCTGGCCTGTGAAGCACGTGCTTGCGCAAGTGTGTCTCCTTGCTCGGGCGGCAATTATAGAATTACCGGGCGAAGGAGGGCCGCCAACGTTTCCCCCGAGCGCTGCCACAATCGACTCCCTGGTAACGTGGAAGACCGGGGAAAGGCAATATCGGTGCGTGGTCGGGATAAAAACGAATTGATCCGGGCTTTGTCCAAAACTGACTTCCGTAGTGCCTTGGAAGGCGGCCGGATGGAGGTATGACTTCACTCTTTGTCTACCTTTTTTTTCTTTTTTTTGCGTGTATACAGTACACTTCCATATCTCTGATGCTCCAAGTTGCGATTTTAGGCCCCATTGAAAGCCCATGTGTACAGTTAACCTTGCCAGATATATTTATATATTTGATGATCATTTATTCAAAATATGTGCTGAAAGGAGAATAATCGTAATGTCATGTGAATGCATCCCGACACTTTGGTAAGCTGATGCCACGAGGACGAATGTGACAGGTATTACTTGACGAGGAAACAATGTGTCGACTGATATACGGAGAGATTAGCCAGATGTGAGAGAGTGGTAACGTTGGTAGTTCACTCGTTTGATTCTAGTATGTGTGAGTGCATGTTAGTTCATGCGGGTGTGTTTTTGTATGCTATAATAAGAGAATCAATGTTGGACTACGGTTGACTATAACTTTGTGAACAGTGAGTAAAGTCAAAAACTCTGATATTGAAATGTGTCATACACAAAAATGTACCATTAAAAATTCTTTTACTTGGCTGTAGCGCTGGTTATGAAACTTTACTGCAGCAGCATGTGCATTGCACCCCTAATTTCTTCTTACGAAATTTTAGGTGTAAAATTATTGCCTTTAGTGTAAATGTCAGAATTTTGCTGCATATGTGTTTTAAATATTGTTACAAATGATGCGCCGAATATAAATTGGTCAACCTAGCAAATGTGAACCTACCTCCTGCCAGGCATTAGTTATTACCAAAGTTATTTTTGAACATTGATTTGAATTTGAACCAGATGTGTGCTATGAATATTGAAATACTAATATTGGAATACTATTCCAATAAAATGCCAAACAAGCGTCCCCTCTCCAGCCTCCTCCACAGTGAAGGATAATTCGACAAGATTTGTAGAGGGTCAGTTGCTCGGTGACGAATAAAAATTTAATATAGTGGTGCTCCTACGTATATTAGGCATCTGTGCTTAAAATGGAAAGCTTTATTCAATACATACGCATTCACTCTTTTCATTCCCCCTCGTCAGGCAGTGAATAAAGCGGTGAAAGGTATGGAAGACGTGGCCACATATTTAGAATCTCCCAAGAATGAAGGAAGAGGAGTGCTTGCTTGGTATTTACGGTAGGTATTAAGCATACATATGAGCCGGTGACACGATACTACTCACAAGATCACATGGGAGTATAACCTTTCTTGGGGTTTTTATGAAATGCTTGTAATTCAAGTTTCGTGAGACTTCTCATTTTCTAATGGGATTAAGATTAAGCATATGAACGATGAAGAAGAAATGAAGAGTGCCATGCACATGCTGCTGCACCAATGTTGCTATTGTGGTAATCTACTTCAAGGTAATTATGTGTAGTGCTGGTATCTTTACCAGATTTACAATGCTCGCTTTAACGAGTATGTTGAGGTTCAAGAAGGCTTCGCATTTTTCGATGGAGACAAGATAAAACTTGTGAGTGATAAAGAAGGTGCAAACTGCACACCACTGCAGTTAAGGTACCAAACGTTTTCAAGCTCGTTATTCAGGCTTGATATTTTGCCTTTTTTTGCTGGAGCTGTGCACGGCTTCATGTTTTTTTTATTACTTCTACTGAAGCCTATCCCCAGAAGCCACCCTGACATCTGGTGTCACTGACAGCCAGCCATCCTCTTCGACTGAAAGAAAATATACCCTGCCTGCAATGCCTCTAGACATATAGATTGAGGTAATGAACGTCAAACAGGGGGAAGTGTCCAGCCGTCTCAAATGAAGGATTGTCCCCAGGATCGCCAATAATTTAAGAACGATTAGCTTGTAAGTATAAACTTGTAACTTGCCTGAATGGCCAGAGTAATGTACATTATGCATTTATAACCAGATATCCAAGGGACCTGTACGAGGCTGCAGCAAAAGCATAGGTGTTAAAATATCCGCAGCTGACGGTCACAATCGGCACGGGCCATGTAAGTGCAGATAATTTTTTGAAGCTGCGTCTTATATGCTTTTGAAAATTTCAAAATTCTCTTTGCCACAATTTATAAAAAGCAGTTGTGGTTGAATTATGAGAGTTACAAGCACAGTTCAATTTTGCATTTTGTGGTAGGCATTTTTCGAGAAGGTTGGGTAGCACTTCACACAAATTGAAGGAGTTCTTACTAGCATTTAAAAGAAGGGTTCCTTTTATTTTTACCAAGTTCAGGCCAGGGCTCAAACGATGTTTATGCCACTGCCTCTCAGTAATTTTCCTGTCTCCGAATGTTGCCAGGTGACACTACTGTGTATGGTTGTTTCAGACTTTCAAACATTTTACGAAAGCCCTTATGTTGGCTTTTTAAGCACCACACAGTAAAACTTGGTTGATACCTTGTTGATAGGGTAGTGATTCATAGAAATTCACCGAAGAATGCAAATGAACTGGAATGCATATAGCAGGTACACCAAACAACTTAAGGAAATCTGACACTATCGTTAAATTGAAAAGTATACAACCACCTCCCAGTTCTGATCATGGGGCTTAAACGTGCAGAATAAAAAAATAAGTGGAGAAAATCCGTAGCCCACTCAGCGTGCAATAGAACGTAAATGGGTAGGAACAATACTGAGAGATCGGAAGACGGCAAAATACTGAAGAGAACAGACAGGGGTTTCAGATATTCTAGCTAACATCAAGTGAAAAAAATCGACCTGGGTTGGTCACGTATTGTGTAGAACAGAAAATCGGTGGACAGTTAGAGCAGCAGGATTACTCAACACAGAAGCAAGGCATGAACCTTTACTTATGCCCTCTTTATTGTGTTGAGTGATTTTTTGGCTAGCCTATACACGTATTTGCGGGATGCCCTTTTGGGCCTCAGTGTCCTCAAAGTCTCGTGGTACATCAATGATTTCCTGGTGGCATGCAAGCCAAGGCATGTTGCCGGGCTAGTTGGCCGAGGTTCATTATTCATATGGGTATAGCGCACCATGACAAGGACTAAAAAAATGACCCACACACGCAGCGCTAACTTGCAGCTATTGGTTTACTTGCGATCACACATGCTATTTGTAGAGCAAGAGTATATCAATAAAACGCTGAAAACACCATCTAAAGATAAAGCACAGCTCATGCGCGTGCCCTCACCGATTACGGCAATCTGCACTCGCCTATGTCAAAGCGAAGATTCTAGATACGTTTATTCTTTAGCAGACAAAGCTAAAGAAACCACATTCACATATTTTTTTCGTTTTGTTGATTTCATAGGCTTCACTGATTTCACGCATAGTTGTGACATGCACCTTTAGAGAACATGGGCCTTTTGAACTACACGAACACAATCACACCTCTCACAGAACTATACGTGAAATAATTTGGGCCTGTGAAATTGACAGAATGAAAGGAAAATGTGTGAGTGTGGCTTCTTTACCTTTGTATGTTAAAGAAAAAAGGTATCTAGAATCTTTGCTTTGAAGTTGGCGAGTGCAGATTGTCGCAATGGGTGATGACACGTGCACGAGCTGTGCTGTACCTTTGCATGATGTTTTATACATTTTATCAATCTGCTTTTGCTGTACAAATAGCATGTGTGATCGCAAATAAAACATTAGCTGCAAGTTAGCGCTGCGTTAGTGTGTCTCTATTTTGTGTCATTGTCGTGGTGCGTTATACGCATACTAATAATGGCATACAAGACTGACAGGTCCATCGACGAAACAACACAAGGAATTTTTGGCGTGTTTGCGGTGGTTCTCAACGCATTCATGCTAACCAAGGAACTGCCTACAGACGAACGCTTAAAGTTTTTCAGCCTTGTGCTGAATGTTGGTGGTATGCACAAATGCTGAAAGTATACACCAAGGTCACAGAAGGGCCTTCTACTGTTAACTCAGGCCATAAAAAGTAGCGAAATGCAGAGTCTCCACTAGTGTTCTCAAGAGTGCCTTGAAATGCCCTGCCCTCATCAGGCGCAAAGAAGCTTGATGCCGAGGTCAAGTGTCTGAAATGTGCTGCTGCCTATCTGGTAGAACTGCTGAGTTCTTTAGCAACAAAACAACTAAGTGGGCCTTTAAAGGGACAGTAAAGGCAAGAATTAAGTTGACGTAGATTGTTGAATTAGTGGTTATGATACCTCGTAGTGTTATTTTTCCGCCAAGAGAGTGCTTATTTTGACATAAAATAACATTTTAGTTGTCGGCATTAGGATGGTGTAGTTCAAATTCTGGCACTTTTCACTCACTATTATGTACCAACTCGCCCTTCAAGACACCCTTTTGCAATTTTTTCATGAGCCAGCAGCTGACCAATAATCTCTCGCATACATTTTGAGGACATCATGCCTGCTAGAACGCGAACCTCGTTATGAATAAACAAAAGAAGAATTTTTGGGCTCAAGAAACGAGCCCTTTACATTTGCCATTTTTAATTCTTGTAAAGCGTCTCTTGTGTGTAATGAAATTCTAATGCACTTGTACTGGTTAGTAACAATTCATCTGCGGATGTGGCTCCTTCTTTATCAGTTATATGTGTATTATCCTTCGTCTAAAACTATATTTACTGTTGCATTATTAAATGTAACTTGCAAACACATTATCTTGAAGGATTCCTGGAAGATGTTGTTCAGGTACAAGCTGGGAATTATTCGTAAGAGCCTTGAATTGGTTCCGCTGTGCAATTCGCAAGGCGGAAATTTGGCAGGAGGAGTGTTATCACTCAGCCTGAAGATGGACAAGTCAGGAGGGCATGCCGCTTCGTGAGTTCTATGTTGAAACGTGTGTGCATAATGCTGAGAACTATCCAACTATTATGTAACTTCAAGATGAATGAACTTGCCTTAGCAGTATATTTTGGTTTAAATAATATTTTTTCTCATCATAGAGTCACAAACTATTCTATTTCAGATACTTTGTAACCATAAGTATAATCCACAGTCCGAACCTTTAACGTCTGCCGTATTGTTCTGATTTCTGCAACTTGGTCTGATTGGTCTGATTTCCGAGGCGTGTAGCGTTGCAAATGTAGCCAGGCATGATTGTTAGCATCCGCTGTGTGCTCTAAGTGATCAAACCCATAAATGGGTCCTTTAAAGCACAGCGATTACGTGGTGCTTGTCATGCAATTTGCTTGTCAATTCAAAATGATAAAATCTGGTGAGGGGCCTTTCAAAGCACAAGAATAACATATGAGAAACTAACTGTCAGGTTTACCTATTATGCCAAGAAATGATTTGGACTTTAGTTGAATGAAGATGTCTGCTAATATTCTGAATTTATGGTCATTTCCTTTCAAATCTCCCATGTATTGCTCTCGACGCTCTACAATGCTATGCTAAAACATTTATGCTGTAGGGAGTGAAGTGTATGTTGCTGCAATAAAGCTATTGAACGTGTAATACCGCTTATAACAACAGCTGGCATGCCTGGTACGTTGTTGCTAGAAAAGGAATGGTGCATTCTTATTCTCTTTTAGTGGCAGCCACTATTGCCTGGCAGTTGATTTATTGTGAAGCAGTTTAGCGATTCTGCGTCCAATTAGATCATTAATAAATAAATGCTAACAATTCTGCAGACATGAGTTAACCATGTCACGATCTGAATATTTGACTGCAAGTATATAAAAAAGAGTTTTCATGTGGATGACAAAATACTTTGGATGTGGAAGTGGCTCGAACACGTAAATATATCCCCCGCAGGGGCGCCTGATAAAGCAGGCGTTTGGTGTGTAGCGACACCACGGACCCGATCTAACGGGGGAGTTTCTACTCCCTCCCACGCCTAGCCGTGCGTGGCTTTGCCGTGTCCGGGGAAAAGGGGATCCTGGGGGTTGAGCCAACGCTGGGTGATTGGACCTTTAAGGCCCCCTGGCAGAGGCAACACACCTCTTTGGCCCCGGCTTCACGTAGACGGCACCCCTGGGCTGACCCACCCAGGGGAAATCGGCAGTCGCCTTTTCCTATCTCTCTCTCCCCCACATCTTCGTCTTTTCACCTCTTTAAATCTATCCTGTCCTCTAATTTCTTCTGTTACTTCCCCATTTTCATGGGCGGCTTGGGTTAACCTTGTGCATCTAGCCAACCTTGGCCTACGCGCATTAGGTTATCGTAGCGGTGTACGGCTGGCGTCTGCATGTTTCTCGTTTCATGAACCTTGTAGCGTCCCCTCGTTGGGCTCCGTGGTGGGTGGCCGCCATCGTTACTGAATCACATTCCTCTATCATGCAGAGAAGTTTTCCACTCCTCAATGATCGTGCCGCTTCAAAGCGCGTACGCACCGAAGAATTTTCCTTTTTCAGCCGACCCAAAGAAGTATTCCCTCGCTATCATGTTGTACACAGTGAGAAGCCCAACAAAACAGCCAGAACAGTGTCCCCGTTCATAGTTTCGCGGTCCCTGACAGCCACATTAGGTGATGGCTACAAAGTTACAAAAATGGCTAGTGGTGACCTTCTTTTAGAAGGTCACCGTGACAAAACACAATTTGACAAACTAAAGAACCTTGCAACATTCGGCGACATCCCCATCAGCGTAACACCTCATCGATCCATGAACTCTGCACGTGGAGTTGTTTCTGACACAGACCTCCTTGACCTGACGGAGGCTGAACTCCTCGAGGGCTGGAAAGAACAGAATGTGACCAACGTGAAGCGAATCACTATCCGAAGGAACAATCAGGAAACCCCCACAAAACACTTGGTACTGACCTTTGCCACCAGTGAACTACCACAAACAATAGAAACTGGCTATACAAAGACACCGATCAGACCCTACATACCAAACCCCCGCCGATGTTACCAGTGTCAAAGGTTCGGCCATGGCTCTCAGAGCTGTCGTGGTCGACCTGCTTGTGCCAAATGCGGTGCCCAATGCCACATCTCTGACAATTGTAATGAAACCCTACATTGTGTAAACTGTGACGGAGACCACGCATCATATTCACGTTCTTGTCCTCAGTGGAAAAAAGAAAAAGACATCATTACACTGAAGATTCGCGAAAATATCTCATTCAAGGAAGCACGCCGAAGGTGTTCGGCATTTCACGGCACAACTTACGCTGATGCGGCGCGTCAGGGGGCAGCGTCGCATCACCCACCGCCACTACCTAGGCCCACGCAAAGTGAGCCATCGGGTGTGGTGGCCGCCCCCATGGTGGAAGCAGCCAAGCCTGCTCCACCTACCAAGCCAGAGACTCAGGTGACTCCAGGGTCGTCGGGTCGACCGACCACGTCTCACCAGGCGAGGTCGCAAATACGCAGCAGCAGCTCGCGTACGCGGGCGTCCAGTGCTTCACGTGAGGCAATGGACACAAACACGGTACCTCAGGTGCCGGAAACGCGGCGTGGCTCCCTAGAGCGCGCTAAAAGAACCAAGAAACCAATAACAGGGCCCGACAACGGCCCTGCTACTTAAGTTACAACTTCCCACTTGAACAACCACTTCATTTTTGTACACACAGCACCACTTTCCATCAAATATGGAAACACAGATTTTACAATGGAATGTCAGAGGCCTTCTCACTAACCTCGACGATGTCCAAGAACTTCTACACATTCACTCACCAAAAGTGCTGTGTGTACAGGAAACACACTTAAAATCTAAACACACCAACTTTCTACGCAGTTACATTATTTTCCGAAAGGACCGTGATGATGCCGTGGCATCATCTGGAGGTGTAGCTGTTATAGTAAAGCAAGGTTTAGCATGTAAACACTTGAAACTCCAAACGTCTCTTGAGGCAGTGGCTGTTCGAGTGGTGCTTCTAGGCAGACTTGTCACCGTTTGCTCTATATGCATACCTCCACATATTCAACTGCGAAAACATGAATTCCAGTCTTTGATGGATGAACTTCCCGAACCCTATCTTGTTCTAGGGGACTTTAATGCACATAACAGGCTATGGGGCGACTCTCGTTGCGACGCCCGAGGTCGACTGATTGAACAGTTTCTTCTCTCTTCAAGCGCTTGTCTCCTGAATCGGAAAGAACCAACTTATTATAACCTCGCTAACAATACCTATTCCTCAATAGACCTGAGCATAGCATCTCCATCGCTTGTGCCTCTACTTCACTGGAAAGTAATCACTAATCCCTACGGAAGTGACCATTTTCCCGTAGTTTTGAGCACACCTACAATAACTGAATGCCCGCCCCAGGTTCCAAAATGGCTATTAAGCAAAGCCAACTGGGAACAGTTTTATACCATCACACATATAAATTGGCGCGACATATGCACTTTAGACATTGAAGCGGCTGTCGACTACTTCACAGCATCTTTGATCGATGCAGCAACAAAAAGCATACCACAAACAAATGGACATCATCAAAAACGACGTGTGCCATGGTGGAATTCAGAGTGCCAAAATGCACGCAGGCAGCAAAACAAAGCATGGAGGGTGCTTCGGAACTCACCAACAGCCGAAAATCTTGCCACTTTTAAGAAAATGAAGTCTCAGGCCAGGAGAACGCGTCGGCAGGCCAGAAGAGAAAGCTGGCACAAGTTTTTATCGGGGATTAATTCTTATACTCAAGAGGCTAAAGTCTGGAACATGGTTGGTAGAGTAGCAGGAAGACAAGTGCATTCACTTCCACTCGTGAACACACAGGGTGACAGCCTGGAAGATCAGGCGAACTTCCTCGGTGCACACTTCGAGCAGGTCTCTAGCTCGTCACACTATACTGAAGCTTTTCTAAGATACAAAGCAAAAATCGAAAAGAAGAAACTGGAATATAAGTGTACAAAATACGAGGCATACAACCAACCTTTCAACTTAGCTGAGCTACAAACATCACTAAATTCCTGCAGTAATTCTGCCCCAGGCCACGACCATGTCATGTATGAAATGTTGAAAAACCTGCCGCTTGAAACGCGAAAAACTTTACTCTCCCTATACAATGCTATCTGGCTTTCTGGCACCATACCTACTTCCTGGAAAGAAGCCATCGTTATCCCTATTTTGAAACAGGGCAAGGACTCTTCCTCTGTTTCAAGTTATAGGCCAATTGCACTAACCAGCTGCCTTTGTAAACTTTTTGAAAAAATGATAAACCGCCGACTTTTATATTTCCTTGAAACACACAATCTGCTTGACCAATACCAATGTGGGTTTCGAGAGGGTAGATCTACCACCGACCATCTGGTGCGTATCGAGGCACAGATCCGAGACGCTTTCGTCCACAAACAATACTTTCTTTCTGTGTTTCTCGATATCGAAAAGGCTTACGACACAACATGGCGTTTTGGCATATTAAGAGACTTATCTCACCTGGGTGTGCGCGGTAGAATACTTTCCATAATTGAGAGTTACTTGTCCAATCGGACATTCCGTGTCCGTCTGGGCAGTGTGCTCTCCCAAACATTTGTCCAGGAAACAGGCGTGCCACAAGGTGGCGTGCTTAGTTGCACACTTTTTATTATCAAAATGAATTCTTTGCACTTGTCCATTCCCCGCAATATGTTCTATTGTACATATGTCGACGACGTTCAGCTTGGCTTCAAGTCATGCAACTTGGCCATGTGTGAGCGGCAGGTTCAGCTGGGTTTAAATAAGGTCTCCAAATGGGCAGATGAAAACGGATTTCGACTTAACCCACAAAAAAGCACGTGTGTTTTGTTCTCTCGAAAGAGAGGCATGCACTCGGAACCTGACATTCGACTGAACGGGCAACGTCTGTCCGTCAAAGCCGAGCATAAATTCTTAGGCCTAATCTTGGACAACAAGTTGACATTCGTGCCGCACATCAAGTATTTGAAAACAAAATGTTTAAAAGCCATGAATGTTATAAAAGTGTTGTCACGTACTACGTGGGGTAGTGATAGGCAATGCCTCATGAACCTCTATAGAAGCCTCATTCGCACCCGCTTAGACTATGGGGCCGTTGTCTATCAGTCTGCTACTCAAAGTGCCTTGAAGATGCTGGACCCCGTGCACCATTTGGGCATTCGCCTTTCTACGGGTGCTTTTCGCACCAGCCCCGTAGAAAGCCTTTACGTTGAGTCAAATGAGTGGTCGCTTCATCTGCAAAGAACTTACATGTCCTTTGTTTATTTCCTTAAGGTGAAAGCAGACAAGGAGCACCCCTCATACTCTACAATTAATGATTTGTCGAGCTCAACTCTGTTTCAAAACAGGCCTTCGATGGGGCAGCCCTTCTCAGTTCGCCTGAAGTGTCTAGCTGAAGAAACTGCAGTGTCACTTGAACATAGTTTAATGGCTCCTGTAGCATACCCGCCACCGTGGCAGTGGCAGACTATAGACTGCGATGTGTCTTTCCTAGAAGTTACAAAACATGCACCTATTGCCCATATTCGAACATACTTTTTGGAACTTCAAAACAAATACACACGTCCTGAGTTCTTCACAGATCCCTCCAAGACTAACTCCTCTGTGTCCTACGCTGCTGTCGGCCCATCCTTTTCGGATGCTGGCCCTCTACATCCACGCACAAGTATCTTCACAGCAGAAGCTTACGCGATACTTGTGGCAGCTAAACACATCAAACAATTACAAATACAAAAAGCAGTAATCTATACAGACTCCCTCAGTGTGGTAACGGCTCTGCACAGTCTTAAAAAACAAAAAAACCCGGTCCTTGTCTCACTTTACTCCATTTTGTGCACACTCCACACACTCAAACAACATGTTGTAGTGTGCTGGGTGCCAGGGCACCGTGAGATCCAAGGCAACGTGAGGGCGGATCAGCTCGCTGCATCCGTCCATGAGAGCACCGCCATTACATCCATATCAATCCCGGTCCTTGATCTTAAGCCGTCTCTCAAACGAAACCTCAGGGACTACTGGCAGAGCAAGTGGGATACACACACACAAAACAAACTACACGTAATTAAGCCACACCTTGGTCATTGGCTGCCCGTATCGAAATCGCGACATACAGAGGTAATACTAACGAGACTCAGGATAGGACACACATACACGACACACACACACCTTTTGTCTGGTGGCAATCCACCATTGTGTGACAGATGTGGTGAATCCTTAACCGTCCTTCACATGTTAATTCAGTGTAAACACTTAGAAACTCTAAGAAAACAACATTTTCCAATACTCTACCGACAACATATACCTTTACACCCTGCAATGTTTGTCGGTAGGGAACCACTTTTTAGTCATAATTCATTGTTAGCGTTTTTAAAAGAAATTCACAGCTTTCATGTCATATACCCGGGGATACCGTAGCATGACCTCTCCAGAGAGGTTTTTGCTGCGGTGGCTACAGAAGAAAGCACATGCCTCACGGCCATTGGGCGCAAGGGTTTGAACGAGTGAGGCACTTGTGCTAATGCCATACATATCCACCATCGTCTTTTATTATCACCAACTTTTGCCATCTGTTCACATCACACACACCTTTCACGGCATGGTCATGATTTTATTACTTGTATGTTTTTACCCGCCTTACTGCGAGGAATTTTATGGCCCTTATACAGCCGCTTATCACAATCATTGTCCATATTTTTAGTAAAATGAACTGGCGCTCTTTCGCCGTGAATCGGCCCTTGCGCCATAAAACATCAAACATCATCATACGTAAATATATCCCCCATGGTGGTCTAGCGGCTAAGGTACTGGGCTGCTAACTCGTACGTCGCGGGATAGAATCCTGGCTGCGGTGGCTGCAGTTTCAATACAGGCGAGAATGCTGGTGGCCCGTGTGTTCCAACTTGGGTGCACTTAACGTGCTCATTAAACTCCATGTTCCAGCATATGTACATATATGAGGCGGGACAATGAAAGGAGCATGCTTGCCCAGAGTTGATAGGTTGTACTGAGATTAGAAGATTTACTTGGTAATGTTACATCGAAGTGTTTTTGTTTTCTTTTTTCCCTTAAGAACTTGTGTTCAGAGTTCCCTGCGTAGAAGGGCGCCAGGCCAGTGAGTCTGCTTCACCGGGCTGCCATGCATTTGGGGAAACTGAAAATTGCAGTTGTCACACACTTGGGCAAACTGCGAGCAGTGCAGCTGGCTCGCAGACGATTTCAGAAGGGCATAAAATGGAGCAGGTAATTTAACTACTAATTTGATTCATGTGTGCGTGGGAAAAATGCAGAAAAGTATCCCTTTTTCTCTAAAACATATCATTCGATGAGTTGGAAGAAAAAACAGTATTGCAAAGCAACATAAGTATAGACGAGTATGTTTCTCAATAAACAGAAGTTGGAAATTGGAGCTTTTTGCCTTCTACTGGTCTCCCATTGTGCGCTCTTGAACTATAGTTTCTACGTGCAAAGTAAAGTTACATGCGCAGCTTTTAGGCATGATGGTAGGCACTACTAGGAGGGAATAAGAAAGCACCATCTCTTTTCAAGCAACTACCTGAAATGCAAGGCGCTTTGTGTAGGTATCGTCGATTTGAGAGCATTTTTTGCCAACCTAGAATACACCCACTACAGCAACATTTGAATCACTGTAAAAGACAGTAAAAGGTTTCACGGTTTCTGTGCGGTACCTTTACATCAGTTCCCAGGAGATTTCGCAGTGGCACAAGATGAAACTGCATTATCTGGCCACATTGGTTTTATGTCAAAGGAAGTAAAACGGCAGTCACCCAACATGGCACAGATTGCCGATTCAATGAAGAAAACACGCTCTTCCCAAACAGTTTAGATTACAAAAGAGCTTCCTTCCACAAAAAAAAAATAATTGAGCGCTATCCAGCACTGCAATTTCCTGAAATGGTGACGTATACATTCTGCATGTGAGTGTATGATGTATGCATCTTCAAAGGGAGAGGCAGAAATATATTCACCAAAAATGTCGCAAGCTTTTCAACTAGTTTCACAGGTCTGTCTCTCAAACATGAGAGAGAGAAAAGACTTTATTGGACACAATGAGCCGGCAATTTGGTCTCGGTGGCTTTAGGTGGCGGCTCGTAGGTCCTGGACACGGGCCGAGCATCCTCAGCCTGCCGGGCGGCCCAGAGTTGGTCGTTCAGCTCTGAGCTTTGAAGGGCCGCCTCTGAGCGGCGGCGTCACCGACGAAGAAGGTCCCCCACGGCTCCAGCAGCCGGGGCGGCGGCAGGAACGAGTGAGCTCGAGGCTTCCTGTGATTTGGTATTGACGGCCGCTATAGGCGCATCGCGATTTGAGGCGTTTTCACGTCTGTCATCGCTGGCACATTCTCAGAGCATGTGGCTTAGCGTAGCTCTGTGCCCGCATGCTTTAAATATATCGGTGGAGTATATATTCAGGTAGAGGTGGCGTAGAACGACCGGGCTAGGGCAGGAATGTGTTTTGAGTAAGCGAAAGCTTACGGCATATCGCCTGTTTAATTTCTCGTGCGGTGGCGGAAACCTACGCCTTTCGAGCCTGTAGTGTTGGGTGATGTCACGGAACCTTGTAAGACGATCACACCATGAGCATTCCGAATCTTGTTGCTGCGTGCCTATCAAAGTGCCTTGATTCAGCAGATGCGTCGCTCCGCTCTCGGAGTCAGAGGTGGCGGCCACATAGTGAGCCGTGGCTCGGCGAGTGAGACCTCGAGCCGCGGCGTGGGCCGCCTCGTTCCCCGCGAGCGGAACACTAGTGTGTGCCGGGGTCCATAGGAGGAAAACCGTGGGAATTCGGGGTTGTGAGGGCGACGTCGAGTGGCCATCTCCACACATTTGAAGGTTGCGCGCCACTTCCCGCGAGACACGGCCGCGCGCGATACTGCGGACTGCCGCCTGCGAGTCGCTTATCACAATCTCTGCATGCGGCGCTGCGGTGAGTGCTAAGGCTATCGCGGCTTCTTCGGCCGCCTCCGTGTGTCCTGTCGTCACCGTGGAGCTCGCGAGGCATTTGCCCTGATGGTCAACGACCACAGTTGCGAGGGCTCTTCTCCCTTCTCCATACCTCGCGGCGTCTACGTATACTACGTCCGTACTGTTACCAAACTACTTTTGAAGCTGCCTAGCACGTTCGTTACGCCGTACGATGTGGTGCGTCGGGTGCATATTCCTAGGAATCGGCGGAACGATCAAGCGGTCGCGGAATGAGGTAGGGACCTCCACCTTTTCTCCTTGCTGAGCGTGATATCTGATGCCTAGCGACTCAAGGATGTGTCGACCCGTCTTTGATTTGGTTAAGCACTCGTATTGCGCAACGTCATGGGCCTCAATTAACTCGTCGAGTGAGTTGTGAAGTCCGAGCTCTAGAAATCTTTCGGTACTCGCGTTGATCGGGAGGCCGATAGCTCTCTTAAAAGCCTTTCGTATCATGCAGTTCATTTTGTTTTTTTCTGGGCCTATCCACTTGAGGTAAGCGGCAATGTATGTTATTCGGCTTATCGCGTAGGCCTGCACGAGATGGATCGTGTAGTGTTCGCGCAGACCGTTACGTATATTCGTGACACGACGCAGAAGTCTGATCGCGTCGTCTACTGAACGACGGAGTCGACGCACAGTCTCACCATTATGGCCATTTGCCTGTATGTGTAAACCCAGAATTGGAATTTTGTCTACGTGTGGTATGGGTGTGCCGTCTGCCAACAGAACACGTATTTTGAAGAATTCCCTTTCCTCGTCACGTGGGGTTTTGCGGCCTCTGCTTGTGGGATTGTAGATTAAAAGTTCGGGCTTGGTTGCTGAGCACTCGAGGCCCGTTCCTTGCAAGTACTCCTGAGCTTTGTCTACTCCCGCCTGTAGCATTCTCTCGACGTGACCGTTACAACCTCCTACGGGAACCCAGAGGGTGATGTCGTCCGCGTATATACTGTGATACAGTCCGCGCATTTCCATTAAGTTCTCTGGTAGCCCAAATAGCACCAAAGTAAAAAGTAATGATGATACTACGGAGCCTTGTGGCGTGCCCGTCGAGCCCATAACAAAATCTTGTGACTCTTGGTTGGCGATCACGAAACTTGCGCATCTGCTTGCAAGAAATTCACGTATGTAATTGTACATTTTTCCACCTATACATAATGTCTTAACTTGTTTCAGTATCAATTGGTGTTTGACGGTATCAAATGACTTTTTAATATCCAGGCCAAGAATTGCCTTGGTGGAGCTCGTAGTGTCGTCAACAATGCGGTGCTTTAGCTGAAGTAGGGCATCCTGTGCGGAAAGATTGCGGCTGGATCGCAGCATGGTGTGCGGGAATGCGTCACGGTCTTCGAGAAAATTGGTTACCCTAATGAGCACTGCGTGCTCCATGACTTTTCCTACACAGGACGTAAGCGAAATTGGCCTCCGATTATCGAGCGCAATTTGCTTGCCTGGTTTAGGTATCGTGACAACTCGAGCTCTTCTCCACGCTTCGAGAAGGGAGCCGTCTCTCCAGTACTCGTTGACGTAAGTTACCAATCAGGAGATTGACTCATCATCTAAGTTTCGGAGAGCCTTGTTGGTAACCCTGTCTGATCCTGGCGCCGACCGGAAGTTAAGTTTGAAAAGGACTGCCTGAATTTCTGCCTCATTAAAGTCTGCGTCTAATTTATCATTAGCAACTCCATCGTAATCAGGGTGTTGGGCGCTGTCTTCTGTCTTAAAGTCATCATCATCAGCAGCAGCAGCCTGACTAAGTCCACTGCAGGACAAAGGCCTCTCCCTTGTTCCGCCAGTTAACCCGGCCCTGTGCTTGCTGCTGCCAATTTATACCCGCGAACTTCTTAATCTCATCTGCCCACCTGACCTTCTGTCTCCCCCTAACCCGCTTCCCTTCTCTGGGAATTAAGCTAGTTACCCTTGAAGACCAGCGGTTATCCTGTCTACGCGCTACAAGCCCGGTCCATGTCCATTTCCTCTTCTTTATTTCAACTATGATATCCTTAACCCCCATTTGTCCCCTAATCCACTCTGCTCTTTCTTGTCTCTTAAGGTTACACCTACCATTTTTTTCCATTGCTCGCTGCGTCGTCCTCAATTTAAGCTGAACCCTCTTTGTAAGTCTCTAGGTTTCTGCTCCGTTGCTAAGTACCGGCAAGATGCAGCTGTTATATACCTTCCTCTTGAGGGATAGTGGCAATCTACCTGTCATAATTTGAGAGTGCTTGCTGAATGTGCTCCACACCATTCTTATTCTTCTAGTTACTTCAAGCTCGTGGTTCGGCTCTGCGGTTATTACCTGCCCTAAGTAGACATAGTCTTTTACAACTTCAAGTGCAGTATTCCCTATCTCGAAGCGCTGCTCCTTTCCGAGGTTGTTGTACATTACTTTCGTTTTCTGCAGATTAATTTTAAGACCCACCTTTCTGGTCTCCTTGTCTAACTCCGTAATCATGAGTTGCAATTCGTCCCCTGAGTTACTCAGCAATGCAATGTCATCGGCGAAGCGCAGGTTACTAAGGTATTCTCCATTAACTCTTACCCCTAACTGTTCCCATTCTAGGCTTCTGAAAACCTCCTGTAAGCACGCGGTAAATAGCATTGGGGAGATTGTGTCCCCCTGCCTTACACCCTTCTTGATTGGTATTCTGTTGCTTTCTTTATGAAGCACTATGGTAGCAGTTGTTCCCCTGTAGATTTCTTCCAGATTGTTTATATATACTTCATCTACGCCCTGATTCCGCAGTGTCTGCATGACGGCTGATATTACTACTGAATCAAACGCCTTCTCGTAATCTATGAAGGCTATGTATAATGGTTGGTTATACTCTGAGCGTTTCTCTATTACCTGATTGATAGTATGAATGTAGTCAATTGTTGAGTAGCCTGTTCGAAATCCTGCTTGTTCCTTTGGTTGATTGAATTTTAATGTTTTCTTTACTCTGTTAGCAATTACCTTTGTAAATAGCTTGTATACTACAGAGAGCAAGCTGAACGGTCTGTAATTCTTCAAGTCCTTGTCATCTCCTTTCTTATGTAATAAGATGATGTTAGCGTTCTTCCAAGACTCTGGTACTCTTCCCGTCAGGAGACACCTCGTAAACAGGGTGGCTAGTTTTTCTAACACAATCTGTCCTCCATCTTTCAGCAAATCTGATGTTACCTGATCCTCACCAGCAGATTTGCCTCTTTGCATGCTCTCCAAAGCTTTTCTGACTTCTTCTATTATTACTGGTGGGGTGTCATCTGGGTTACTGTTAGTTCTTATAGTATTAAGGTCATGGTTGTCTCGGCTACTGTACATACCTCTGTAAAACTCCTCCGCTATTTTAACTATCCTATCCATATTGGTAGTTATTTTGCCTTCTTTGTTCCTTGGTGCATCCATCCGACTTTTGCCTATCCCAAGTTTCCCCTTCACTGCTTTGACGCTTCCTCCGTTATTCAGAGCGTGTTCAATTCTCTCCATGTTATACCTTCTTACATCGCATAACTTACGTCTATTAATCAACTTCGAAAGCTCTTCCAGTTCTATTTTGTCTGTTGTACTTGACACTTTCATGAATTGGTGCTTCTTAATTTCGTTCTTCGTTTCCTGGGAAAGCTTGCCAGTGTCTTGTCTAACTACCCTGCCTCCAACTTCCACTGCACAGTCCGTAATGATACTCATCAAATTATCATTCATTGTATCTACGCTAAGGTTGGTGTCCTCACTAAGAGCCGAGTACCTGTTCTGCAGCGACACTCTGAATTCCTGTACTTTCCCTCACACTGCTAGCTCATTGATTGGCTTCTTGCGTACCAGTTTCTGTCGTTCTTTCTTCAAGCCTATGCGAATTCGTGACCGTACCATTCTATGGTCACTGCATCGTACCTTGCCAACCACTTCCACATCCTGCACGATTACTGGGTGTGCACTCATTATAAAGTCTATTTTGTTCTTATTTTCACCATTAGGGCTCCTCCATGTCCACTTGCGGTTTTCTCGTTTTCGGTAGAAGGTATTCAAAATACGTAAATTATTGCGTTCTGCGAATTCTACTAGTAGCTCTCCTCTGGCGTTTCTAGTACCGATGCCATAATCTCCTACTGCCTGGTCTCCAGCCTGCTTCTTCCCTACCTTTGCATTAAAGTCGCCTATCACCATAGTATACTGTGTTTTTACCTTACTCATTGCCGATTCCACGTCTTCATAGAAGCTTTCAACTGAAACGTCATCATGGCTGGATGTAGGCGCGTAAGCCTGTACTACCTTGATTTTGTATCTTTTATTCAGTTTAATTACGATACCTGCCACCCTTTCATTAATGCTATAGTATTCCTCTATGTTGCCAGCTATGTTTCTGTGAATTAGGAACCCCACTCCCAGTTCTCTTCTGTCTGCCAAGCCCCTGTAGCAAAGGACGTGCCCATTCTGTAGCACCGTATAGGCCTCATCTGTCCTCCTAACCTCACTGAGCCCTATTATATCCCATTTAACACCCTCTAGCTCCTCGAATAGTACAGCTAGACTTCCCTCACTAGATAAGGTTCTAGCGTTAAACTTTGCCAAGTTCAGCTTTTAATGGCGGCCTGTCCGCATCCAGAGATTCTTAGCACCCTCTGCTGCGTTGCAGATCTGACTGCCGCCGTGGTCAGTTGCTTCGCAGCTGCTGGGGACTGAGGGCCGTGAGTTATTTGACGTATGCATGTGGGAGGTAATGGCCAGATTCTGCACCAGGGTGGCCAATCCTTCTCTGGTGAGGGAGTGCGTTCCCGGCGGTAGTTAACGGTGAGGCCACACCCCAGGCCTCTTAATGCAGTTCCATCAACACGCGGATTTTTTTTTATTTTTTATTTAAACCGTTTGGGAACTGCACGGCACCAGGATTTTAACCACGGACCTCTTGCATGCGAGACGGATGCTCTAACCACTACGCCATCGCCGCTCTCCGTCTTAATTGCGGCGAGGATATTCGCACTTTCTAATCTTTAACAAGTCTCCGAGTTTTGTGGCCTTGGCCGACCCGAGTCTCCTCCGGATCCAACAGATGCCGAAAGAGACGCCAAGCACCCGCCCCACGCATCTGCTTCTCCAAGCCATTACACATGTCTTCCCACTGTGCCATACATACTTTGAACGCGTGTTCCTCGATCTGTCTATCTAACTTTGCCATGCATTTTCACAATGCCCGGTTGTGTCTTTGGCGTTTCCACCTTTTAAGTAAGGCTTGCTTTGCTTCCCACATATGTAGCAGCCGGCTGTCGATTACTTCAAGCTTCGCTCGGGAGGAATGTCACACGTTGCCGCATCTAGGTCTCTATTGAGCGTCGCAGTCCATTCGTCTATATTCGTGATCAGCTCGTCCCCGCGTCCTCCCTCTGGTTTCTTTCGGAACGCGTCCAACTTTACTAGTTTGTGTTTAGGGCCGTTGCCTTTTGAGCATGCTCCACGATCACTCGGGTCCGTGTCAATTATAATCTCTATAAGCGAGTAGTCACTCCCCAAGTCCTCTTGCATGTTTTGCCAAGACGCTGCAGTTACATTCGATACGAACGCGAGGTCTAGCAGCGTGTCTGGACTCATGCTATTGCCCCTGCGTTTTGGATTGGCGGGGTTTGCGACGAGTTCAAGTCGTAGGTCTTGCGAGTCTTCTCAAAGGTGTTTGCCTTTAGGCGTTTCACGCATGTATGTCACGCCCCGTGCGGCGCATTAAAATTATTCGCGACTAGGAGAGGTTCCCCGTTCACGACCTAGCTAGCCCTTCGGAGAAGCTCCCCGAATTGGTTCTGCAACGTGGGTTTACTGTATACGTTAAGGAAAAACAGTTATCGCCCACACCTAGGAATTAATTCAGCGAAAACGTGTGGAATACTTGCACACTCAAGTAGACGCTGCGCCACTATGACGTTACGTCTAAGAAGCACGGTGACGACCAGTGCCAGAGGCGGCGAGTGTGACGGCAGCGACCGTGAGCGCACCGACGTCGTGAGCGGAACGCGCCGCCGCCGGCGCCCCGCGGCCACCCTCGGCGACCCGCCATGTGCCGAGCAGGATGTCACCCGTTGTTTTCTCTGTCTGCTGTCAGTCGCTGCCACGTTTATGGCTTTCTAACCAGCAAGTTTTGCTGGACAGTTTGTCTCCTGTAAGGTAACATTAGGTTTCGTTGCGCAGCCGCGAATATATTGCTTGAGATGGCCCCGCTTCCTCCTATAACCCTGACTGTTCCACTGCAAGATCTTGTACTGCTGTTGGCTAGTGTTTCTGCGATTATGTACGTGTCTAGACGTGGTGATAGTCACTTTTAAGAGCAAACCTCACAAGCGCGAGAATGCACGCGACAGCGACGAGCGATGCTATGAGCGACAAAACAGGGCGTTCGCGCGACGTGTCGCGTGCTCGTTTTCGCGCGATTGCTCGGTTCTCTAGATTTGGAAGCCGTCGCTCATCCCCCGGACGTGCTGGGCTCAAGCAGCCAATAGCAAAAAACTGGAAAAGACAAAGACTACACAGGTGTTTTGCTTCGCCGATGCGGCACGGATCCACTGGACGTGACCCTGCCCGAGTCACGTGTGCGCAACAAGAAATAACGGAATGTTTACGCATGTGCTTATAAAAAAAGCGCTGCAAGGCATTCATAAACAATTTCCGTTCCATTGCACAACAATATATCTTATTTAAAATTGCATACCGTTCACTACACGGTTTTCTTGGTGCGAGTAGACGGCTTCATGCGAGCAACAGTGGAGTTCGCTCGCCGAAGTCGTCGCGCGAATGAGCTTTGCCTGCGCTAGCGACTGATCCTGCGAAGACGATCTACGTCGAATCGCTCGTCGCTGTCGCGTGCATTTTCGCACTTATGAGGTTTGGGCTTTATTTTAACCCATCGCCTTCAAGGCGACTTGGGTTCAGCTGAACGTGTCTCTGCGTATATCAGCGTGTTTTGCTGTTGCTGACTCGGTTGCTGTCTAGCGTACCGCTTGTTTATTGCTGTAATCGGTCCGCCCCCCCCCCCCCCAAACTAGCGGCAGTGGGACTTCCATGTTTTCTGTGTGCGCCACGTGCGAGTGAGAATTTGCGCTATTGGCTCAGACAGCTTAGTTATCGCTATGTTCAACATGTAATTCTTCTGCGCCACATGGTGTGCAAAACGCTCCTCGAGGCTGTTTTCTATAATATTGATGTGTTTTGGAGTTGCTCATAATGTTCACGTCCGGGATAGGGGGGTTCGGGTCTCGAAGGATCTAGTGCAATTCTTTTCGCGGTACACGGGCTGTCGTCTCAGCCATCTGCCTCAGCGACATCCGCCCATCTCACCTGTTGCCCAGTGTTCATGTGCCCGTGTTGCGGCTTCCGCCGCGTTTGGTGCTGCTAACTTTGTGTGCTTTGGTTAAAGACTGCGCTGCCTGGATCGGCACCACCACGCGTTTTCGACGTGCTTCTTGGCGTCGGTGTGCGGCTGCCGGAGCAGGACTGGCGTTTCCCCCTATCGCCTCTCGCGTTTCGGCAAGTCGAACGTCTCGGTTGGCCGTCGTTGCAAGAATAATTGTCCAACGATAGATAATGACCGTAGTGAACTGCGTTGCCCCCTGTGTCGATTCTGCTGTTGTATCTGCTGCCGTACACTTCAGCCGCTTTCTCTTCTTCTCGTCGTCTTCGCTTAAGTTGGCGGCGCTTGACTATGTACGGAGTCTTGTATCTCGCTTTGCAGTTGCGGTCTCCTGTCTTGTGACCTTTGCCACACAGTTGAGACAGCAACTCACATAGATGTTCAGACGACGGTTTGTTGCTTCCCCAACCCCGGCATATCTTGTCTTGAGGGTTGGGGCACACGTCAGAGCGATGTCACAGCCTGCCACACTCATAGCACACGTTCATGTGGTTCCTGTACAGGGAGCACCTGACAAGCATAGGTCCGCAGTACACGTGTCCCGGTACGTGGAAGCCGTCAAACAATATAATTATGTTGTCCGTGGTGCCCATGCGCTTAACGTGCAGAACTCCGGGGTTGCGCTGCGTCACTAAGTTATTAACAATGTCCGCCGGGCTCTCATTATTGGAAATGTTCCTAATCAGGCCTTTTGAAATGTTTTCTTGGGCGGCTTGATAAGCATTAGCAGCGAACTCTTTGCCACCGATGCAAAGCTTGCTGACGGCTCCGTAGCGTGTGGCTCTATCTACTGACGGTGTGCTGAGTACAACGACGTTTTGCATGACATGGAGGCATATGCTATCTTCTCTAGCTGTTTCCCTGCCAATAACCGCCGCCTTACGTCAGCAACAACAAAGGCGATCCATTCCATATTCCGCCCTGTTGAAGCCATCTCTAGGGCGTACGATGATATTGAAATCATCGGGTGGTAGTTCTGGCGTTCGACTCACCTTAGCAAGGTGCGGCAATCGACGGGCACTCTTTTTCTTGATTGAGGCGGAAATGATGTAGGCCCGTGTACTCAAAATTGGGTGCACGTTAAAGAACCCCAGGTGGTCAAAATTTCCGGAACCCTCCACTACGGCTTCTCTAATAATCATGTGGAGGTTTTGGGACGTTAAACTCCACAAATAAATCAAAACATCTTCAACAGCAAGCTGTCACGCACCAACACAAAGTGAAAGGCAAATAGATAATAGCGTCGATTACTCTCCAATACAGGCTCGGTCAAGGTCTTTCACAGCTATCGAGAAGCTTTAACGATGGCCTTCAAGACTACGCGCTGGCGCGCAATCTCGGACGCCATGCTTTAAATTGGTCATGCTGCAATAGTTCTCTTGAGCCCCTACAGACGGTGGCACCAGCCCGCTTGGCCATCGAAAACAACGAGCGAGAGAATGCGTGAAAGATGAAAGAAACTGAAACATTGGTGCTCCATATGGCAGATGTAAGTTAATGCAGATAAAACAAAGTACATTAAGTTCAGTACGGCCGCAAATTCTCAGACCAACTCATACACACTTGCGGATATGAAAATTGGCACAACTTATACATATAAATACCTAGGTGTAATATTTATTTAGACTTTAACCTGGAAAAGCCACATAGAGCACACAACGTCTAAAGCCCCAAAGAAGCTCGGCCTTTAAAAATGATGCCTGCATCTCACAAACGGGGACACAAGATTATTCATTCTCTATTAGACTACATATCTAATATTTGGCATTCACATCATGTCACTTGTTCTAATCACCTCGAAAAGGTCGAGAACAAAGCTGCCGGGTTTATTTTATTAAATTATTTTCGATTTGAAAGTGTCACAAAACAAAAAAAGCACTCCTAATATGCGCTCACGCGCCTTGAGCCGAATACTCGCCTGGTTATCTTTTTTTCACACCCTCTACTATAGCACCACTTCTTTTTCGCGACCCTTATTTGGCTCGCGCACCACATCTCGTCTATATTAGAGGACAGTTATGAAGTCAAGCCATTTTTGCTCACACAAAAATATCGGAATTCACCTCTTGCACTAGCAATAGATCAATGGAATTCACTGCCATCTTGCATTGCCACTATCAACGATCAGCGGTCTTTTCAATTAGTGCTCCACTTGTTTCAGGAGCGCGATAGCACTTTTCAATAGATCACTTCATTGTATTTTATAATGACCTTTGGTTGTGTTCATCTGTGAAATGTTATCCTTTACTAGTGAAACGTTACTAGTTATTTGGTAAATGTCATTCTTTCTGCATTATGTATCTAAGTTTTCTTTTCAATTGCTGTTTACCTGAAAGGTTATTGCCATTCAATTCTTATAAATAACCCTCCCCCCCCCTATGTAATGGCCTCCGGGCCCTTAGGGTATTCAAATAAATAAATAAAATAAAGAAGTATATGGTGCGTTTGTACAGAGCTCAGCTATCTTTTGAATATCTCAGTCGGTGGAACACCGGGTGACTCTTGTCGATTCCGAAAAAATAGGTTCAACGCCCGGGTGCGGGAAGTTACTCTTGAACTTTATTTTCTTCCTCATTTGTTACTTTAATTTTACTACGTCATATCCGTGACGGAAAGACGTCACTGAAGTCTTGTGGGACTCCAGAAAAAAACGCTTTCGTGGGAAGAATTGGCTGTGGCTTAACTGAGTTGTGATCGGATGTGCGTAATCTAAGGAGTGGTTATTTGTAATGCTCAGCTTGGTTCTCTGTAATGTTACATTTTTATCGTTTGTGCATGTGAGTGTTCACATCTGATTGCGAGGCTTGCGGCTCGCTCTTGCTCTGTAATTTTGGCTTAATGCCTTCTCTTGGTGTTGGTCTGACTACGAAGCCTCCCTTCTTGCAATTTCTCCAACTCACTTTCTCTTATGTGACGACAAATCCCACGAAGCTGTCACTTTCACGATGCAACCTCGGCTCCTATATTGTTGCAACGTGGTTCCACCCTTACCTTCTCTGACATCTCGCCAGATGGCACGTTGAGGCAGAAGAGCTTAAAGTTACATTACCGCAGCGCTGTCATCTGTGGCTGATGCTAAGTGATGGCTCAGCTCGTGGTGTGGCCACGAGCTATAGCCAAAGGACGAGAATATTGTCAATCTGGCTCTCGCCACAAAAGGCAAGTCATACGAAATACACAAGTACAACTCTTCATTTTGAGCGTGTGAGATGTGGCGCTCAAATATGGCTTCCTTAAAAGTTGGTGTCACATCTGTCTATACTTTAGAATAACATTTGAAGAAACTATTTTCAAGTGGAGGAGCCATATGGAGATCCCCTAAGGTAAACTCAGTACTGATGTCTACGAAAAGCTCATTATTGGCTTTTCCTTGCACACAGCTTGAGGGCGACAGATAACATACTTTCTTAAGAAGGTATATTTACCATTTTTATGTTTCTACTGTGGAACATGCACTTTTTTGTTCAACCCACTCGTGCTTATGACTTGCAAAGCAAGCTGAAACTGAAAGAAAGAATTAGAATGAATAAATAAGCAACCAATGACATCCGCAGTCTCTAAACTTATTAGTCAGCGTGTGGTGACATACGTCTGTACGATATAACTAACCACCGTGATGAACCTTGATCTGAATTTTATCAGCTATCTTCACGCGAAGCTTTATTCTTATGTGAACTTGTAAGCCTTCTTTTTTTCATTAGGAGTTATTTCTCAATTACCTTGGGACTTTTCCTATATGTATCATATGGCGTTTCGAGATATGGTGGCCTTCTACGACTTTTTTAATGGACTGGCCTCAAGTCGACCTCAAGAGTTGAATTACCAAGGGTTCATTCATTATTCTCTCCAGGATCAATTTGGTGGTTCTAGTGAAGTTTAGCCTTGACCTGGTGTTTTGTCTACGAACACACAGGTGTCGTATTAAAATTTTCTAAATATTTAAATTATGTGCAAGTCACAAAAAGCTGTATTTATTTTGCCTACCGTTAAAAAACATGTTTGCTGGTTCTTTTTATTATTACACACAAAACAAGTGACATGAAACTTTGGTGCTAGCATTTATACTTTTATTTGGCAGCAACCTTCGCAGATATATTGCCACAGAGATTGCTCCAACTGATTATATTACGAAGAGGACCAACGGGACGCTATGTAGGCGTCTACAGTGCCTCGAAACCAACGGGAAGCTATGTGGGCGTCTATACAGTGCCTCGCAACCAACGAGACGCTATGTGGGCGTCTACTGTGGCTCGCGCGTGCTCACGCATCTTGGGCAGAGCAGCGCATGCCTCTGGTGCACGAGCACGAGCCGGGAAGACTGACGGAGTAGTTGTTAAGAAAGGGACACGTAGGCGGAATGCTTTTAGCAGACTCTTGTTTGTGACATAGCTACTTTTCTGGGCACAAGTTCGCCCTCAATAAATCATTGCGTGTGCTCTTCCTGCTGTATTACGTGACAATATATTTCTTTCAATTGTGATACTTAGTATTTTTTCCCAAAGTGATACTGCAGGTAATTTCTTTTGCTATCTTTTGTCGAAAGCATTAAACCTGATGAGCTATGTGACTTATTGTCAAGACAATCGAATGCGCTGAAGGAAGTTTCATCGGGAGGTGGCGTAGGCATGCGTAAACACGTAGCTTCATTTCGCACCGAAGTATTGAGGCGCGACGACGGCTTCAGCGTTCGCTTTCATCGTATACGTGTCGGCGTCGAACCAAGATCATCAATTCATTAGTTCATAATGCCCGTAGTTCATCGCCTACAATGGTCCTTTCAAGGGCAATGTGCACTGCATCAAAATTCTTTTTTTCTTTCTGGTGGTTTGCTTCATACGCAGCATAGTGTGTTACAGCCAGGTGCGTAGAATCCTAAAGCGCATTGTTTATCACCTCCAGGAAACCTTTTTACTGCGGCCTGTTTAGCGGAACAAATTATGAGCGGCAGTTGCTAGGGAGTTTTTGAATAGCGTACGCAAAGCATTGCGTTGCCGTTGCGCGCCACTGTGCATGCGACGTATAGTGAGCGTTTGCGGTCTCCCACTAAGTGGGAGACCGCAAACGCTCACTCAATCGGTGGGCCACTGCAAAGCCTGCTGGCTTAGCGTACGCTATTCTAGAACTACCTAGTACTGGAAACCCTGAACGACACCATTCCAGGCTCGCTTTGGCGCAATAAACTTCTCAAAGAATTCACTTATGTTCGCCAAAGAGTAGAGTCTCACAATGGAAATCACTACGTGTGTTTATACGTTTGAAAAAGTTGTCGTTTACGCTGGCAGGCGCATATAAAGCACCGTCACGTCCACTAGATCAACAGATAATGAATGGTACATTCGCAACGACTCCAGCACCCTAGATATTGATGGGTGACTTCAACACCCATCATTCACTGTGGGGAAGCATCAGGACAAATCGAAAATGCACGAACCTAGTTGACCTCGCGTCAGAACACAGGCTTCAGGGGCTGAACGACGGCAGCCCTACTTATCTCTGAGAAGTAGCTTATAGCAGTTGCCCGGACTTGACATTAGTGTCGCATAGCATTGTCACGAAAACCCAAAGGTTCACAGATATTGAAACTCACGGCAGCGACCATATCCCCACGTACGTGACAGTCAGAGGTCTGGACGATCTTTCTTCCCCTGGACACTCAAGACCTATTGACTGGGAAGAGTATCAGATATCAGTAGAGAACAAGTGCACGCACGAACCACTGGGATCCATTGAAGAAGCGATTTGTTGTGCGATGGAGACTTCCAAGAACATATGTTCGAAAGAATCGAGACGTACCGCACTCGACCAAGAGTTGGAACAACTTCAAGCGGTTCACCGACGTGCTGACAGACGATACAGATGCGCGAAATCTATCTGTGACATCTGAGAATCCAGACACACTCAGAAAAAAATCCAGCGTCGAATGCATAAACTCCAGGAACAACGATAAAAGAGTTTTTGTGACTCGCTAGACTCTCGAAAGCCTTTGTCTCCCGAATGGAGGAGTCTTCGAGGTATTCACTGTCATACGCAACAGCGTCATCCCTTCGGTGCTCTGGCACTACATCAAGGTCGCTCACAACTCTATGTTTCTGGTGAATTGTGTGCAAAAATCGCTGGCGACATCTCTATACCGATCGATCTATTGCCACAGGATGTTCCAGTCGCACGAGATCAGCAAATGGAGGTTGCACACACTATGGAAGAACTTCAGGCAGCATTGAACACATGCAGGCGCTCATCGTCCCCAGGTCCGGATGGGGTTACCGATACTTCCCTACGTCAAGTTGGCCCGAAGGCGCAGCACTCTCTCCTGGACATTTTCAATAAGTCTTGGCATGATGGAATGGTGCCTGATGAGTGGAAGTGCAGTCGCCTAGGTGCCTTTATTGAAGCCCAGAAAGTCTCCATTGGATTTGGCATCATACCGTCCTATAGCACTAGCAAGCTGCGTCGGCAAGGTCATGGAGAGGATTCTGCTTACACGCATGGAATGGTACCTGGAACATTCTAACATCTATTCTAATGCTATGGCTGCCTTCCGACGAGGTCGGTCTTCAATTGATAGCGCCATTTACTTAGTGACATCTGTTCAGCAACAGAAAGTTAAGAAGCAGCTGTCAGTAGGTCTGTTCTTAGACGTGAAAGGTGACTATGGCAACGTGACCCATGAGGCTTTTCTCAATGCTCTCGAAGCAGCTGAACTTGGAAGTCGTGTCTTTCGATGGGTAAAACGCTACTTCCTACTTTAACGCTACTTTAACGTCCCAAAACCACCAAATGTATATGAGAGACGTCGTAGTGGAGGGCTCCGGAAATATCGAGCACCTGGGGTTCTTTAACGTGCACCCAAATCTGAACGCACGGGCCTACAACATTTCCGCCTCCATCGGAAATGCAGCCGCCGCAGCCGAGATTCGGACCTGCGACCTGCGGGTCAGTACCCGAGTACCTTAGCCGCTAGACCACCGCGGCGGGGCTATTATCGCCTGGTTTCAAACTTGTGATGCATCCAGCAGAAGCGTTATTGAGTCTCCGTCAACCTGACGTGCGCTTATCAGTTCCTGGAATTGTTAAGAAGGCACGCATGTCGCCGCTAGCCCTGAAGCAATTGACTTAGCGTCTGTTGAACGAAAGGTACTGCGACCGCATACATGTTTACACCAATGACTCTACTAATTCCAAAAGCTGTACAGGAGCAGTGAATGTTTCATCTGATAATGTGTTGCTTCAATACAAGTTTTCTCACACCACGACGTCGACAGCAGCAGAGCTCGCAGCGCTTCAAGGTGCAGTAAAATACATTTTTGAGCAGCAACGTAATTAATGCGCCATTTTTTGCGACTCCAGGTCAGCCTCACAGACACTACGGTTCTTTATGTAGCATGGGTCACACAAACAATTAGTATATCAGATAAGGCACGACTACCACGAGGCGCTCAAGGAAGGTCACGATATAGTGTTTCAGTGGTTGCCGAGTCATTGCGGAATTGTCGGCAATGACCGCGCGGATGAAGCGGCTCGATCAGCTCATGACGATGAGCTGCGTACGTCCACATCACTCTTGAGAACGGACGTGGCGAGGCAACTACAATCACTTGCTCACCGTATAACTCTCATACAATCGAATACGCCGGATTTCTTCAACACGCACCTGTATATGATCGACCCAAACTTGCAACTTCATTTGCAACCTGGGCTCTCACAATGCCCTGAAACTTTACTGTGTCGCATGAGGTTGAGCATGGCTTTGACGAATGCGTATTCTCGTCGCCATAAATGGCAAGCACTTCGGCATACAATATCTGCGCCTGCGAGGAGACGCTCGAGTACATTCTATGCTATTGCCCAGCATACCAGTCTGAACGACTTATTATGGAAGCCAAGCTCTGTCAGCTACATTCACGGCCAATTACAGAAGAGAAGATCCTGGGACCTTGGCCGACAGTTTCCCATACGCGCAAAGCCACGAAAGCCCTCTTGTACTTTTTAAGAACCACCAGACTTCAAGTCCGCTTGTGAAAGAACAATGTGCGACCGCGCTGTGTTGTTTCAAGCTGAACATTCATCCTTCCGATTCTTACTCCTCTTCTTTTCTATCTTTTTCCTTTCTGTTATTCTCCTTCCCCCCCCCCCCCCCAAGTGTAGGGTAGCCAAGCTTGGTTAACCTTTCTGCCTTTCTTCTCTATTCATCTCTCTCTCTTCTCAATCGAAATAGAATATCGAATTGACTTGCTGTTTTTACATATGCCTTCACGATCATCTGTCTTTTTTATTTCAATGAGTGCTGATAATCGCTTGTCTTTGGAATATTCTATGGACTCGAAATATTTTACGTACTCGCCTAAGTAAAATGTTACTGGAACTCCTCAAATAACTATGAAGAAGCGTCCATATAGCGCTGTCTGCACCATGTCAGCACACGACCGACTTTGGGTAGTCTCGTAAGACGGCAATTTCATTCCTCCTTTTCGGGTTGGCAGCTAGGCGTAGGCAAAGTGGGCTCTTGAGGTTGGTCACAGACAAAGATATAGACGTTGTCAATGATAGGAAGTTTCGATGATGGCATGAACGGCGGGTTCGCTCTAGGGTAGCTCGCTCCGCGCCGTCGTCCGAACAGCCGATCTTCGCCAGTGGGGAGACGCATTCGTAAGAGAGGTAGAACAAAGGTTTATTTACATTATTGAAGAAGGTAGGAACTGTACAGGGATTCCGCAGATCCTGCATTATATACAATAGAAAGTCAGTTCATGAATCAGCTCAAGATTCCACTTAAGATTCAGCCCATGAGGCAGCTCAAGGTTTAGCTCACATGATTCAGCCCATGAGGCAGCTCAAGATTTCACCCTCCTGATTCAGCACTATTTACAATAATGCTGCAGCTTTTAAAGCCCACCGTCACCGCCGTCCGAAGGAGGCAGTTGACCACTCTTGCCACGAAGCAGGGGACAAGTCTTTGTGGTCCACCAACCAGAAAGGATGCAGATATTGCACCACTCGGCCGGGCGAAGTTGTCCAAAGGCAACAGGAACGCACCACACAAAGAGCACCAGGCCCACGCCTTGAAGTCACCGCAGAGGGAAGAGGAACAGTCCGGAAAGGGAAAATTGAGCTCCTCCGGGAAGATGGCCGCTAAACCAACCGTCACCAGCGGTCCATGCTGCTTTCAGCTTCAGGAAGTCCGAACGCTCGATCCCGGTGAACGGCTTCTTCGACGCGTTGCCATGCTTTCGGGCTTTCGGTGCGTTGAGATGGCCTCGCGTAGATGACAAAAGCCGAGTCAAGAGGTTAACCAACGCCTCCTATACTTTGGGATGCCTAGCACGTCGACACTACGCTCCGCCACAGAAAGTCACTACGCTAGTCGCTCTGTGGAGCTTCGCAGCGCTCGTCTTTGTGAAAATTTTGTCCTTCAAGGTTTGTAGGGCTTAGCAGAGTGAAAATAAAGTCAAGAATGAAAATAAAAAGTAAATCAAGTGGAACTACAATAGTACAATATTTATTCACTGCAGCAAAGGCCAGCCTAAGCATTCTCTACCAAGAGCTGGGGTGTGCTGCAGATAACGCAATATCACAGCACGGTAATAATACGAATAGATATTGCTTCAACATAAAAAAAGAAATAACATCGATGTAAAGCAAGATCAATTGCAGGTTCATGCACATAATGGCCAGAAAATTGTAAACAAAAAAAGGGGACATGTATATATTTTATCGCAAGAGTAAGTATCACAGCTATACAAAATAGCAGCAGCCACGGCTGTGAAGGAAAAACTGCAAAATATTGGTAGTCAAAGAAAGTGTAAAGCAGAAAATGACTTTGTTGTCACAGACATTGGTAAAAAACGAGAGGCATCATCATGCATGTGTAGCGAAACTAACAATTTAAAGCGAACAGGGTTGAAGGAGAGTTTCCCAATCCATGACACTGCTATCACAGTTGATGTCTGCAGTCTAAAGAAATCACTTCACTTAAAAAAAATCGAAGAACAGAACCAGTATGCGCCGTTTCAAAGCTTCAGTACTTTGTGTGACAGCGGCTTGTTGTGATACATCTTAGCCGCTGCATTTCTGTCACTTATGTCTAATGCATGGTTTGAAAATAGGGGCTTCATGAATTTTTTGCATATTACTTTAACAAAAGCCTCTGGTGGGAAATCATCCATCCACAGCAATCATCCATCCACAGAAATGGTGTCTTGGTGGGAAATCAACCCATCCACAGCAGAGTTTCCTTTTGCTTTCCTAACTAAAGACACACAGTTCTCACACGCACTTCTTGCGCTCACTACGCGAGCTATGTAGCCCCCAACAAGTGATATGGCTGCAATATCGGGAGTCGGCTGAAAAGGCTTCGTTGACAAGCAAACTTCTCGCAGCACTTGTTGCGCCCTTTTGGCGTTCGCACGGACAGCTGCTGTGCTGCCCCTCACTTCACTTCCACTAACAGCCCGGGAAGAGCAGAAGGAAGTAGAGCTGTTGACGTTGCTTCGGTCGGATGATGCGACTATTCCTGTCTTCAAAATTTTTTCTAGTCCAGAAACAGCACTTCTCACATCCCTGACGTCATTGCAACCGGCAGTCCTTCTTAGAAATCCAAACAGTGATTCTATTGGATCGCTTGAGAATTTTCTTGTGAGTACAAACGTGAAGTCACACTCATTCAGCAGAAACTGTATGCATTGCACGTTGGAAACTGTGGTGAAAACTAGGGCATGGTAGGTTTCCTTGGTGAGAAAATTTTCGGGTGAGCTAGCTTCCTTTAGCATTTCGATGTACTCGAGAAAGACGAGCTCAAGCCAGTGAAGTCTGGGATCTTCTGCGTCTGAAAACTGCCTAGTGTCAGGGTTGTTCTGGTGGATATGCTGCTCACAGTTGCTCACATCCATTAGAACAAACCACCTGTACACGTTTGTCATAAACTTCACTGTAGGTGCAACATTTAAAAACTTGGTATCACATGTGTGCCCTGCTTGGTCCTTTAAGAAGCTCAGAGCAGCTGTTACAGGGGTTGAAAAAACTTGAATTGCTGTTCTTACACCCATCTGCTCAATGTTTGTCGGATATACATGTTTTCTTGTGAGAAAACGGACTGGTTTGACCAAGGAGCCTTGCTGCATCCTGTATAGGTCCTTAAGCTAGACAGCAGATATTTCCTGTTGACCTCCAATTTGTTTTTACAAGAACTGGGAGCGAATGTTTTTGATAATGGGACTCTGATCAAAGGCTAAAAACAGGTACCTTGAAGGGTCAACTGGGTGGCGTATCTTGGTTTGAAGATGCCCTTGTGACATCGTCTCCATTGCTGCAACGTTGACTTTGTGGTTGTCCGTTACTAGGCGTACAATTCTGAACCCCACCTCTTCTGTCTTCATAATAACGTGCTATACTGTCTTAGAAAGTAATTCCCCGGGACACCCCTTCGTAAAAAAGTATCGCACTGGAATCTTGAAGCTTGCATATAGTCCACACAGCAAGAAGCACAACAGGGAATTTGCAAGCTGACCCTTATCAGATGCCAGCAAAAGATGATTGAGGTCGGCACTCAGGTCAATGTCTCCAAGAAATGCATCTCGTTGCTTGTGGTACTCAAGCTTCTGCCGAATGCGCATTTCATCTACCACGAGACTACATAGTTTTGATTCGGATGTTGTGAGACATTCCAGCTCTGCACTCAGCCTTCTCTTGACAAGTTCACTAAATCCAACCTCCCTGATGAACGTCCGAGGTATTTCCTCAGAGTATTTCTGCACGGAAAGGAGAGCAGGTTCTCAGTTCTCATATGTTCGTAAGATTTTGCTGAGAGGTGGCGCAAAATGGTACATTGCCTAATAGTTGTTTCGGATCATATAGGCTTCTTGGCCTTATAATTAATCACTTGGTCTAAAATAATTTTGTCCTTCGTGCACGCAAGCTCCGAGTCTCTGACGACGTTAAGAAATTTGCTGACGTGGCACTCCTCCTTCAATCGTTCGAGCTCCTTCTTGTACACGTCAACCGTTGAACGCAACCTCTAATTCTGTGCCTTCAACGCCTTTTCTTTCTCACGCCACTTTTTGCTCTGCAAGAAAGCCGCTGACGAACTTCGCTCATTAGTCTGCGTGCCAAATGACCTCAAGGCGTATGCGGCCTGGCCGGCATGTAGCAGTCTATCTGCGCTATTTGGATCAGGCCTCTCACCGGAATTTTCGCTGGCACGGGACGTGCAGCATTGTTGCATGAAGTCTTGAGAGGCGACGCTGCTGTAGTCACACACGGGCACGTCCACGCAATCAATGGACAACATTGAGTCCGACACATTCTGCTGCGTTGAACGAACACGAGTGAGGTTTTCAGACGCGCCATTGGAAGCTGATTTTGTCGGTGAACATTCACCTTTCCTTTTTGCAATGGTTCTCTCACTTCGCGGCTTCGACGGTGCTGGCCTGAGGTAAGAAGGGTATTGTGAAAAAACACTGGGCACAGTACCCGGCTTCAGCATGCGTCTATTGGTGTCTTCGCGAAAGTCCCCATCCAGAAAATGAAGGCTGCAGACAGCTGAGTAGTTGGATGTGGAATTCAGCTGCCAGTGCTTTCTTGATATAACTTTCAGCCATTGTTCCCGGAGTGTTGCATCTGCAGGTATCTCGTGGAACGAAACGCCAGGCTGCTTCTTGCACTGGCTCGAGTTGCAAAAAGGCCCGCAGCAGTACCGCATGGCTGGGCTTCAGCTGCGGTTATTAGATCGAGCTCCGAAGAGGCAATACGCGCGATAAAAAGTAGCACGTGGCACCCTGAGAAAAAAATGACCAACAGCACTAGCGCTCACTCCGAACGGGCTACCGCAAAGACTGCGCGGGCGCTCGCCTCGGCAAGGTGCATGATGGATGGAATGGATGGATGGATGCTATGAGCGTCCCCTTTATAACGGGGTGGTGACAAGTATGCCACCAGGCTCGACAAAAAAAAAACCTTTTTTTATGTTGGCCTAAAGCCTCTACTTCGATAAATTCTATCTTAATGGAAAAAAAGGTAAATTTTCAGCTTAAGTTCTCTGCCATTTACGGCACACTGTCCATATTTTATTTTTCCAATATTTATTTTTGTCCTTTCTCTCTAATTTTCTGCCACCAATACTCTAACCGTCTCTTACTTATTTCAATCGCGGGTGTGTTCAGCTTTCCATTGTTGTCCCTAAAACCCAAGGCTTCCTGTAGGCTCGTGCCCAAACGTACACCTAGGTGGATATCTCCACATTCAATCAGAACATGCTCCGCCGTTTCCTTATCTTTCCCGCAGTACGTGCATTGTTCTTCTTCTTTACTGAATCTTGCTTTATAACTACGCGTTCTAAGGCAACCCGATCTCGCTTCAAACAGTAAAGCGCTTCCCCTTGAATTATCGTAAAATGCCTCCCTCCTTATTTCATTTTGCCCTTTCGGTAGTTACTCAAAGCCGGTTTTTTCTCCATAGCTGCCATCCAGTAAATCCTCTCCGCCTCCCTGACTTTTCCCTTAACGCTCTTTGTTGACATATGGCTCACAATACCAGCCGTATATTTACTAGTGAGTCTTCTAGTTCTTTTTCTCCACTGTGTGTCCACGCTCTTCCTATACAAATAACGGAACACCTTCTCTGCCCATCTACTCTCCTTCATATTTCTTAGCCTTTCTTCGAACCTTATTTTGCTCTGCGCTTCCCTCGCCTCAAAACCTGCCCACCCCATATCGCCCTTTACAGCCTCGTTTGTCGTCTTCCCGTGAGCACCCAACGCGAGGCGTCCCACAGTCCTTTGATTTACATCCATTCCCGATTGCACCTCTGCCCTCATGCACACCACTGAGTTCCCAAAAGTAAGCCCTGGAACCATTACACCCTTCCACAGACCTCGAAGCACCTCATACCTATTGTATCCCCACAACGCTCTGTGCTTCATTATTGCCGCATTCCTCTTTCCTTTTGCTGCCGAGGCTTTTTCCTGTACCTCCATGTATCTATCACTCTCATTTACCCATACTCCAAGGTACTTGTATTCACTTACCCTCGGTATTTCTTGGCCTTGTATGGACACCGTCTGATCACAGGGATCATTGAATACCATCAAACCACACTTCGTTACACTGAATCCTAGTCCAAGAGCTTCACCTTCCCTTCCGCATATATTCGCCAGCTGCTGTATATCATCTCGACTGTCCGCAAATAAGACGATATCGTCCGCATAAAATAAACCTGGAAGCTTCTGCTCAATCATCATGCCGCCCTGTTTGTGTGACAGATTAAAACCAATGTTGCTACCTTCTAGCGCTTTTTCCATACTCACCATGTACAGCATGAATAACAGTGAGGACAAAGGACATCCCTGTCTCAGACCCCTGCTAACCTCAACGTTCTCTTTGCTACGCATTCCTTCCCACTCTATGCAAACTGTATTTTCTCGGTATATCTCCCTCAAAAGCTGTATACAGTCGTCGCCCATGCCCATTCCTTTCAATATATCCCACAAAATTTCCTGATTAACGTTGTCGTATGCCCCAGTGATGTCTAGAAAAGCCACGTACAAGGGCCTATTCTCTATTTTAGATATTTCTATACACTGAGTGAGAACAAACAGGTTATCGTCTAACCGCCTGTCGACTCGAAATCCGTTCTGAAGTTCTCCCAAAATATCGTTATGTTCGGCCCATGTTTCTATTTTCATTTTTACTGCTTGCATCGCCAACCTGTATAGTACCGATGTAATGGTTAGTGGTCTATACGAGCGAATCTTGTCCTTTTCTCCCTTGCCTTTATAGATTAAGTTCATTCTACTTTGTCGCCAACTGTCCGGTATTTGTCCGTCCTTTAAGCTTTTTTCTACTGCTTTTAACAATGCTTCTTTAGTGTTATGTCCTAGTTCGTTAATGAGGCTAACGGGAATCCCATCTAAACCCGCGGCAGTGCGCTTTGGAATTTTTCCTTCGGCCTTTTTCCAGTTGAAATTATCTAGTACTAGCTCTTCCTCTGTTGCTTTCTCCGCCACACTTTTACTCACCGGGGAGATCCCCTGGACGCTCTTTTGAAACGCATGATAGTATGATAGCATGATAGTGTCAGACACAGCGCCGTGGCGCGGCGGTGGCGTGCGTAAACGCGAGAGAGTCGCGCGGAGAGGGTTCCTCCGACGCGCCAGACATCTCAAAGTACAAGAGGCGTTGGGTTGACTTAACGAGACCCGCCACAGTGGCGCAGTTCCCCCGCTGGACGAGCCCGTTAAACAAAAGGCTTGCCTCGTGAAGCTTTTGTTGAGACCCGACTGTTTCTTAGAACATCTACCGAACAGCGTCTTGCAGACTGGACGCCGAAGGGGTTGAAAGCCTCTCTAGTAGACCGGCTTACGCAGAATGAGGCCTGCCCAGACGAATTGCCGGGCCAAACGTAACAACATGCAAGCTGCATATTGAGAGAAGAAAATGCAAAAAGGTCCTATTATAATACGTGGAACTTAAGTAACTGCAAGTAATAAATTATCTATTTGGCTGCAACGAACCTTTTATTATATTGTGATTTTTGGCAACCATAACTTTAGCAATTCTTATGATGAACATAGCGAGATAATTATGATCGATATAATATTTTGCAAGTTAGCAGTGTTACATGTGGTGGGGACATTTTCGTGTTCGCGTTCAATTTAACTAAACTAGCATTGATAAGACTTATTCGTTCTATTGCCTCTTTTCAGGTTCTAGTAATTTCCAAAAGTTATTCAGTGAATGAGGTATAGCCAAATTAACCTAATTCCATGCCAGTGCGCTTTGTTAAAGAAGTGGTTCTTTATTAGGAAACAAAGGTGGTACTTTCTTCTGGCACATTTTCGTTTGTACTTAAGAACCACTTATCTCACAGAGGACGTTGGAATGCAGTTTTGCGTAGTTCGACAACAGCTTTCTTGCGAGCTCTTGAACTACGAGTGCGAGGTTCTGTGCCGCAGGAACAAGTGCCAAACTGAACCACTGCACATTTTCTGGCTTCACTGATGCATTCGATATCGCGTACACTGCATAAATCAGTTCGATATCCGTACACCGCAAAAAAAAAAAACGGTGCCAAGGGCCTCTGGAGCATTGTATATAAATCTAATGAAATATGTTCAAATATTACATGTAAAACTGCCCAGTGCTGATGTTATGGGCAAAGCAGTTCTGGCGTTTTCAAGGCAGCTGCAGAAGTGACTCCCTGCGCCGAACTTCTAGTTATTGTGCACACGTGTTTGAAGCAAACCAAATACAACTTCTCGAACCTAACAGTAAAGATTACAGAAAGCGCAGTGATAGTAGGACGCACGTGTCCGGCGTGGTGGTGGTCACAATTTTAGCCATCCGCAGCAGCATTTATCTAAAGACAAATGTCACGTACTGGCTAGTTGTGAGTTATGTCAATGACAAGCCGGAAAAGTAAAATTTTGTGGATACTAAAAAACATTCTATCCTATAGTAGTTGTACTGATGTAGAATTTCCTATGTGTTTTTTAAATCTACGGCTGCTAAACAGATTATGAAGCGGCCGTTGTAGAGCTTTGAGGGACCCTGACACCGTTTATTTTTGAAAACAGAATTGCGAAATCATGCACACATGCTATCGAAAAACACACCCCTCAATGCATTTTTAAACAGAATGCGAACGGACTCTAAAATATTCACAGCATTTGTTTACCCACGTTCCCGCCACTCCGACCGACTATTTCAGAAACGCTTCCCAGGTCAAACTTAAACCGGGACACCCAAGATGTTTTTTTTTTTCTTTGGCGATGTCAAAGATGTGGCGCCTTTGTGTCGTCGAGGCACATTTATGGGCATTCACAGGATTGCTTTTTATAAATAGTTTTTTATCGCCACAGGCGCTCTGGTTCTTCATTACAACGTGGAATATTGTAACTAGTGGCTCAGCATTACCAATTAGACAACAAAGTATAACACGCAGGAAGTACGTTGGAGCTATGTTGTGGGGGACAAGAAATGGAAACAAGAAACAGAATATTCTTTGTAGTGAGCGCTGTTATAATTGCTCATCTCTGTCAGTGCAATTCATTTCGAAACCTCATTACATCTTTCATGATTAGATACTGACCACAGAATTGTGGGCATGTTTACTTGTTTCTGTACCACGCCTAGTTTTTTTTGTGAATTTGGCAATGTCAGTGCAGCACTAGTGAAGGCTTAATTCCTAGCAAATAAAAAAATGAGGCGAGGATTTCACAGCACCGGCAGACGTGGGTACCCGGTGTCATAAGACCAGTTCTTCTCCCTCATACTGTCAACCACGCCTTAAGTAGGCAAAGACTGTGCCGGACAAAACAAGAATATATGAATTACAGGTTATTATGACATAATGGAGACGTGGTTCAACTAAACAGCGCTTGAAAACCTTTGTTGTGACAGTAAAACAGAAAGTGAGAAAAGTTATGGAACCAAAAGTGGCAGACCGAGCTCTTGCCCTTTCACCTTCTGCCACAAAATTCTTTAAGCCATGGCATACCAAGCGCGAAAAGACCTTCGACCAAATTTTCCTTCCCTCTACTTACTTCAGATCAAGCGGCGTCCTTTGCCTCTTCCCCGACTTAGTGCTCCACACCCAGGTGGATGCGAATACCAAACTTTGTTTTTCGAGACGTGAAATTTTGTAGCGTCATACGACGCTTGTGAAACATAACAATTCAAGTGCAACATTACTTCAACTTCTTAATATCCCGCTCGAAAAACTATAGAATTGGGCCCTTTGGTACTATATGACCATTATTTTAAGTCAGCGCAACCAGCAAAAGGTGAAAGAAGAGAGACACAGAGCGCTGAACTTCCAAGAGTTCATTTCTTTGCAAATCATTCACTTTTATACACTCACACACTATCAGAACAGCTGTGCGCGGAACACAATGACCACGTGGAGATACCTAAATGCATTCTTTCCTTGTCAGGGAGAGCGACAGCCGATGTACATACAAAATCATCATTTAAATAAAAATCTTCGTTGCCTCGATGAATTTGCATATAGTGCGATCCCTGCTTTTGCCCACAATACTGCAATCTGAATATATTGCTATACAGCCATACGTGCTACAGTCAGTGGACTGCCACCCCTGCTTTGATCA